>NC_058131.1:205195018-205227929 GCF_016433145.1 Gracilinanus agilis | reverse complement strand
TATATATATATATATATATATATATATATATATATATATATATATATATACTCTTCCTCTAATCCAGGGGTTGGCAACCTTTTTGGCCATCAGAGCCATAAACACCACATTTTTAAAAATGTAATTTCGTGAGAGCCGTACAGTGCTCACAGTGTGCACTCCTGTAACAGCGCCTGAAAAAAAATTGACTTTAAGGCTCCTGCAGAAAGAGCCATATATTGCGAACCCCTGCTCTAATCCAATCCCTATTCAAATTATACTGGAATTCTTTGGCTTGATCTTGTTTTCTCTTTGGTCTATATTAAGCTTCAGTTTAAAATTAGTCTTCCCTCCTTATTTCCAGTTCATTTATCCTAGATTCACTGTATCACCAACCTAATATATATAGATATAGATATAGATATAGATAGATAGATAGATAGATAGATAGATAGATAGATAGAATCATGTAAGGATGTAAGGATAGGATTTGTGCAGGGGGGATGGGACAAAAGGAGCCAGAGAAGGAGTAGCTGACAGTTGGTGACAGTAACTGACAGTTGAGACCAGGGGGATTCTGGGAAACCTCCAGAGGAAGGAGGAGAAGGAAAAGGGCTTTGGGCAGAGGACTGAGAGAGGAGGAAGACATTTCAGCTCAAATCTAGTCCTGAGGGCTTCCTGAGGATCTTTTTTTGGACACTGAAACCCTGATCCCATGGTCAAAGATTCCATCTCATTTCACCCAGCAAGACTTCTATCATAGAGTCAGCTAAGTTTTTGGACTCCATTTTGGGAGCAATCTCTTAGTGTCCCCCCATTACTCAACCTTGCTCAGAGACCCTTTCTGGTACAACTTATAATTATAGAAAAGGATAGAAATACAAATAGAATTAGAAACAGAAGGAGAAGGAGATGAGAGAAGAATCTTGGGAGTGGGAACCCTAAAGGTTCCCTCCCAAGTGACTGATCCCATAAAAATAGAGAAGGGGGCACCCCAAAATCCCTCTGCTCTTTACCCCTTTCCCCAACCCCTGAATTGTTAATAATAAAAGCCATTCATTAGTCAGATACCATTCCATAGTGCCTGAGAGACGAGGAGGAGGGGAACAACAGCTCGGACTGGCTGCTTCCATCTTGGAGCCAGACCACCTACTGTGAAATTGACTGACCTTGGGGGAGGCTTGCGTGAACCCCACCTTCATTCAGAATCAGATTGAGGTACCACATAACTCATCTTATAGGGAAGCCTTGTCCCCAACTCCTGTGGGACAGCACAACCATCCAGATCACCCAGTTTTGGGGTGACACCGTCTTAAAGCCTCCCAGAGTATATTTGGCATAAAGGGAAAGCTGGAAGAGAGACTCACCTACATAATCTCTCCCTCTATCTCCCCTCTATCATAACATTAATTAACTGGCTCTGTTAATTATTACAATCATGGAGTTATACTTATTGCAGCACTTATCACAGCACACTATTGGCTGATGGAATGAAAGATGACCAACCATAGCACTGTGTTCTGTATCCTGGGTGCTGCTTGGCTCAGGTTAATAAGAGTATGGAAAAGGTTTATAGGAGAGTAGGTTTTGAGAGGAGAGATTTTGCACAGAGATTGAAATGAAATGTTGGGATGTGGCTAAACTATCAGCCAAGGTAGTTGGAAAGAGGAGAGCAAAGGATTGTGGGGAAAAGGTCTCAGAGGAGGGGGAGTTCGGTTCAGAGCCCAGTTTTCCTGAGGGGGATCAGAACTACACCTTTCTCAGTGGATTTCATTACCTCATCCTTGCTTCAACCTTGTGAAATGAATTGGAATCTCAGTGACAACAACTGTGGGAAGACTGACAGAACTGATCAGCTGTTATTTCTAGATTAGGTTAACAACATAAGAAAGAGAAGGAGTCAAAGAAAGCTTTTAGGCCAGGGCCTTTAGGCTTTTGGCTTATGCCAAAAGGTATCTTAAACCATCCTGTGTTTAGACTAGGGAAATTCCTGTTCCCACTCTCCCAATCCTTTTCTTGAACTTGCTTGTTAAACCACCCTTTGAATTGATAACCTAAGGAAGTTAGATAATAATTGAGAGGGTAAAAGGGCTTGAAGAGTGAAGGATTTCTGAGGGGGGAAGTGCTCTCTTTAGCCTCAAGTTCAGTTATATCTTGAGGTGCCCATTATTGCTCTTCCCCTAGCAGGGCTTGACCAGGAAGGACATGGAGGGGAGGTCAGGCAAAAGCAAAGTCCTGACCAAATTCTAATTCCTGTGGTATCTCTATCCTAGTGCAGGCTTTCTGCTTGCCCTTTTACCGCCATCATATCCTGTAATGACATTGTCTTTTTGTCAGGAAGAGAGGGGTTTCCCCCTGAGGGCAAACTAGTCAATCCATCTAGGCTAGACTCAAATAACATCTGCTAGGGGGATTCCCATTCAAGTCTTTTACCAATCTACTACTAGGTCTATCTTTCTAGTAGAGTTCTAGTCTGGGACAGAGGGTAGTCATCAACACTCACCCAGAGGAGAAGGGGGATTCCCTGGGAGTTATTTCATTGGCTTACTCAAACCATCATTCAATTCCATCATACCAGGGGTTCCCCTTATTATCCCTTTAACAGTTTATAAATGGTTTATAAAGTCTTAAGTATCTATATCTATATCTATATCTATATTTATATATAAACAATAAAATAAGTATAATGCTGCTACTTTGCAGATTTTCATCTATCTTGTGGGATATATGAAAGTTGAGAGATCACTCTATCTATCTATCTATCTATCTATCTATCTATCTATCTATCTAGTCAGAGAATCATAGAATTAGAGAAAGAACAGAGGTCAGAGTCCTTATAGCTCAACTCCTTCATCTTACATATGAGAACCAGATAAGTTAAATGACTTGGGCAAAATCACATGGGTAGTAAATGATGAAGCAGAGATTTCATTTAGATCCTTTGACTAAAACTAAGAGCTAAGCTTATTTTCTTTATAGTTGGAAAATAGACTGATATCCACCAGTCCAGATTTCCCCCTCCTTTTTTTTAAGAAAAGCTAATCTTATGTCTGGGATTCAACCTTAAAGATGTGTCAGGTCACTGAAATTAGAAAAATAAAGGGAGCAAGATGATGAGATGACTTCTCTTCCTTACAATACATTTTAATCAAAGGGGCAAAAAATTTCTTTTTTCATTTCAAATATTTATTTTCAACCACTTTTTCATGAGAAAAGAAAGAAGGGAAAAAGTGGAGGAAAGAAAGAAGAAAGGATAGAAAGAAAATGATGGATAGGAAATGAAGGAAAGGGAATTAAAAGAAAGGGAAGAAGTATAAGAGTGAGAATTTAGAGGAAGGTAAGGAGGCAAGAAGAAAGGAAGGAAGGAAAAGGAGGGAGGGTAGAAGGAAGGAAGAAAAAAGGAAGAAGCGAAGGAAGGACATTTGTTATACTCAACAACCCTAAAAGGCAAGTGATATTATTATCTTCATTTTAAAGATAAAGAAACTGAGCCAGAGAAGTAAAGTGAATTGCCTGAGTCACATAATTAACTAGTTCCCCTAGAGTGGGATCATAAACCCAGGTCTCTTTCACTCTAGAAAAGGACTCCATTCACTACACCTAGCTGCCTTTCAAGAATGGATGCATTTAAAATAGGAACTGGTAGTCTGGTGGATAACTTTGATTTCTGTCAAGTGATTTTGAGCAAGAATTTACATGATTTGAACTCTGCTGCAGACATGGTTGGAACATTTCCAGTACATTTCCTGCTGTCCATTCATTCCTAGTTGCCAGATCCATCCTTCTTCCTGACTGGAATTAATGGTCTGTGACTGAAATTAAATGCTAGATTCTCCATCCAGCCTGAGTAATTTTAGCTATAGTTTTCTTTGACCCAAAAGCTATCACAGTACTAGCTATTCCCCAACTTCAAATCTGAGCCGCTACTCCTGTTCTTTGAAGCAGCCAAGGGAAGAACACTTCCTTCATGTCATTGTATGGCCTTTCCCTCTCTTATCCTAGATTTTATCTGGGACTTATCTTCCTTGGTCCCAGGGAATAGCAAATCTCTGCTATGGGACTCCTGCTGTTCCTGAACCTACTATACCACAAGCCAATCTCCTTTTTAGATGTTCATGCCCCAATTCCCATTTTTAACCTGTCACACTATAAGATTGCCTAATTCCTTCCTTTATAGTGTGCTAAAAGGTTTCTTTCTACCCCAGCCTTAACCTTTCCTTTCTCACCACTCTTCTCACCCATTTCCTACAACTTACTACTGGCTTGTCCAGAACCAAGACCAGTTTTGGCAGAAAAGCAACATAAGTAGAGTGAAAAATGAGGTAATTTAGGTAATGTGGAAGCCCAGAAAGGGGTCAGTACAGGAGCCCTAAGGGATGTTAGTGTTTGGCTATGGTAAGGAGAGAACTGAGAAACAAAACAAGAAGGCAGGAAGGCAGGAAAACTGGCAGAAAGGCAGGCAGGTAGGAAAGAAGAAAAAAAGAGATAATTTTAAAAAAGTAAAAGGAATGAAGGAAGAAAGAAAGGGAAAGTTAAGAAAAATGAATTAAGGTAATTAGGAAGGAAGAAGAAGAAAATGAAAAAAATAGATTAAGAAAATAAAGAGGGAAGAAAAAGGAAGGAAAAGAAGCAAAGAATAAAGAAGAGAAAGAAAAGAGAAAAAGGAATGATGGCATAGGTACTAAAACGATAATTAAATGTCAATATATTTCATTGATAAAGTATGAAAAGGATGGTTAAATGGGTTAGTTAAATGGTTAATATCAACATTATAAAATATATTCTTAAAAATAATATACTTTTTTTCTTTAAAATGAGTCATACCAACCCAACAATCATACCATAGAATTTGGTAATTATTTCAAAATGAATGTAGGAACTTATCCATTTTTCTATCTATGAACACTGAGTTTTCTTAAATATTTTCTTTGGATCAGAGAACTCTTTAGAGACAACCTAAACACCATTTACTCCTTTTAAGTGGTTTCTTGTAGACAGGTACACAAACATTGGACAATCACTTAGCTCTGTTTAAAGAAGATACCATCACATCTATTCAGTCCCTGGTATGTGAGTTTATTTCAATTTACATCTTCCTAACCACAGTTTAAGACCACCCAAAGTGCTGGATGAATGCTGATTTGTAAATGGTGTTTTGACCTTTATGTGTTTTTCTCATTTCTATTTCTCTTTTCCCAGCACTCATAACTTCTTTTAGGATTAAACATCTTAAAATTAGTCCCATTATCTTTAAGTCTGCAGTTATTTTTATTTATTTTTCAATATTAGTGAATTAAGAAAAATAATATTTATTGCATAGAAACCTTAAAATCCCAATTTTTTAAAAGTTATAAAATTCATTGTGAGCTTCAGTATAATGACCTGGATAATCTAAAACAAACATGAAGACCTATATTGGAAAGGTTAGCTATGAAAACGTGTTTCACAAAGCTAAGGTCAGAATTAGTAGACCAAGAAAAAGCTTAATTTTATTTCTAGTGGGTCCTTTAATCAATGGACTAGATGTAATTTTCAGGCTGCATTCTCAAAGAAGCATTTTTACCTAAGGCTTGGTTCAAACACTCAATCAATAATCATTTAAATTTGCAGCTAATCTCACTGAGATAGTGATCTAGCTTTTGAGTCAGCATTTGGGTCTGATAGGAGCATCTGATAGTTATAATTGCTTTGCAATTTGAAAAATTAATCTTTGCAGAAAGGGTTCTGCAATTGGTAAGAAGGATGTTTAAACAGATATTTTTTCCACATAGGGCTTTGGGTATACTTAATATAAATTTCAGTCATCCTTGATATCCATGAGCCCAACATAAACTGTAATTCGGACAATTTATTTTCCGTTAATAGGACTTTCAGAAAATATTAAGATAGACTGTTGCCATTATAACATCTGGACAATACTTCCCCGGAGGTCCTTTCTCTCTGGGAAACCCCATTTGACTCACATTAATGTTAATGGACATTGCAAACATATATCCAGGAAGTGAGTGTGTGTGTGTGTGTGTGTGTGTGTACACAGAGGAGGGGGGGAGTGTGGAAGGCCTTAAGAGGGAGGATATTGTTAATGTTTTAAACTTTAACACTTTGTCATTTTCACACTAAGACAATAACTTGAAATATCCAAAATTTGAAAAAAAAATACAGTCATTTTGAAAGCTAACCTTAGGGAAGTGTGTGTGTGTGTGTGTGTGTGTGTGTGTGTGTGTGTGTGTGTTGATTTGCTGTTGCTGTTTTTTATTCTTCCCTACGGAATCAGTGGTTTCCATGAATTGATCATCTGTTCCATCCCCTTGGGTATAGGCAGAATTATATATATGTTGTTCATGAAAAAGGAGAATCTTTTTTTTTCATATCCCTTTAAAAATAGATTCTGTAACAGTTCTCTCAGTATCTCATTTCTGTGGTGAGCACCTGTGCAGACAGAACTTCCAGGGCCTAGCCTGCCACACCCTTGGAATTGGTCATTGATTCCTTCTATATGGAAGAAAATAAACAGCTTATTGTCTAAGAATATCAGCAGTTTCATTGTCAATGTCTGCTTATCTGAATGGAAAATATTCTAGGAGTGAGGAGACATAATAGTTCTCTGCACATAGTGGTGACTCATTGAATTTTGTGGAAGAAAGGAAGAAAGTAAAGAAAAAAAGGAAGGAAGGAAGGAAGGAAGGAAGGAAGGAAGGAAGGAAGGAAGGAAGGAAGGAAAGGAGGGAGGAAGGATAGATGGAAGAAAGAAATAAAGGACAGAGGGAGGGAGGGAGGAAGGGAAGAAAGGAGAAAAGGAGAGAGAAAGTGAGGGAGAAAAAGGATTCTTTTTCTTTTAACAAAGAAAAACAAGGAAAGGAAATTGTTATAAAGATCTCATCCACCAGAGTATATACCAGGGTTGGTGAGCCTTTAACCAGTTTGAGTGCCCAGAAGGCAAATTCAAGCTCTCTGTGACATGCCCCACCCCCAGCCCATTACCAGAGAGAGTTGAAGGAGAAAATGTTTGTTTGGGTAGCTGGACACAGGTGTACCAGGGCTCTTTCCATGAGGGTATATGCCATTCCATACCTGTAATATACTATATATTCTAACAAGATAGAAGTCCACTATATTTCTAACAACATTCCATTGGAGATGAGGTTGTCTATTTCATTTGATATGAATTTTGACATTTTTAGTCATGTTTTCATTTATATTATTATTGTTATTGCATACATGCTGATCTGGTTTTATTAGCCCATAGATTTCCCATGAGTTGATGAGTATGGCTTATTAGAGAAAGTTAAACTGCATATTATTTATATTTATTATTATATTTTCCATATTTATATTTTGAATCCCTGGACTAGCTGACCTATAACTATATCTCTGGCTTGAAAACTTGATCTCATCTAAATTTAGACTTGTAAATTAGTTTGTGTGATTTTATTTGCAAGTGCTAAAGGAATTCATTAACATTAAGTTTTTTCTAAAGAATTGGTAGTAGAAGAAGGGATAAGCATCATGATGTAATGGAGTAAGCATTTGATTTAGTATCAAAAGACCTGGATTCTAGCCAACAATTCCTTTATGTGACTGACAAAAAGTAATTTTGCATCTCTGGATCTCAGCATCACTATACATAAAATTAGGGCTTAAGAAAAGATAAGGAAAAGCTGGGCTTGATTTTCAAGGCCCTGTTAATCTCTACAATTTTATTAGTTGTGTGATTTTGGATTAATCTCAATTCATTTTTGAGTCTATTTCCTCCTCTATAAAACAAAGAATTTGTATTGGATATACTTTAATAACCATCTTCTAACTTTAAGTCATATAATTCTTTGGTCCAGTCATTTTTCAGGCATGCCCAACCATTTGTTGGTATTGGAGTGGTTTGCCATTTCCTTCTGCAGCTTATTTTACAAGATGAGGAAAATGAAGCAAACAGGGTTAAGTGACATCCAAAGTCACATAACAAGCAAGTATCTGAGGCTAGATTTGACTTCAATTATTCCTAACTCTAATTCTTTTGCTCTATCCACTGTATCCCCTAATTACCTCTATGAGCCTATTTCATTGAATGATTTCCTTGAAAATAGATAAATAATGGGTATCTCATAAATAAAACAAAGCATTTCTAATATTTTGAACATATCCTACATCATGTGTAGGTATGATACAAACATTTAACATGTAAGGCTTTAGTCTTAATTTATGATTTCTAAACTAACATATATAACTCTCATAGAATGAAATGAGCAAGAGAGGTTTCGTTCATGTTTAAATGTTTGTGTCAGGATTAAAATGAATAGTCCTCACCTTCTGAAGCTATCAGCAATACTCTAAACTTTGTATTCCCTTATATTTTCCCATCCCATCTATACCACCCAAGAGATAAATGGCCAAAAATAGAAGATTAAAAAAATTCAGTTTCTACCACAAAAAAACTTAGGTAGCAGTCCTCTGTGCAATATATATCTAACTCCATGCTTTGACATCTTTCCATATTCAGTGGACCCATAATTCTAAGGTTACAATTAGCTGGTTAATCTTCTATGTTTATTTTGGTGCATTTCTAAGATATACTTAGAAATAAAGAGAAACTGGCATTCTGAATAACAGCAACAATCTTGTTTAGATGAAAGAGTGACAGCTGAAAAACTCTTCTTTCTCTGTTCTGATTTTTCTGAACATCTCATACAGCTCTTTCAAATACCATAAATAACTCTTCTTTAGATAAATAGACATATCCACATGCAGGATGCTGAGAGTTTGGGTTAATTAAGGTTCGGAGTCACTGTTAAGAGGCTGTTGTTAAACTGTCTTTATCTCCTAGATAGCAAAGAATGTGAATTATAGTTTTTCTTTCCTCTTCTTGATTTCTAGACATTGCTGTGCAAGTAAGAAGCACTCAGTGAATTTTTTTTTCTTGAATGTTTTCTTATACAGTTATTGTCTTTCCAAATTTTGTTTATCCTTCAAGGCTCTTGAATACTATATGTAAAAACTCAATTTATAAAGTAGAAAGAGTTACAGGATCTGACTTTACATTCTGGTTCTACCAATGAACCTCTTGGGCAAGTCACTAGCCTCTATGAGTCACAGTTTCTTCAACTATAAATAAAGGAAATAAAGGTGTTGGATTAGAGAACCTCACATATCATTCACTTCTAATATAGCTATCTTTCCTAAGCTATTTTTTACTGTATAATTACCTTATAGAAGAACACAGTAGGCACTTTTATGTGCTTATTGAATCAAATAAAATAAAATTAATGTCTTTACCAAATATATTTGTCTAAAAATCATAGGAGGCTGCCTTACAGTAGAGGGGTAGAATGTATCCTTCCCTCACTGAAGGTATTCAGGTAGAGCAGGGTTCGGCAACGTATGGCTCTTGAGACATATCTGGCTCTTTTGAGGGCCAGATATGGCTCTTTCTGCAGGAGTCATAAAGTCTAACAGTTTACCTATGACATTGTGTGTCACATGATACATCACATGATCCTTTCTGTACCACTACTATCTTCTAAGATAGAAGGCTCCCTCATTGATGAGATGAATCCTGGTCTTTAGTTCCGATTGGTAGGTGTGCTGTGTGTTCCTCCTTCTGCCCTCCTTTTACTCTTTCCACACCTGTTACTGACATCTTGGGGTTCTATATAGTGATTGATCACTTTTGTCTACATTCTCTACCCCTCTGCCTCTCATTTACCTGGCTTTATCTCACTGCATTCATGGAGTCTGCACTCCCTATTTGTGGGATTGTTATTGTTTTTAACTTTTCTACCTGCTCTTAAAGGGGAACTATAGTCAGATTACATCTTTACATATGCTTCATTAGTGAGAAGCATTTCTCCCCAGTAGTTATTTCATTTGATACAGAATGATTGAGTAGGAGCACTGATAAACACCTATACCAGGAAATGTGTGTGATGTGTCCTGGGCAGTTTTTCATGAAAAGGTACCCTCCTCCCCCACTACTTACTAATGCCTGCACACAAGTCATGTTATTTTCTGAAATCTCCTGATCTTCTGCTTAATTTATATGGCCAAATGGCTTAACCAGCAGGCCAGCAACTTTTTCTTCTCCTGTTGCCTGTCTTGAGAGAGGGAGAGGAAAAAGTATTCTTCCCTGAATTTTTCTCTCTTTATTTCAGCAATTTTCTTAGTGCAAAGGAGTTTTATATATTTGTGTGTGCAGTTATATCAGTACTATAGTGCCCCATTAAGTCTTGTTTTTTGATTAATAATCAAAATAATTTTGATTAATAATCAGCAAAATTATGCAGCACCAGAAGTCACATTAATTTACTTTATTCATCATTGGTTAGCACATAATAATGTTATTAAAAATAGTTCAGAGACTTATTGTACTTTAAAAGTGTTGTTCTTACATAAAATGCACATATTTACTTGTATTCAGTGTTAAAGATATTGTATGGCTCTCATGAAATTACATTTTAAAAAATGTGGCATTCATGGCTCTCATGCCAAAAAGGTTGCAGACCCCTGAGGTAGAGAGTAGATAATTATTTGTTCAGGGTTTTTGTAGAGAGTATTCTTATATCACTTAGGGCAACAAAGTGAAGGGCATTTAACATATGTTCCAAAATTCAAGATTATGTGAATTACTTTGAGATGCCCTAATAGCATAACCAGTTATGGAATACTCCCTAGAATCTACTTGGCAAATGCCAATTCATTCTTTACTTAGAGAATTACAGTTTTCAAGTGGAACTCATCCTCTCACATGGCAGTTCCTATCACTTATTCTGACTTTGAAGAGATAACTTCAATTGGTCAAGATGTCACAGAGACTGAATCAAATTCTAGTGGTGGCTTCTTTATATTTCTTTCAAAGCCTGGGCATAGGGCATCTTTTAAACTATTCTTTTTGACAGAATTTATTATTTTTACTTTCCCAAACATATTTTCTATGTTTTTTTAAGTCAACGTGTTTGTTGTCTCTTATATGTAATTAACTTGTCAATCATCATTATAGTATTGGAAGGGATGTTAGGGATCATTCCAGTTGAATTCTCTTTTTTTTCTGCCCTCTACATAATATTATCACCACCTACAGTGATCACCCTTCTCGAAAACAGGTTGTCATTTGTTTTTCTTTGTATCTCTAGACCTTAGCTGGTGTTTGATACATAGCATGTTTTTAATAAATGCTAGTTGATGAGTTTGAAGGCAGATTGAAGTATGCCATTCTTCACTTTATTTCTCCTAAGAATTTTTCTCTAGCATAAGGTACATGTATCTTTTTCCATAACATGAGCATGGAAATATGAATTATATAGTAACAAATATACAAAATATTATATTACCTGCCAATTTAGGGAAAGGGAAGGGATGGGAGGAAGGCAAAGGCATGGATTGCAAAATATCAGAAAAGGATCACTGAAAATTATACCAATATATAATGTGTGAAAAATAAAAATAAATAAATGCTAATTGAGTGACTTTTTATGTGTCATTGTAAACATACAGCATCTAAACATCAAGCACCTAATTTACTCACTTATCACTTTAGAGTTCATAAAATTGTTTGCATATATCATATGATCTCATCCTCCTGATAATTCTGACCTTGAAAAATGCAACTATATTATTGCACAGCTGAAAAAAAGGGTTTAATAACTTTTAAGTCTAAAAAAGTCCCTAGACCTCAGTTCAATACAATTAAACAAATTTTCTATCAGCTGCTTATTATGTACAAGACTCTGTGGCTACCATGACAAAAATAATTTCTCTTTAGAGGAGGTAACATTCTATTGGAGGAATACAATAGAAATTCATGAGAGTATAGCAAGGTAATTTAATAAGAAAAAGTACAGGAGAGGTTGGGACAATTAGGGATGAAATAGATTATACCTGAGCTGAGATTTGAATAAATAATGATTCTGGAAGTTAAAGAAGGAGTGCATTCCATACATGAGAATGACTTGTGATATGAGAGTTGATATTGAGTACCAGTTCCTATTCAAGGTGGACGAGAATGTAGAGAACATGAAGAGGAGTGCCTGTAATATGAGGTTGAAAAAATAGCAGAGATCAGCATTGTGAGAGGCCTGAATTCAAATTGAGAAATTTACATAAATATAATATAGACTCATTGAAAGTCGTTTGAGTAGACAGTGATATGAGCAGAATTGTACACTTCTGTGTACACTTTTGTAGACCACGTTAGTTTTCTTTGAGAATAGACAAAGATGGACCATATATGGGTGAGTTCATCACTAGTAGGCCCTACTGCCTGTTGTTGCCTTCCTTCTCTGGCATATCTCAATTAAAATTCCAAGAGACAGGGTTCCAAATATGAAAAATTAATTTATTAATGAGACCATCAACAATCAATAAATGTATGGTCAGTGGTCTCTCTTGTTAACTAATGACAAAAATGCTGGGTGCTGGTCAACTTAAATGCTCCTTCTCTCTTTCTGATGCCTCATTATTGAGTCATTCTCTGAACAGAAAAAAAGACGGCTGTAATTGGATGATAATTAATGAGGAGGTGGACTGAGAACTCTCAGATCCTTCTAATTTCCAAATCATTGAGGAGGGGAGAGTAGCTAAGAAAGTGTCTTGATTATGAGAGTTTAGAATCCTCTGGCTCATGATCTTATGATCTTTGCCAAATCTCATGATCTCAACAAGAAAAGATATTTTGCTCTGGTAAGTTTTCATCTTTATGAGCCAAGTTTTCTCAAACCTCAATGAAAGGATCCAAAGACAAAAGCTCATCACATCTGGGGAGGACCTGGTTCAGGAGAGATCCTATTTAAGTAGTGAAGAGAACTGAAATTCCTGGTTGGGTAGGGCCCAGCCCAATTCCGTAAGAAGCAAATGCCTATAGTGTAGGAATACAAGGATATTTCTAGGACTGTCTAGGGAAGGGCATTTAAAAAATATAGTACAAGTTATGACCTATTGGCAAAGATAGGAATATTACACATTGATATTAATAATCAAATGATATAACATTAAAATTAATTTCTTTCACACATATACTAAAACGTTGGTTCTTAAGGGAGGCAAATTCAAAGTCTCACCTTCAGAATTCTTGTAGGATCAGGATGTATGCAAGGAACAAATCCTGCTTACTACCACAGTTTCCATGGAGGTCAGTATCTACAAATAGACTGTTTACCTGAAACCTAACTGAAAGGTTTAATTGGTTCTTTTAGACACCCCTTCCCACCCTAATTCAATGGAGGAATTGGATTTTGAAAGACAGGAATGCTGAAATCTTTTGGAGAGACAGAGAAACTGGAGGCTGCCCTGGATGCAAAGAAAGTTCTCTTTTATCTCTTCTTACTGGCTTTTCTGGCTTCCTTGAAGTCCTAAATCAAATCCTGTCTTCTACAAGAAGTCTTTCCCAACCCCTCTTAATTCTAGTACCTTCTTTCTCTTAAGTATTTCCTATTAATGGTACATATAGATTGTTTGCACATATTTGGCTGCTTGTGGTTTGTGCTATTAAGTTGTGAGATTTTTAAAGTATGAAACTATCTTTTTTGCTTCTTTTTATATTTTCAATGCTTATTATAAAATCTGGAGCATTGTAGGTATTAGTCTACTGACTGATTGACAGGACCAGGACAAGGGTCAAAGAAAGAATTCCAAAGCCTCCTATCAGAAGGCTATGATAGTACTAAGAGTAAGAAGTACTGAGGCCCTGAACTAAGATTCTGGATGTATGAGCAAACAAAATCACAGATATAAAAGATATTGTAAAGATTGACTTGTTGGGATTGACATCTGACTGAATATGGAAGCAGAGGAAGTGACAAGAATTGGGGGATTATTCAGAGGTTATAGATTTTGATGAGGTGGGGAATGGCACATTTGATAAAATCTTTAGAAAAAGGAGTAGGAACAGAATTTGTAAAAATATTTATTTAATTAATTAAAATTTTTTTTCATGGTTACATGATTCCTATTCCTTCCCATCCTTTCACTCTCCTCCACCCCATAGCCAATGAACAATCCAACTGGGTTTCACCTGCATCATAGATCATGGCCTATTTCCATATTATTAATATTTGCAGTAAAGTTATGATTTGGAGTCTATATACCCAATCATACCCCATCAAACAATGTGATCAAGGAAATGTTTTTCTTTTGTGTTTCAACTGTGGAACAGATTTTTCAGAAAAAAATTATGAGCATAATGTTCAAAGCAGTGTACAGAGCTAGGCACATAGTAGGTTCATAATGAATATTTATTGATAACAGTTCCATTATGAGTTGAATTTGAGAAGCCAATCAGGAATCCAGGTGAATATGGCCAATGGGCATGTAATCATGCAAAAATAAAGTTCATGAAAAAAATTAGGGTTACATATAAAAATGTGGGGGTTTTCTGAATAAATATGGGATTTAATCAGATAGGAAAGAATGAGATCAAGAAATAAAGATCAAAGAGAGAGGAAAAGGGATGAATAGTGGTCCTTGGAAAGATTCAGTGACTGTTCCTAGGGTCATACAGCTAATAAGTATTTTAGGTAGAGTATACGGGGTGTTTAGAAAGCACTGGAACATCTGGTTTGAGGACTTTTTCCAGGCTTTCATTAACTTTTTTTTTTTATTTTAAACCCTTAACTTCTGTGTATTGACTTATAAGTGGAAGCGTGGTAAGGGTGGGCAATGGGGGTTAAGTGACTTGCCCAGGGTCACACAGCTGGGAAGTGTCTGAGGCCAGATTTGAACCTAGGACCTCCCGTCTCTAGGCCTGGCTCTCAATCCACTGAGATACCCAGCTGCCCCCCTTTCATTAACTTTTATGTCCACTTGCTATCCAACTTTCCTCTATGGCTACAAGATTCTGCATTGTGCACAGCAACCACACTTTCAGAAAACTTTCTTGGCAAATACAATAAACCAGGTTGAGGATAACCTGTGAGTCTCAAAGTCCTTGGTGATTTAAGGGAATTTCCACCCTAAACATGTGAAGACTTCTCCCAGTAGAATGGTCAAATGAGAACCATTCCTTCTGGTGGCTATGAAGGCTATTGGTGCAAGGCTATGGAGTGCTTAGAGCCTAGGGAGACATTAAAGATGCAAAGGTCATTCATCACATCAATGATCATCATCAGTCCTGACTTTTATCTTGCCACTGGTTTCAATGTCTCTGAATGAGAGAGCAAGGGGTGACTTTTTACAACTGTGCCTCATTTATGTCCAATTCATGGGAAAGTTAAAACAAATTTATGACATCATTGGTCCTCTTTGAAAATGAAGGATGAACTTCAGTTTGAAGCAGGATTAAAATTCAGGTTTTCCTCACTCAATTCCACAAACTAAATGCAATACATGTTTGCTAAGTCTCTATCTCCCTTAGTGTCAAAAGCTTTCCTTTATCCTATCAATGCCTACACAATTAATATCCCTTTGCTTAGGTTCTTGACTTTGGGTTTCATTACCCCTGATTTTATAAATTTAGGAGTAGTTTTCTTAGATAGTTTACCTAAATGGGAATTCCTTGATGAAGGGTCAGTGCTCTTCTTCAGCAATAAGAACCTTATTTCCCTCTTGGTTTTTGTATGATTTTTTTGCATCCTAGTTTTTGCCTTCTTACAGTGTTTCATCATTAATCATATTCTTTTTGCTCTACTCCCTTATGTCAGTACTCAGCCCTGAGGGTTTCAAATTACTAAAGAACAAAGAACTTAAAGGCACCCTGATGACTATCTAGTCTAGTTGTCTTATTTGACAGATTAGAAAGCTGAGATAAAGTGACCAGTCCATGGTCTCACTGGTAAAATTTATTAGAATCAAACCTTGAGTATAGTCTCTTTTATACTACTAGTTCAGTTCTCTTTCAAGTAAGCAAGCATTTTCATAACTTTGCTTGCTGTTGATATGTTTCTGTTGACTAAATCCTACATTTTATTTCAAGATTTGAAATTTCAGATTGAGTTTTTGATTTGGCATTAAGAAAGAAATAGATTAATAATAAGAATCAAATACAAGCTCTGCTATATACATTTTAGCCATGTGATTTTCTCTGGGACCCCATTTCTTCAACTATAAAATGAAGAGACTGGACTATGGAATGTTGAAAGTCTCTATGGTCCTTTAATTTTTTTTTAACTAAAGTTGGAAATTTATAATTGAAAAAGTTAAAAAAATCCAATAACACATTTTCTTGTTCCAGGAAAGGAATCATATAGATCTATTGAAGTAAACTATCCACAATACATAAAATTGTTTTAGTTAAAATACATTTTTCTTTACTGATGCTGATTTACTTGTACAGTATGGCAGTTACATTAGGATGCTATAAAATCAACCTGTGGAGATGACTGCAAAGCTAAATAAAAGAGACATAGAATTAATGCCAGAGAAAGGCAAAACTGGAATATTACAAAGCAGGACAGATAGAACATTATTACTTGTTTTGTGTTGCCAGTTAGTATTGTATTGGAGACACTTAGTTAACATGGGCCACTTAATGGCCAAAGTCAGCCAACCTTTCTCGTGACTTGACTGAAAGGATTTGAATTTATGACAAATCCAAGAACCAGGAAGTACACATGAATTTGCTCTCAGATAATTTGTGTAGTTGTAGCAAGTGTGGTTCTATAACATTAACAAAAATAACTGACTCATTTCTAGGTAATTCCTTATGATTTCACAGAGTATGGAACTATACAACAACTGTTAGGTAGGCAGCTCAAGTGATCTTATACCTCCATTCTCATAAGATACTTAGGACTCAATTAAAAGTGGAGCGGTGGGCTCTGTCACAGTTATGATATGTCAGAGTTATAAGAAAAATGTCTAAAAGAGCTTTTACATTTCTTAGACAAGGAAAATGATGTCTATAGAAATAAAGTGATTTATTTTTATTTTTTTAACCCTTACCTTCCATCTTAGAATCAATATTGTATACTGGTTCCAAATCAGAATAGTGGTAAGGGCTAAGTAATGGGGGTTAAGTGACTTTCCCAGGATCACACAGCTAGGAAATGTCTGAGGTCAGATTTGAACCCAGGACCTCCCATTTCTAGGCCTGGATGTCAGTCCACTGAGCCACCTAGCTGCCCCCTATTAAATGATTTATTGAAGATAACCCAATTATTAATTGGCAATAAAAAGAATCATGTACAATATCTGATCTCTCACATATTAACTAACATATTGTAAAGTATTTTTACAACCTTAAAGAATTAAAGTCAACTATGATGATGATGATGATTGTTATTGTTATTATTAGTACACCTTCTGATTCCAAAGCCTGTTTGAGTATTATTTTCATCCTCCCATTTTAAGATTTGCTTTAGTGTGTTTACCAAGTGTACTAATACATCTGCAATGCAAAATGTTAAAAAAAGGATTTAGAATTTGAAATTGTTTTCTGGGAAAATATAAACATTCATTTATACTAGAGAAACATCAAGTCAAAATAGGTTAAAAGACTTGTCTGACTGCACAAGGAGTAAGGCAGTCAATATAGTTGAAAAGAGTGTTAAACTTGGAGTCAAGAAAATTTCTCTTTAAACATTCTTTAAACATTTTTAATTTATTTTCTTAAATTTATTTTTATTTTTTAATAACCCTTACCTTCCATCTTGGAGTCAATACTGTGTATTGGCTCCAAGGCAGAAGAATGGTAAGGGTAGGCAATGGGGGTTAAGTGACTTTCCCAGGGTCACATAGCTGGGAAGTGTCTGAGACCAGATTTAAACCTAGGACCTCCCATCTCTAGACCTGGCTCTCAATCCACTGAGCTACCTAGCTGCCTTCATTTTAAAAAAGTCTATGCGACTAATTTAACCTCTCTAGCCTCAGTTTCCTTATCTGTACAATGTAGATAATAAAAGTACCTCCCTCAGAAGGTTACTTTTTTGGAACAAAGAAAATAATTTAAACTGCTTAGTAGACCTTAATTTTTTTATGAATGTAGTGGTTATTAATATTGGACCCAGGACCTCTGACTCCAAATACAATACTCTTTCCATTTTAACAAAAGAGTAATCAATCAAATGTTTATTAAACACCTATTATTATCTTTAAAAATTAATTTCTTTTTCTAATCCTTTTATCCATGGCTAAACTGATTTATATGATCCTATGGTAATTCAGAGATAGAAGGGGCCAAAGAAATTTTTTTAGTTTTACTTTTCTCATTTCAAAAATGAGGGAATTGAAGACCAAAGATAGAAAATAATGTCCCGAATTTACACAGAAAGAAAGTGACTTGACCTCAGTAGGTAAGAAGGGTGGTTTTGTAGAACAGCCATGAGTTCTGAGGTCAAATAATATGGATTCCTATTCTATCTCTGAAAATTATTACATGTATAACTTTTGCCAATTACAGACTTCCTCAGGCCTCAGTTTCCTCATCTATAAAATGGTAGCAGTGATTATAATAGATGAGAGCTGATGTCTCTTCCATTATTTAATTGATGGTCCAGTGAATTCTGACTCTGTGGCTAGTGCTCTTTCTAGTTTACCCTTGTCTCAGATAAGAATATCATCTGTAGAACTGATTTAAAGGAAAATAGATACAAAATGGTAGATGAGGAATTTAAAAGAGAACTTTCTACATTTTGGCAGTGTGTAGTGACCAGAATTCAGGCTGTGGAGTCAGAAGGTCTAGTTTAATTGACTCTTCAAATATTTCCAGTTGTGTCAACAAGACCAAGTCCCTCAGCCCCTCAGAGCTTCATCTGTAAAAATAAGGAGAGTGATACTTTCAGTACTTACTCTACCTTAAAAGGTAGAAAGGAAGAAAGCACTTCACTTCGCAATCCTCAAGACACTATATATGTGTGAATGGTTAGGAATATAATTATAAAGTGTGCCCAAAGAAAAGGGGCTGTTGTTCCTCCTACCCAAATGGAAGTGAATCTTATTATTGAACCTGAAAGTACTTTCTTTCAGGGAATATTGAAATATGGGCAGAGCTACATTTATGGGGAGCAGGTGGCTGCATCCTCAGGTTGATCTCAGGGGGAGGGAGGGTCCTCTGCCCCCCAAAATACCTTCTCCACCTGTTCATTGATGCTTGAAATTTCAGTTACAAGAGACAGTTAGAAATGAAATACAAAATGCAAGCTTTTTCCTTTTCTCAGGAGAGGAACACAGTGACTTAAATGGATTTCCTTGCCAGGAGGGTAGTAGAAGGTCTGAATCTGTGATTTCGTCACTTTAAGGAGCTCCTAATATGGGATCTCCTTCTGCTAGGACAAATCAACAATTCATCTATCTCTTCAGCAACTTACATATATATATATTATATTAGTATAACAATATACTAATATACTAATATAATATATATATGTATGTATACATATATATATATATATATATATATATATATTAGAGGTAGGAGCCAAACCAAGATCTTCCTAACGCTAAAGCTGATCCTTTATCTGCTATTCTATACTGTTTAAAGTCTAAAGCTCATGACCAGTTATGAATGAAAGAAAAATGATCCTTTCTTCAAGCAGATTTCAATGTAGAGAAAAGGGAAAAACATTAAGATTCTAGTTAGCTGAAACGAGGAGGGACAGGGTATCAGAAAGAGGTAAAAAGTTAGCTTTACTGACCCATGTGCCCATTGTTTCTCCCCCAAGCTCTGGTATAGTGGACAATCTCTTACAGCTGTGTAAAATGAAGATTCCTCAGATCTCTGCCCTGACTAGAAGAATCCAGTGTATGTTGTCATTATTATGCCATCAAGGTCAGTGCTGCTGGAGCCTGTCACCCCAATCACTAACTTCTTTTCTCATCCTTATGTGAGAGAGAATGTCATGTAGTAGTCCTCCTAGTGGACTAATGACCAGGGAAGGAGGCTAGAAACCCAGAATCCATCCTGGCTCTTTTAAGGAGCCTTCCTTCCTTCTGTGACCTTGCTCATGTCACTTTACTGGATTAGATAATTTCTTAAATGTCCTTTTCCCCACCATTCTCCTCTCTAGTATGCCACTCTCTATTAGAACCCTCTATTAGTTCCTTGAGGGTTGGGCCTCTCTTTGTTTTGTATTTCCATCTCTAAGTATTTAGTATAGTTTTTGATACTAACGAATGCTTAATAAATACTTTTTCATTCCCCCCAAAGAGGATGCATGTGTGATACACCCAAAAGAAAGTTAAACATTCTAAACTTATTTAGTTCCTTATGATTCTTTTTCAAGTTCTCTTTTATGTTTCCTTTGTTATGCTTTTCTTGAGTCTTGTATTTGAAAATCAAATTTTCTATTCAGCTCTGGTCTTTTTATCTGGCATGCTTCAAAGTTTTCTACTTGATTACATAACCATTCTGTCTCCTGCCCCCTTGAAGGAGTGATTACATACTGTTTTACTTTGTAGGCTACTATTATTTGAGATCCAAACTCTTTTGGCTTTTGGAATGTCATATTCCAAAGCCTTTGTTTCTTTTATGTGATTGCTACTAAATTTTGTGTGTATCTGACTATGCTTGCTTGTATTTGAATTGTTTCTTTCTAACTGCTTGAAGCAATTTCTATTTGACTTGGGAGCTCTGGAATTTAGCTATAATATTCAGATATTGGTCAATAGATTCTTTTAATGAACTTTTCTCCACTGAAATGTCTTCAGTGAACTTTTATACCCCTTTTTCCATTTGAACAATTCTACTTTTGAAAATACTTATTTTTACCAGTGGTTTTTCTTTTAATTCCTACCCAATTTCCTGATATGGAAATTTATGTTAATTTTAGGTTCTCTTACAGAAATAGAGGGGAAGGATTCTGTCTCAGATTTCAAGCTTTTAGAAACTACTGTTTTCAGAGCTAATTCTTGCCATTTAGAAGTTTTTGATATTTCCTAGGTGCTATGATGTGGATAGATGAGTGTTCACTGCTCCCTTGGTCTGTACTCTGGTCCTTCCCCATGAAAAACCTCAGATCCCTTAGGATTGCAAATTATATTTCTTCTCAAGGTGCCCTTCTCCCTTCATCCTGTAAATGATATTGTTCTTCCAGGTCTCTGATCCCTTAGGCCCAGAAGTATTACTTCCCCTCAGGGTATCCTTTCATACTCCTCTCTGCCCTTGAGCTATGAAATGGGTATAAACAACAGAGTTGCCAAATAGCATCTGGAACTGAGTCACCAAATAGCATCTGGAACTGAGTCCAATGCTAGCCCAGGGGGAACCTGAAATCTCTTTTTGCCAGGTCCCCTTAACATTTCTGACTTGAGTGCTCCCAAAGCTGCTATTGCTTCTGTCACTACTACTTAGTCCCAGCATTGGTGTATCCTCCATGTGGGCTTTGAGTCAGGCACCTCCTCTGTGTCTCATATTTCTCTTTCTGATCTCCTATGCTGCCTTGGATTAAAATACCTCACTCTGACCTTTGTTGATTTTGCCACTTCAAAATTTGACTCAAGATATGTTTAAGTCATTTGGAGAAGTATATTGGGAGAACTCAGAAGAGTTCTTCTCTACTCTGCTATCCTGACTCTATGTTCTGATTTTTCCCATATTTATTCTTCAGATGTTGGTTGAACATAGAATTCTGTGACATGTTGGAATCAATTTCACATTTGGAATTGGAAAAATAAGCATCTATATAGTGCCTACTATGTGCCAGGCAGGGGGTTAAGTACTTTTTAAATACTTTTTCATTTGATTCTCACAATAACCCTGTAATGTATGAGCTCTTATTATCATCATTTTAGAGATAAGAAAAATGAGGGGGGAAAAAGCATAACTAATTTTATGTGGGTAATGCAGGTGTCAGAGGCTGGATTTGAATTCAAGCAATCCTGACAATAGGTTCAGCACTCAAGTCCACAATGCCACAAAGTTATAGAATCTTAGAATTGGGAAGTAAGAGGTCTTCTAAACCAATCCAGATGTTTAGCATGAATCTCTTCTGTAATATCTTTGATAAGTGGTCTTCCAGCCTCTGAAAGCTTCATTGAGGATATATTTAGTTAGGCAGCACATAGTCTTGTAGGTAATTTTGATTGATAAATAGCATTCCATATTGGCTGATTACTAGAAATTGAATCAGATCTCATGGAAAAGGGAAAAGATTTCTAAACATGAAGACAGATAATTTGGATTAGATTCTAACTTTTAGCTACTTATATAATCTTGAACAAATCTATATACAATCCAGGGTCTCGATTTCCTTCTTTGTAAATTGATGTAATTGGACCAAATGACTGATAGGCTATATGACTACTTCTTTGATGTTATTATGGAAATTCCATTTTTGTATGAGTTGAACTAGAGGGTGAATGAGGTCCCTTCTACCTCTCATAATTTGAGATTTGCATAGCTTAAAGAAAAACATTGCCAATTTCAGGTAAGAATTATTTTCGGAATTTGGAAATTGTAGTATTCCATGATTTACAACACTGGGAAAATATTGTTATTAGAACAATAGGCTTTGTGGCTTCATGTCTCATATGTATACTAAAAACTCTGTATGCATTCTGATTTGCGGTTCAGCCCAACCTTCTGCTCAGTTGGCCCCAGATCTTCATTCATTTTCAGATATGTTCAACATATATATATATATATATATATATATATATATATAATATGTACATTAAGGCATTACCAAAAATCAGGTATGTTATATATATATATATATATACTGCCTCAATCAGGATGGATCAGAATCAAAAGGAAATTTTCCAGAAAGTAATAGACAAAATAAAGGAAGAACATTATAGTTTTATTAAAGGGAAAGGGAAATAAGACAGAAAGGAAGAAGAAATAGAATAAAATGGTACTATGTATAGCACTGTTTTGAAGAACAAGGTACCAAAGTTGCTGATCATATTATTCTACAATCCAGACTTCCATTTCAGCTCTTAAAATACATAGACAATTTGGAAGGAATCCAGGCAGCAACAATAATGATTAAGGAGATGGAGGGATTGGCTTACGAGAAAAGACTAAAAGAGGAAAATCTGTATCATTTGGCAGTGGACTGACTATGGGTGTATACTACAACTATACAAAATCCTAAGGGTGAAAGCACTATGTGTGAGGAATCAATTAGCATAAAATGATGGGGTGTAACCTAAAGGACTAGGAAGAAAGAGAAAATTATACTAAATGTCAGATATAGGAATGACAGCCTAAGACATTTAAAGTAGGCTCACTAAAAAGCTGGATGTTAGGATTTAGAGCTGGAGGGTATCTTACAGATCATCATCTCTTCCAACTCCCTCATTTTACAGAGAAGAAAATTAAAGCTCAAAGAGAAAAAGAGAACTTGTCCAGTGTCACATAGGGAGGTCAAGGCAGAAATTAGGACTTGAACACAGATTCCTTGATCCCAAGTCCATGTTCTTCCAATCATACCATGCTGATAGAAAATAATAATTTTGGTATTCAATCTTTGAGGTCAGGGAATTGTAAAGATTCAGTTTTTCTACTATTATTAGTTCAACCTTGGGATCTGTGGCTTACATATATACATATACACACATGTAATTCCTGGTTTCCCTTTATCATGAGGAAGAAAGATGGGAAAGAAAAAAGGAAATGAGTATTAAATGTTGACTTGCTATGTTTGTTGAAACAGTGATATTTGGGAAGCTGAAGTGATGGCCAGATATCTGTAGTAGCTGGACTCGCTCCTCCCCCACTGACAGGCTTGAGTGAAGAGGGAAGGGCATAAACTGGCTCAGTGCTCCTTCTCCCTCCTCCCAACAAGCAGTTAGAAATCAGTTGAAAATGGAGGTTTGATCTGAACTCTTCTGGCAAGGCTAAGCAAGGCAATTCCCTAATGATGTTGTCTTTTCTCAACTTATTTTCCCCACAGGTTTGACTAAGGGATAGTAGGAGAGGCTAAATGTCTTGTAGTTATCAGGGACAGAAGAATCTGACTTGTATGGGCCAGACAGCTGAAGGAAACTTAGCTGAAGGTGGATGTGAGTATTCCCAAAATGATAAACAGTCACTGTTCCCAAAAGATGTAGGTTTACTGATAAAAGAGGAAGGAGAAGAAAGTGAGGGGTTTCAAGGATTAGGATAAGATCTGGGAAGCCCTCAACTATTAGGTAGAAACAGGCCCTCTCCCCAGGAGGGGGAGGTAAACTTTATAACTAGCTTGCCCTCAAAGTCTATAGTTAACACTTCTAATATCTAAAATAACTAAATGGTAACAAAATGCTATTACAGGAAAGGTCTAATTCAGCTAAACAGGATAACTGCAGAGAAGAACCAAATGGCTATTGCCATAAGGCCTCCAAGGCAATCGATAACTGGGACCAGCAAGCAGAGAGATCTGCTCACCTCAACACCCAGGAACCAACTCCCCCAACTGCTCTCAACTTACCCTTACCCAGAGTTCTCCGGGGGAGGGGGGCTGGATTTCTGGGTTGAGGCTTGACCCTGTATCTTGCAGGAATTCTACCCTGCCATTTTCCATGCTACATGACTATATGCCAGTCCCTGCATTGCCTTTACAAATAATATTTCACTTAATTCTCATAAATTCCCTGGAAAAGTAGGTACTATTATTATCTTCATTTTACAGTTGAAGAAATTGAAGTAGACACAGGCTAAGTGATTTGCTCAAGGTCACATACCTAATAAATATCTGAAATCAAATTTGCACTCAGGTCTCCCTGATTCCAGGACTGGTTTAATTGCTTCCTCATTGATAGAGGTTTTGCTAGAATTCATGCTTCCTTTGTTAATGGGAGTAATAAAGATGGAATGATTAAAAATGAAAAGGATGATAAGACATGGAGTAAGGAGATCTGGACACTATTCTTCCTTTTAATATGGTGTGCAGGGTAAGTTTGGATGGGTCACTTCACTTGTTTGTGTCTCAACTCCACTGTCTGCGAAACAGAGAACGTTGAATTAATTTCTACACTCATGTAAAATACCAAAGTCTAATAAAACTTTAATTGTGGGAGAAAAAACAGTGAGGAAGTGCTATGCAATAGAAAGTGAATGTGAGTAGGGGTTAAGAGGTTTAAATTGAGTTCTGACTCTGATCCTGGGCAAGAAATTTACATTTTCTTTCCTTTTCTTTTTTTTAAACCCTTACTTTCCATCTTAGAATCAATACTGTGTACTGGTTCCAAGGAAGAAGAGTTGATAAGAGCTAGGCAATGGATCTTAAGTGACCTGCCTAATGTCACAAAGTTAGGAAGTGTCTGAGACCAGATTTGAATCCAGAACCTTCTATTTCAAGGCTGGATCTCAATTCACCGAGTTACCTAACTACCCTTGTGTAATTTAACTTTTCTGAGACTCCCTTTCCTCATCTAAAAAATGGATGTAATTCTTCTCCTTTGCTTACACATTATCATTAACTCAAATGAACAAGGTAGTTAGTGTTGCTTATGGTTGCCAGAGTGAATTTCTTAAGTTTCACTTTGTACATATTAGCTTTCTGCTCACAAAACTTCACAGAATTTGAATCACCAAATCTCAGAATTGGAAAGGAATTCAGAAGGACCACCTAGTCTGAACCAAGTCTGGCAAGTGGCCATTTAGCTTTTACTCAAGTCTGTAGCGTAAATTATATGATATATAAAAAGGGGAGGAAATACTCCATCCTAAGCAAACCATTCCACTTTTAGGTAGCTCTAATTGCTGAAAGTCTGCCTCTGCAATTTGTACCCAGTTCTCCTTTCAATCACCAAAAAGAAAAAGTGTAAATCCTCTTTCACAGGACAGCCCTACCAACATTTGCTTTCAGGATGAAGTCCTAAATCCATAACCTGACATTTAAGGCCCTGACTTGGAACCAAATCTCCTTCCTCTCATGAATGTTTCACCTTGGCTGAACTGTTCTATTAATAATAGTCCCTACCTCCAAAGTAAAACATGTTCACTTCTGCCTCTGTTCTCATTACATTATCACTAATTAGTCTTCTCTCTCCTCTCCTGTGCCTGATTTAGGCCTAACTTTTCTGGGCCCAGTATCATCTCTTCCATGAAGCCTTCTAAGCATTCTCTCTTATTCATTCCATCTATCCAACCCTTTTCTCTACCATCTTTGCTCAGATCAGAATTTCATTAGACCTTACTTTCTATCTACATCAGGGGATTTCACCAAATTAGCCTTCTTCATTTCTTTACATACAATACTTGATTTCTGCATCTGTGATTTTGCACGGGTTGTCTCTTGTTCATAGAATGAATCCTTTCTCACCTTGGCTTCACAGAAGTCTCTCTCTTCCTTCAAAAGAGTCAAGAACATATTTCTACAAGAAGACCCTCTGAAAACAGTAGAGCTAGGTAGCACAGTGGACAAAATGCCAAGTGAGAAAGACTCATTTAGCCTCTAACACAATGAGCTATGTGAACCTAGGCAAGCCACTAAGCCTTGGTTGCCTAAGTTTCCTCATGTATAAAATGAGCTGGAGAAGAAAATGGCAAATTACTCCAGTATTTTTGCCAAGAAAAGTCCAAATGGGACCATGAAGAGTCAGATGAGTAAAAAGGACTGAACGACAATCTTTCTGTAAGTACAGCCGGCAATTCTTTTAGGTGAATGAAAATACTATTCCATATAAAAGTGTATCTATTAAGAAATAGAAAGAAGCGCATCTCAAAAAACACACATGGGTGCTGTACAAAAGCATTTGATGTGAAACCTCCCCTAGAACAGCTCGATATTTGTAAGTTTTTCTAAAGTGAGGATTGACTGACAGATGTTGTGAAATGCTTGGCAATAGGATTAAAATCTTACAACAAGTTCTAGGAGGTTTTCAGTTTCATTGTGGGCCTGGCTTTCCCTTAGGCCCTTGCAAAGCCTCCCTAATGAGGCAAGCTCTCCCTGTCTCCAAGCTGGGTCTGGGAGCCTCCCAGAGAGCCGGCATCCCTGAGAGAAAGGCAATGTCGAGGCACAGATGGGGCTTGATGGATCCTAAAAGGAAGGCATTACCTGCTGAAGTCACTGAGCAGCCACAATTATTACAGGTCTCTGGGTTCATTGTCAATGAGAGTGGCAGTTAAAGCGAGCAGCAGCTGTGACAGATGGCTGGGCTCCAGCTACGTTGTGCTAATGGGATCCTAGCCAACTCAAATCTTTTCTTCCCTCTGAAAAAAAAAAGTCCACATAGTTGTCAATTAGTCAATGTAGGGGGGGGCAGCATCATATCTACAAAGGGGTCATTTATCTGTTCCCTTATAATCCTTACTTTTTAGCTTTTTGAAGTAGAGATTGTGTTTATTTATTACTTACTTCAAACATGTTTTAGCAGGATGTTCAACCTAGAAGACATTTTCTGTTCAATATTTGTTCCTTGTGAACTTACAATATGGTCTTCTCATAATTGAACCATTTCAACTGGGTTGTTAGCATTTTAATTAGGGAGTGCTTTTCTGCCTGGAAATTGTAGACACTGCTCCTGTTTATACAGGGAAGGGAGTAAAAAGCGAGAAAGTGCTGCTTGTCTTTCCTGGACCTTATTCACCAAATCAAATGTGCCCAGTAGAATCTTGCTAATTTGCACTAATGAAAAGGGACCCATTGCAAACAACCAAATTTTGAGGATGAATGAATGGGTGAGCAAACACAATGTAAGTCAGGCCTGGTGCTTCAAACAAGAGAACCATATCGCACAACAGAAATATACCTCCCCGGTGTGGTGGAATGTAATCTAACAGTGTCATGAGAGGGCTGTACGGAAGCTTGCTTGCCAAGAGGAAGCACCACTGTGTAAGCCACTGGTGGCAGGTTTTCCTGCAGGAAATACCTTTTTTTTTCTAATACAGAATTGAATAGCATTTGTTTCCTTAAATAAATAATTCTCACTGATAACTACATCGTACTAATTTAAGGTTTAGAAAATGCTTCATTTATATCTCCACTGATTAACAATCCTGTGAGGTAGGTTCTGACACTATTCTCCATCCACTTTCTAGATGAGAAAACTGAGGCCTAGGGAGATAAAGGATTTGCCTATCTTTACATAGTTAAAAAAAGGATGTAAATCAAGACTTTAATATGTTTTCCTGACATAGTGCCTAGCACATATTAATATTTATTAAATACTTGATTAACTTTTTTTTGATTGACAGATAATTCAGCTATCATGTTTCTTGATCAAAGTTAGAAATGTCTCCCCAGTGCTAGACTATCATTCCAGATGCTAAGGACTACTGACTTCAAGTTCATTGCACCTAATTGCCTCTCCAATATGAACTTGTTTAATGAACCTTACCTGCATAATGGGTGGCAGGTAGATTAGATCAACCCCAAAGTCCCTGTCAGCTCTACTTCTTATGTTTCTGTTTTTGTATGATCCAACAAATCTTTATGGTCTATAACACTATGAAGATTTTGAGTGAACTTAATTCATTTCAGTTGAATAGAAATTTACTAGTCAAGTCCTCACTAAGTGCTACATCTTATACTAGACATTCAGGATAGATAGCTAAAAAAGGAAAATAAAATGCTCCTACCCTCAAGTAGATTATATTCCTTAAGGAATAAGAAAACATATGTAGATAAGCTATTACAAAAGATATACAAAATTGTGTATATAAGTATAAATATATATATATATATGCATACTTGGTTGAAGAAAGGAAAACTAGCAGTTTAGGGAAACAAAAGTAGTATTTGAGCTAATCCTCCAATATAGGCAAAGTTCCAAGAGGACTGGAAGAGAATGAGAACATTCTAGGCTTTGGAGATCACCTTTGAAGAGGCTGAGAAACCGGAAATTCATTGTTACTTGTGGAAAGGCAAATAGATCATTTTGGTTGAAATGTGTGCACGTAGGAGGATACAAACTACAGACTATACAAAATAGTCCAATTGACGGTTCTTTACATGTCCCTGGGAAATCTTGCCATTCTTCAATTTCCCTGGAGGAAATCTACTTTTTCTTCTATACCTTTCTCCTCTATTTAGGCTGCCTACATTGCTCTTTTTCTTATCTTAGCAGAGCTACATGCCAAATCATAGAGGCCTTGGTCTCGGTCAGTCTCAATATGCATCCAGAGGACTAATATAAAAATCATTATTAAGCAAATAATGAATAGCCATAGTCAAATGGAAAGCAGAGAGGAAGTCAGTATTAAGTTTGATAAAACTAAGACAATTATAAACGCAATCATCATACACCAATTTCAGTGTTAAATTATGACAATTTCTTAACAAACCAATTTGAAATAACTAATGGAGCTATAGTAAAACTACTAATGATCACTTGCTTTATATAGGGTATATAAAAGAGGTTATATAGCTACAAAGTTTTTTACATTTATTTGACTCTAGGAACAACTATGAAGTAAGTTAAGGCCAATGTTATTAACCTCATTTTATTGATGAGGAAAGTGAAATGGATAGATGTGAAGGAATTTGCTCAAGGATTTGTAGCTAAAAGTGGCAGAGTATAATCTAGAATCAGATAAATAGACTTGTGAATTTCAGATCACATGATCAAAAAGATGGTGAACTAGATATGCTTTCTAATACTTGCTATTGAATAACCCTCAAAAGGGAATTTATGTTCCATAGGCAAATCAATTACAACTAAATCCACAAAATGAGAAAGCACTACACCTAACATAGGAACAACCCCATGAATTCTTGTTGGAGAACAATATGAAATAATGAACTGACTTTTCATCCCTTTCACTTAACCTCCATGTTGTGGCAGGTTACACAATGTGATGTGCTACTTTGTGATTTTCAACTCACTGAGTGAATTCCTTGTTTTGGCAATTGACATCCCTAACCTTCTCTCAACACCTTGTTGCAAAAACAGAGGGTATAGACCTTCTCTAGTCACTGTTGTAAGGCAGAGGAAGAATTTGACTCTTTTTTCTTTGAGGTATTCCATAACTGAGGAAACACCAAGGCAGTAATAATTCTACCCAAAACACTCATCTTACTCTTCCCAATTGGTGAAATATGTAAGAACCTAATTTATATCAGTCAATAAGCTAAAGAATGGAAGAAGCTGAAATAGATAAATGGGTAAGAAAATGCTGACCTTGAAGGAAAGGAGTTGGGAATCCAGCTAAAGTTAGTTATTTATTGTCAGAAGCAAATTTTATCAAGGATTGAAACTGGGGAAAAGTAATTCCTTAGTAAAGGAGTAAACTGAAACATGTATCTCGGGTGCATGGGGGCCCAGAAAATCCACCATTAAAGGAAGAAGAGTGAGGAAGTGAGAGCCAAGAGGAAAACAAAGCAGTAGAATGAAGCTAAAAGCAACAAAAATTTCAAGAGAAAAATATAAATTAAAAACTTAAATAATAAGTAGATAAATTGACACTAAAGATTCTAAAATTAAAAAAAAGATTAGCACTAAAATATCAACAAATTGTAACACTTTCTTGGCAAATATTACAAAACAAATAAATTTGAATCAACATGACATAACAGAAATCTCAATGGATTATCAAGAGAACATAAAATTCCATCTGAAATTTCAAGAATGATTCACAAGAGAAATTAAATTTGGAAATTTGAGAAGGAAAAAAATGGCAGAATTTGCATCCTCCTCAGCATAAATATTAGCAGAATAAAAAAATTTAAATTCATATTTTTAAAGAAGTAAAAGAGAAAATATTAGAAATACACATATATTAAAGTTTAGAACAAGCAGGAATATAAGAGCAAGAAGGAATAATGCTAAAGGAAGACATGATTTTTTTTTACAAGGTAAAATAAAACACATTGATCTCCAAGATAAGATTTATACAGGTGATTTTTAAAATCATAGAACTTCCAGAAGAACATTGAAAAATTGAAAAAAAAAAACCTTAATACAAGAAATCATATAAAACAACTCTAGAACTGATGAAGAGAGAAAATAAAACTTAGAATTAAAAAAATTCACAAAACAAACAAAGCAAAAATAAGTTCCAATTTATATAATTGCCAAATTTAATATTTCCAATGACAACAAATTTTGAAACCAACCAGGAAAAAAGATATTTAAATATAAGTAAAAGTAATTTGAATTACACAAAATTGAAAGTGATAAAAAGCAAATAAACAGAAATATAAGGACAAAATAGTAAAATAAATTACCTGATTTCTAGATACTATCAAAAAGAATTTAGAGGCTAGGATGGAGGTGAAGAAAGAAGGGGAGAGAAAAGGATCTTGGAAAAGAGGATTCTCTTTAATGCATGGCATATACAGAGGGAGATTAAAGAGGATTCTCTTTAATGCATGGCATATACAGAGGGAGATTATATTCTCAGAGAGAGAGTGTGTTGATTGTCCATGGAAAATATTTTGCATCAGGAAAAGGGAAATTAGAATTACTTTAGAGCAACCATCAACCTGAAATAGGGGAAGGTATGGACCCAATAAGAGATTGAATGGAAAATGGGAAGGAAAATGATGATGGGAATGATAGGGGACATAATAGGCCTGCAGAGGCAAAAACAAAAAAGGTGGAATAAAGAAGCACTGACTTGAGCTCAAACAAATTCCTCTATAAACAACTATAAAATAATACCTCAAATTGAATTCTGGAGTTACATAACCAAAAAAGCTTGGATAAAATATTTCTTCTACCCAAGAAAACTCAGGAGATCAACAAGAAAGATCTATTTCACTGAGATGGTGGTGGGCAATGGGAGGAAAATATAGGCAATGCCCGTCTTGTCTAATGAATTGTTGCATATATTCCCAGGAGCAGCAGAATTGGTTAAATTGTAAAAGAGTCACAAAAATCAACTAAAGAGAAGAATGTATTAAAAACTTGAAGGAGGTACAGAAGTACTAAAATTCTCCAAAGAAAACAACTCTTTAAGAAATACAATTGGCCAAATTTAAAAAAAAAGGGGGGGTAAAAGCTCATTGTGGAAAACGATTCTTTTGGAAGTAGAATTGGGCAAGTGGAATCTAGTGATTTCATGAGTCACCATGAAACAAGAACATAAAATCAAAAGAATGAAAAAGAATGAGAAAATGTAAAATATCTTTTTTGGAAAACTACTGGTCTGGAAAATAGATCCAGGAGAGATGATCTGAGAAATTATAGGGCTAGCTGAAAGCCATGATTTAAAAAAAATTATAGCTTAGACATTATACTTTAAGAATTTTTCAAGAGAGATTACCTAGAAATAGAAAACAAAAAATCCATGGATCACCTCATATAAGAAGTATCAGAATAAAAATTCCAAGGAATATTATAGTCAAATCCTAACTCTTACAGATCAAAGAGGAATAACTTGAAATAACAAGAAAAAAGTCAAATATTGTGAAGCTGAAGTAGTATCACAGAAGATTTAGCAGCTTCCACATTAAAGGATCAGAGTTTGGGATATGATATTCTTGAAGGCCGAGAATATAGGATTATAACCTATACAACAAAACTGCATAATCCTTTAAGGAAAAATAAATATTTAATAAAATAGAGAACTTTCAAGAATTCTGGTGAAAAGATTAGTGCTTTCTAGAAAATTTGACTTTCAAATAAAAGTCTCAAGAGATGCATAAAAACATAAACATGAAAGAGGAATCAAGGGAGAAACAAAGTTTAAAATAAAATATATAAACTCCTAAGAACTTTATTAGTATTAGGACACATAGTAGGAATATGAATAAAATTTAGGGCATGGGTGTGAAGGAATTATGATAGGATGATTTTTAAAAAATTTAAAATTGATAAAGAAGAGTACTCCAGAAGAAAGGGGAAGTGAGAGGAAAATGAGGAATGTTGTCCCAAATAAAAGAGGGAGAAAAGTAAGGTGGGTTTTTTTTTGTTTGTTTTGTTTCATTTTGTTTTTCACAATGGAGAGAAAGATATGAGAGGTGGCAGGAAATATCTGAAGCTTCCTGTCACTGGAAATTGCTCAAAGAGGGAATAACATACAATTGGTTTATTATAGAAATCTACCTTACCCTGCAGAGAAATAGGAAGAGAATGGAGATAAAGAAGGTGAAGGAGGTTCATGGGTAGTTGAATTAAGGGTGGTAGTGGAAAAAAGAGAGAGAGAGAGAGAGAGAAAGAGAGAGAGAGAGAGAGAGAGAGAGAGAGAGAGAGAGAGAGAGAGAGA
>NC_058131.1:205168471-205190505 GCF_016433145.1 Gracilinanus agilis | reverse complement strand
AGTGATTTGGCAGAAACTAAATATAGACCAACATTTTACACCATATGTGAGGGTAAGATTGAAATAGGCATATGACAACTCTAATGGGGAATAACCAGGGAAGTAGACTTGAATATTAAATTTGGGTCCAGAAGGGTATATGGGAGACAGGAATGACAGAAAGAGGGACCAAACAAGGAAGGGAGTCTGGGTTTTAACTGCTAAGGAGGTGATTGTTGAAAGAAATGGCAGTTAGGCCCTAACAGTCACACTGCCCCACCTAGGCAAGGGCTAATGGAACCATCAGGCAAAAGGCAAAAATTATAACAATTTTAATTAGGGACACTATGATAAAGGATGGGAATGGGAGTTTTTACACTTACAGACTAAGGGCAAACCACAGGTTCAAGGGAGGGACTTTTCTTCACTAAACTGAGACCTAAGCAAGACAGGGCCCAGAGAATTGCAGGACAGAAGTGAGTATCCTCACAGCAGAGTCCAGACTCACTCCAGTGATGTTTCAGCTCCTCCAGGACCACTGCTGTACTCTTCCAGGAGGGTAGATTCTGGGATCTAATCCAGCCCAAATTGACCTGCAACTCAGATTGGGATTAATAGTCTGTACCAAAATCTCCCTCAAGTAGGTGATGGTCTTCCTTCAGGATCTCTGTTAAACTGAGGTCTCCTAGGATCAGTTGGAACTTGTCTCAACCACCATAGAGTCTCTCTCAGTGAGCAAGAGCACACTTTCTGCTTCCCCATTCCATTTCTCCAGCCCTTCCTGTTAGGTCTAATACTAATACTAAACTAATAACTAAGTAAAAAAAAATGTGTAACCTAAACAAATTTGGCAAGCATAGAATATTTTACCTGTCAGATTTATGGAAAAGGGGATATTTTATGACCAAACAGTAGTTAGAGAGAATTATAGGATACAAAATAGGTAATTTTCAGTATAGCAAATTATTATTATTTGCACAAAAAACAATATAGCCAAAATTAGGAGGAAAACAAATTTGGGACATTTTTATCATGAATTTTTTCAGATAAAGTTCTTATTTCTCAAATATAGAGAGAACTGAGTCTAATTTACAAGAATATAGGTCATTCTCCCAACTCATAACTGGTCAAAGTACAGAAGTAGGTAGTTTTCAGACAAATCAACCAAAGCTATTTATAATAATAGGAAAAAAATGTACCAAATATCTATTGATTTGAGAAATATAAATGAAGACTACTCTGAGGCACAACCTCACACATATCAGGGTGACAAATATGACAGAAAAAGAAGATGACAAATTTTTAAGGGGATGTATAAAAATAGAGATGCTAAAACATGGTCGGTAGAGGTAAAATTGATCTAAACATTCTAGAGAAAAATTTGGAATTGTACCAAAGGGTTATAAAACTGTGCATATTCTTTGATCCATTAACACCACTGCTAATTCCATACCGCAAAGAAATAAGAAAAATAGCAAAGGACTTATGTGTAAAAATCTTCATAGCATTTGTTTTTGTAGTGGCAAATAATTGAACAATGAGGGGATATTCATCAATTTCGTAATGTTTGAAAAAAATTTTGCATTTGGTTGTGCTATAAGAAATGATGAGCAAGATAGTTTCAGGAAAGCCTGTGAAATCTTACATGAATTGCTTCAAAGTGAAATGAGCACCTCATACACTTCCTAGCTGTGTGACCCTAGGCAAGTCACTGGACCCCCATTGCCTACCCTTACCACTCTTCTGCCTTGGAGCCAATATACAGTATTGGCTCCAAAACAGAAGGTAAGGGTTTAAAAAAAAAGTGAAATGAGCAGAATCAGGAGAACATTGGCCACAATATTGTATGATGATCAACTGTGAGTGATTTAACTATTCTTCACAATACAATGATACAAAACAATTGAAGGACTTAATAATAAAAAAGTACCTGCAAAGCAAGAGCCAAAGCTGCCTGAATGCAGATTAAAATATCCTTTTAAAAATTACTTTCTTATATGTTTATTATTCTTGAGTTTTTTGCCCTGTTTTTTTCCCAACATGGTTAATTAGAAAATATTTTGCTTGTCTGCACATTTATAATCTATGACAAATTGTTCACCTTTCCAAGGAGGGTGGAGAGGAAGGAAGAAGAAAGGAACTCAAAATTCTAGAAAAGAAATTTTGAAAAACTTAATGTAAAAAAAAGAATTTGCAGAATTTGAGAAAGAGAATGATTTTTACTATGAGACAATGATGCTATTCATACTAATCTTCAAGGGTTATTAATATTAATTAAAAAATTAAATTAAAAATTAGGAAAGAGATCATACTCTTTATCAAAATTATCACATAGTGATAATATTGGTTTCATATTACGATTATAGAAGTGGTTCAATATTAGGAATACTAAAAGCATAATATATCATAAAACAATTAAACAAAAATAATTTTATTATTTCAATGATTTAGAGAAAGCTTTTTGACAAAACACAAAACCAATTTCTATTTTTTAAAATTGGAAAGGACAGGAATGAGTGAATATTTCCTTAAAATAATGAGTATTTCTCTATCAAAATAAGAAAAGCCTTATGTGTAAAGGGAATAAGGTGGAAACCTTTCTGATAAGATCAAAGGTGAAACAAAGTTAAACAATATTAACATTACTATTTAGTATTGTAATAGCAATAGCACCTATGTCAATAAGACAAGAAAATGAAATGAAAGAATAGTCATAAATAATAAGAAAATAAGACAATAACTCTTTTGCAAGTAGATATGATAGTTTCATAGAGAAAGAAAGTAAAATTTCATTTAAAACAATTGCTGACCAAAAATATTGGAGTTCCAACCTTCTGGGGTACTCATAGAAACAATATGAAGTCAATTACAAAAACGTATTTTTACATAAATAAATAAAGTTAGACAATTGAAGAAATGTTAATTGCTAATGGGTGGGTTGATTCAATGCAAAGAAAATTATATTACCTAAGTCAGTGATGGGCAAACTATGGCACATGGGCCAGATGTGGCCCCCTGAAATATTCTATCCAATGCACGACATTATTCCTAATCTGACAAGTACGAGTAGGATATAATAAAATGAAACTTTGAAAGAGTTTCTTTAGAAACAGGCTGACAGAAGAGCATTTCCTTTTCTTTGGCCCTCTCTTTAAAAAGTTTGTCCACCACTGACCAAAGTCAATTTGCTTTTTCAGTGCTATTGTTATCAAATTACTTTCTTGAGCTAGAAATAAACAAACAAACAAACAAAAACTCCAACAACAACGTTCATCTGGAAGAATAAAAAGTCAAGAATACCAATGGAGTCAACAACAACAATATAAAAAATTGTGACTATTATAAAATCTTTCCTTTCCCAGAGATCTGACAAGTATACTATTATCTGTTCACTTAACTTATTTATAGTTTCCCTCTTTATATTCAAGTCATTCACCCATTCTGAATTTATCTTGGTGTAGGGTGTGAGATGTTGATCTAAACCTAATCTCTCCCATATTGTTTTCCAAATTTCCCAGCAGTTTTTATCAAATAGTGGATTCATGTCCCAAAAGTTGGGCTCTTTGGGTTTATCATACACTGTCTTGCTGATATCATTTACCCCAAATCTATTCCACTTATCCTCCCTTCTGTCTCTTAGCCAGTACCATATTGCTTTGATGACTGCTGCTTTATAGTTTGGTTTAATAACTGGTACTGCTAGGCCCCCTTCCTTCACATTTTTTTCATTATTTCCCTTAATATTCTTGATCTTTTGTTATTCCAAATGAAATTTGTTATAGTTTTTTCTAATTCAGTAAAGAAGTTTTTTGGTAGTTTGATAGGTATGGCGCTAAATAGGTAAATTAATTTGGATAGAATGTTCATTTTTATTATGTTAGCTCATCCTACCCATGAGCAATCAATGGCTTTCCAATTGTTAAGATCCAGTTTTATTTGTTTGGAAAGTGTTTTGTAGTTGTTTTTGTATAATTCCTGTGTTTGTATTGGTAGATAGATTCCCAAGTATTTCATATTGTCTAGGGTGATTTTAAATGGTGTTTCTCTTTCTACTTCTTGCTGCTCTAATGTGTTGGAAATGTATAGAAATGCTGATGTTTTATGTGCATTTATTTTGTATCCTGCAATGTTTGCTAAAGTTGTTGATTATTTCTACAAGCTTCTTAGTTGATTCTCTAGGATTTTTTAAGTAGACCATCATATCATCTGCAAAGAGTGATAGCTTAGTCTCCTCATTGCCTATTTTGATACCTTTAATTTCTTTTTCTTCTCTAATTGCTACTGCTAGTGTTTCTAGTACTATGTGGAATAACAGAGGTGATAATGGCCATCCTTATTTTACTCCTGATCTTATTGGGAAGGCTTCTAATTTATCCCCATTGCATATGATGTTTGTTGATGGTTTTAGGTATATACTGTTTATTATTTTTAGGAAAGGTCCTTCTATTCCTATACTTTTCAGTGTTTTCAATAGGAATGGATGCTGTATTTTGTCAAAGGCTTTTTCAGCATCTTTTGAAATTATCATGTGATTTTTGTTTGTTAGACTGTTGAGATGGTCAATTATATGGACGGTTTTCCTTTTGTTGAACCATTCTTGCATTCCTGGTATAAATCCCACCTGATCATGGTGGATGATCTTCTTAATTACTTGCTGGAGTCTCTTTGCTAGTATTCTATTCAAGATTTTTGCATCTATGTTAATTAGGGAGATTGGTCTGTAGTTTTCTTTCTCTGTTTTTGATCTCCCTGGCTTTGGAATCAGTATCATATTTGTGTCATAAAAGGAATTTGGTAGGACTCTTCCTTTGCTTATCATATCAAATAATTTGTATAGTATTGGGATTAGTTGCTCTTTGAATATGTAAATTAAATGATTTTGATTATATTAAACTAAAAAGCTTTTGTACAAACAAAAACAATGTAGTCAAAATCAGAAGGGAAACAAAAAATTGGGAAAAAATCTTTATAACAAAAAACTCTGATAGGGGTCTAATTACTCAAATAAACAAGGAGTTAAATCAATTGTATAAAAAAATCAAGCCATTACCCAATTGATAACTGGGCAAGAGACATGAATAGGCAATTTTCAGGTAAAGAAATCAAAAGTATCAATAAGCACATGAGAAAGTGTTCTAAATCTCTAATAATTAGAGAAATGCAAATCAAAACAACTCTGAGGTATCTCCTCACACCTAGCAGAATGGCTAAAATTAAAGAAGGGGAGAGCAATGAATGCTGGAGGGGATGTGGCAAAATTGGGACATTAATGCATTGCTGGTGGAGTTGTGAACTGATCCAACCATTCTGGATGGCAATTTGGAACTATGCCCAAAGGGCTTTAAAAGACTTTTGCCCTTTGATCCAGCCATAGCATTGCTGGCTTTGTAACCCAAAGAGATCATGAATAAACAGACTTGTATGAAAATATTTATAGCTGTGCTTTTTGTGGTGGCAAAAAACTGGAAAAGGAGAGTATGTCCTTCAATTGGGGAATGGCTGAACAAATTGTGGTATATGCTGGTGATGGAATACTATTGAGCTCAAAGGAATAATAAACTGGAGAAGTTCCAGGTGAACTGGAAAGACCTCCAGGAATTGATGCAGAGCAAAAGGAGCAGAGCCAGAAGAACATTGTTCACAGAGACTGATATACTATGGTAAAATAGAATGCAATGGACTTCTGTACTAGCAGCAATGCAATGACACAGGGCAGCTCTGATGGATTTATCGAAAAGAATGCTACCCACATTCAGAGGAAGGACTGCAGGAGAGGAAACACAGAAGAAAAACAACTGCTTGAATGCATGGGTTAGGGTGGACATGATTGGGGATGTTTATTTGAAACTACCACACCAATGCAACTATCAACAATTTGGAAATAGGTCTTGATCAATGACACATGATAAAACCAAAAGAAATGTGCGTTGGCCATGGGTGAGGGGGTGTGGGCAGGTGAAGGGGAAAGTAGGAGCATGAATCATGTAACCATGTTAAAAATGAATATTAATAAATGTTAAAAAAATTAAAAAATTGTGACGGGAAAGTTAGAGTACCAGATCTCAAACTCTACTATAATACTATAATCCAAAATATTTGAACTGTCTGACAAATTGAGAGACTCATCAGTGGAAAATATTGGAGATACAATGTATAGAAGCAAATGGCTATGATAACCAGTGTTTGATTAACCCATAGATGCTAGACAAGCAAGAATTCAGTATTTGATAAAACCCTTTAGAATACTGAAAAATAGTCTGGCAGAAACTAAGCCTATACCAATATTTCACACTATGTAGAATGATATGAGGTGTTGTTCAGTGGTTAGAGAGCTAGACCTGGAGATAAAAGGTCCTGAGTTCAAGTATGACATTAGATCCTTCCTAGCTGTGTGACCCTGGGCAAGTCCTTAAGGTCAATTGACTAGCCCTTATCATTCTCCTTCCTTACACTTGATACTCAGTATCATTTTGTAAGACAGAAAGTAAGGATTATTTTATTTTATTTTAAATTATTTAATTTATTTAGAATATTTTTCAATGATTACATGATTCCTGAGTTTTTCTGCCCCTCTTTCTTGCTCCCTTCCAGAGCTGAGAAGTGATTTCACTGGGTTATACATGTATCATTGTTCAAAGTGTATTTCCATATTATACATATGTGCAGTAGAGTGATCTTTTAATTCCAAACCTCAATCATATCCCCATTGAACCACATGATAAATCATATGTTTTTCATCTATGTTTCTACTCCCACAGTACTTCCTCTGGATGTGAGTAGCATTCTTTCTCATAAGTCCCTAAGAATTGTCCTGAATCATTGTGTTAAAGCTAGTAGAAGTCTGTTACATTCAGTGGTGCCACAGTGTATCAGTCTGTGTACAAGGTTCTCCTGGTTTTGCTCCTTTCACTCTGCATCAATTCCTGGAGGTCATTCCAGTTCACATAGAATTCCTCCAGTTCTACATTCCTTTCAGGACAATAGTATTCCATCACCAGCGGATACCACAATTTGTTCAGCCATTCCCCAATTGATGGACATCCCTCATTTTTGCCACCACCTGAATGTGATATTAAGTATTTTTGTACAAGTATTTTTCCTTATTATTTTTTTGGAGTACAAACCTAGCAGTGGTATGGCTGGATCAAAATGCAGGCATTCTTTTAAAGCCCTTTGTGCCTAATTCCAAATTGCCCCCTAGAATGGTTGGATTAATTCACAACTCCACCAGCAGAGGGTTATTTTTTAAACCAAACTACAACTCATTTGATATGAAATTCTTCTTTTTATATGATGTTTTAATAAAATTTTTATTAAGACAAGAAACTGAGTTCATTACTTCTATCATTAGAACTTGATGAAAACTGGGAGAAATTTTGGTAACAGTAAACTAAGCTATTTTAATTATTTAAGATAAATTTGCTGCTGAATTTTGAGTATAAACTTAAGTGAAAAATTGGGTTTGGGTTTAGATATAATTTATTTGCTTAAATTCCTGTTTTCCAGGCCAACATCTTAAGTTATTTCTAACACTAGCAGTTTTGATCCTTTGATAAATTAAATGATTTATTATGAATGCAAAAAATTCTTATGTAAACTGCATTGTATAGTGTCTATTAATGTTTTAATGAAATATATCTTTGTAAATAAATTCTATGTTCAGTGAATAGAAGTGACATTGTCAAGATTCTCACTGAGTAAAAGACTTTCGTGGTGAGTGACTGCACAAGTTTTGCTTCACCATGCTCCTTCGAGTAAGGTAAATGTCTACTGTATATTTCATTATTAGTTGTGTATTTCCAAGTATGGCACATGAGGAAAAATATAATTTTCCCTATATAAAAATATATAGCATACAGAAATGATCCAAATCTTTTAATAGATTATAGTGAGTACAGAATTTTGAAAATACCATTTGCTTTGCACACATATAAGTCAGTGGATGCATTTTTTAGACAAAAAGAGCAATATATTCAGCAAAATAGTGTAGTAGGCTAAATGTTACTCATCAGATTAGTGGATAGAGGAAGATTTCATGATAAAAAACAAGATGGAGAGGTTTTGGATAACTTTGATTATACAAAATAATAAGTTTTTGAAGAAACAAATCAATGCAGCTAAAATGAGATAAAAAGTAAATCTTGGCTGTAATTTTCTCTAATATAGGTCTAGTTTCTAAAATATATAGTGAGCAGAGTAAAATTTATATACATGAAAGCCACTCCTCAGTTATTATATCATCAAAAGATAAATATAGGCATTTCATAGAGAAAAAATAAAAGTTATTATCATATCAGAAAAATTTCCAATTTACTACTAATTAAAGAAATGGAAATTAAAGCAACCTTAAGGATCCACTTGACATCTCTCAGATGGACAAAGATAGTTTTTAAAAAAATGAAAGTGACAACTGCTTTGAGTTATGTGGGAAAATAGGTACACCAACACCCTGCTGGATCTGTGAACAAGTCTAACCAGTGTGGAAAGCAATTTGGAATTAACCTTAAAATACTTTGTCTACCCTTTGACCACTCACTACTACTATGACTCTACTCCAAAGAGATCAAAGAAAGAAAAGAAACATTTATGTATAAGAATATTCATAGAAGCTGTTTTTATGGTGGCAAAGAATTGGAAACAGAGGATGCTTATTAATTGGGGAATAGCTGACTAAGCATTGCATATGAATGTGATACAATACTATTTTTCTTTAAGAAATGATGAAAAATTTCAGAAAAACCAAAGAAGAATTTTGTGAACTGATAAAAAATGAAGCAAGCAAGAAGACATAGGAGAACATTGAATACAATCATGTCCTACTCTTCCTGATCATTTTTGGGTTTTCTTGGCAGAAATACTGGAGTGGTTTGCAATTTCCTTTTCTATATGATTTTTAAAAATGAGGAAACTGAGGTAAACAATATTAAATGACTTGCCCAGGGTCATATAGTTAATAACTGTCTGAGGCCAAATTTAAACATGGATCTTCCCGATTCCAGGCCAAGTACTATGCACTTTGTCACCTAGCTGCAGTAGTAAAAGAGTAACTCTAACAAATTCTTGTTGATTGAATAATACTGCCTTCACCTTAGCATTCACTCAATGATACCTACTTGAGATTTCTTTTTAAATTATTAATTCCCCATCTTTCAATGAGACTCCAATTTTCCCATCTGGAAGAAATAGAAAAAAAAATAATACTAAGAAGTTAATGATTCCATTCATTCTACTTCAATGAGTGCCTGATTTTTTTTCAAAAGGTCTGCTGGAGTGTGCACTGACCAAGGCATTTCAGGACTATAATCATTTGCCCATATGGAGTTTGTATGAGATAACTTGTGGATATTTTGTAAACCAGATGATACTCAAAAGAATTGAATCATATTTTTAGCAAGTTCTATATATAATTTTTCTCTCAATAAAATTACGACGTCTTTTGTCATACAGTTAGATGGAGCTACACAGAGAGGAGACTCATAGTTATCTGTATCTCTTCACTATCAATTCAACCAATTCTCTTTCCTATATAACAGTGATTCTTGAAGTGTGATCCAGGGACCTCTGGAAGTTCCTAAAACCCTTTAGAGAGGTCTATGAGGGCAAAACTAATTTCATAATAAAATGCTGATACTTTAATTTTGATTATAATGAAGATCAAAATAAAACCATCATAAACTATAACTCTTTGAGGTCATTAATAATGTTTAAGTGTATAGGAGTCCTGGAACGAAAAAGTTTGTGAAACACTATTCTGTACCATAGTGCTTTTCTTTTTTAGAGCAAGCCACATATCTGGCTGCCATATTTTCAAAATTTAGAAACAATTCTATCTTGTATTTTGACATACTATTCTTTAAAAAAATAACACAGGTTAAACAGATTGTTGACCTATCTAATTGTGGCTGAATTTATTCTTCTTTATTTTTATTCCTTCCCTTTCTGAGTTCCTGGATACCATCAGCAGATTCTCAATAAATGACTTTTGGCCAACTGCCTGACACATGTAGCAAAATTAAATACCTTCACTGGAGTCCTGAAAGAATGAAATATAGAGTTCTTGATAATTAATTCCATTAGAAAACTCCACTTAGGAGCCACTTTATCCATGCCTGTACCAAAGGGAAGTGATTTCTCCCATCAAATCTTTGGGATTTGAATTGTTTTCATTTTTCCTTACTACATGATGCAATTTTGTCTCTTAACAAGTCTTTTTTACACACTTATCACATTCTCATTTGTATTATATCATGCATTATAGTTATTTGTGTATGTCAGCAGAGTGGGATAGACAATACAGCTGGTTCACAGATGTGAGAAAAGAGCAGCTAAGACTGCTTCACCAGGCAAGTGAATCAGCATTTCCAGGCACATTGTGACAGTAGGGCAGGAGACTTTATCGATATCAGTGTATTTAAGAAAAGGAAGCAATGTTAACCTTGCTTTAATATTGAGACTAACATCCATCATGCTGAACATTCAGAGTGTGATGAACAGAGAGAGAAAAAAAGAGAGGCCTCTGAGGTCTCTGACTGTTTGATTATGGAATATGATTAGGGAACTCTCCTGTTGTTCTATCCCTAGCAGAAGAGAGGCTTACACAGTGCTTTGCAGGACTGTAGCATTCAAAATGGGGCAGCTAACTGGTGCAGTGGACAGAGTGTTGGGCATGAAGTCAGGAAGACTCCTTTTCTTGAGTTGAAATATGGCCTCAGACACAAGCTGTGTGACCCTGGGGAAGTCACTAAACTTTTATCCTCAGTTTCCTCACATGTAAATTGGACTGGAGAAGGAAATGGCAAACCACTCCAATTTATTTGCCAAGAAAATCCCAAATTGGGTCACAAAGAGTCAGGCATGACTGAAATGACACAATGACAAAAAAAATTCTTCAAGATGTCTCTCTGTCTATTACTGTGCCGATCTACTACCCTAGTCTATAGGACCATTTAGGAGTGATGAGTGTTGACTTTGAAGGTCAGCAGAAGCTCTGAATCTCTTAAATTATACCAGAGACTATCAGGCCCTAGAAGAAGATGCAAGACAGATGAAGCAGGAGTAACTTCAGAGAATGAGATAATATGCTCCATCCATCCTGGCTCTCACATGTAGCTCATTAAGCACCCTGACCAGGGCAATAAGATTAACTTATCTCCAAAGCAGAGATCTAATTTGAGGGCAACATCTATACCGTAACCATGAACATCTCCACTGTAGGTCTCATTCACTTAATTGAAGCTCTTTTGTACAGAAGGTTAGCCCACTAATATGCCCACTCCTCTAAGAAAAAAAGTGTATGATTATATTATTTTCTTTGTAAGTGATATCAAAAATATTCATATATATATATATATACATATACATATGTATATATACCTCCAAAAGGTCAACACACTCTCCCTGTATCCTGCTATTATCCAATCTTCCCTGGACTTTGCTTGTCCATCATTTTCCTCACAGGTTCCTTATAGCATCTTCAAAAAATATTTATTTATTTAGAATATTTTTCCATGGTTACATGATTCCTGATTTATCCCACCACTCTTCCCTCCCCACTCCTGGAGCTGACAAGCAATTCCACTGGGTTATACATGTATCATTGTTCAGAATCTATTTCCATGTAATTCATATTTGCAATAGAGTGATCTTTTAATACCAAAACCACAATCATATCTCCACCAAACCATGTGATTGATCATATGGTTTTCTTCTGTGTTTCTACTCCCATGGTACGTTCTCTTGATGTGGATTGCATTCTTTCTCATAAGTCCCTCAGAATTGTTCTGGATCATTGCATTGCTGCTAGTAGAAAAGTCTGTTACATTCAATTGTGCCACAGTATATTAGTTTCTGTGTATAATGTTCTCCTGGTTCTGCTCATTTCATGCTGCATCAGTTCCTGGAGGTCTTTTTTAGTTCATATAGAAATCCTCCAGTACTACATTCCTTTCAGCACAATAGTGTTCCATCACCATCAGATACCACAATTTGTTCAGCCATTCCCCAATTGTTGGACACCCCCTCATTTTCCAGTTTTTTCAACACAAAGAGCATGGCTATAAATATTTTTCTACAAGTATTTTTCCTTATTATCTCTTTGGAGTACAAACCCAGCACTGGTCTGGCTGGATCAAAATGCATACATTCTGTTAAAGCCTTTTGTGCATAATTCCAAATTCCCTCCTTGTATGGTTAGATTAATTATCAACTCCACCCACAGTTTATTAGAGTCCTAATTTTGCCACATCCCCTCCAGCATTCATTGCTTTCCTTTGCTGCCATATTGACCAAAATGGCTAGGTGTGAGGTGGTATCTCAGCCTTGTTTTGATTTGAATTTCTCTAATTAGGAGGGATTTAGAACACATTTTCATGTGATTATTGATCATTTTAATTTCTTTATCTGAAAACTGCCTATTCATGTCCCTTGACTGGTTGTTGATTGGGGAATGGCTTTACTTTTTGTAAATGTGACTTAGTTCCTTACATATTAAGGAAATTAAATCATTGTCAGAGAGTTTTGTTATAAATTCTCCCCTGATTTTTTGTTTTCCTTCTAATTTTGGTTGCATCATTTTTGTTTGTATAAAAACTTTTAAAATTTGATATAATCAAAGTTATTAATTTTACATTTTGTAATGTTCTCTCTCTCTTGCTTGTTCTTAAATTCCGTCCTTCCCCATGGATCTGACAGGTATATATGTTCAGCTAATTTATTTATGATTTCACTCTTTATATTTAAGTCATTTACCCATTTTGAATTTATCTTGGAATAAGGTATGAGATATTGATCTAAATCTGATTTTTCCCATGCTGTTTTCCAGTTTTCCCAGCAATTTTTTTCAAATAATAAGTTCTTTACCCAAAAGCTGTTGTCTTTGGGTTTATTAAACACTAGATTGCTGACATCATTTACCCCTCCTTTATTCCATTGATCCACCCTTCTGCCTCTTGGCCAGTACCATGTTGTTTTGATGACCAGTACTTTATAGTAGAGTTTAAGATCTGGTACTGCTATGCCACCATCCTTCAAAATTTTTTTGTTATTTCCCTTAATATTCTTGATCTTTTGTTCTTCCAGATGATTTTTATTACATTTTTTTACATTTTATGAAGAAGGTTTTTGGGGCTTTTGATAGGTATTACAATGAATAAGTAGATTAATTTGGGAAGGATTGTCATTTTAATCATATTAGCTCATCCTACCCATGAGCAATTAATGTTTTTCCAATTATTTATACCCATTTAAATATTTATTTATTCTTATAACATCTTTAGAAAAATGTTACCAATTTGCTCCCAGCTAATTCCTTAGCTATCAGTATTCTGAGCCTTTGAATTTGGTAAATTTGCTAAGCAGGACAGTGCTGAGGTGAGCTCTAAATACTTTAATTTACTAAAATTCCAATTTGAGGAGGGGAACCTCAGAATCATTGCTTAATTTATTATTTTGTTGCCTGTCCAAACTCAGTGTTAAGGGAGAAATTAGTTAGCTCAGTGGATTGAGAGCCAGTCCTAGAGATGGGATGTCTAGGTTTCAAATTTGGCCTTAGAAACTTCCTGGTTGTGTGACTCTGTCACTTGATCCCCCTTGCTCTACCCTGAACACCTTTCTGCCTTAGAACTAATATCTATTGATCATAAACTGGAAGGTAAGTTTTAAAAAATCAACTTAATATTAATACTGAAGATTAAATTTAAAAGTGTATGTCTGATTTATTTTTAGAGCCCAGTTGTTAAACATGTACTAGTATAGCCCAGTGTTTTTCCATAAACATTGTGTCAGCTCAGCAGGATTATAGTAGAAGGCTCAAAGTGATGTTATCACCAGAGGTCTGATGACTATAAGATAATAATAATAATAATAATAATAATAATGACAATAGTAATAGTGACAATAGTAATAATGACAATAGTAATAATAATGATGATGATGGTTGTGATATGATGCTGGTGGTGATGGTAACTGGTATTTATATATCTCTTTAAGACTTGCAAAGTGCTTTTTATTCATTATCTCATTTGAGCCCCACAATATCCCCCAACCTTCAAGTCTTAGTTCCACTCCATGTCTACAACCTCTTTCAGAACTTTGACCTCAGAGACACATCATTTCTCTTTTAAGTAGCTGATTTTCTTTCTGACCCAGTATAAACAAATCCTATGATAGAACAGACTGTCCAGACTGATTCTGCTGGTAATCTGAATGGCAAAAAACCACCACCCAACAATGGCCCCATACGGTTTTGACACAATGGCTGCCAAGTCAAATCAAATAGCAAGACAAGGGATATTATTTAAACAACTCCTGGGAAAAATCAAGGGCACGTGGAAGTAGAATAATATACAAGAATTCTGGAGATGAAGACTATAGTCAGTTTGTAAAAGGCTTTAAATGTAAGACAGAAGAATTTGTATTCCATAGAGTTAGGCATGTGTAGAAAGAAGTAGGTGAGGAAACTCCCTCTACCAATCCAATCATCAACTTCTTTGTAATGTAAAGATTTAGAAGGTTGCCTTTAATACTGAGAAGTCAAGTGACTTGTCAAGGCTCATGAAGCCACTGAATGTCACAATAAAGAGCTCAGTTCTTTCTTTCCATTATGCTATGAAGCTTCTTATATTTGATCAGGGGTCTGCAACCTTTTTGGCTGTGAGAGCCATAAACGTCACATTTTTTAAAATGTAATTTCATGAGAGCCATACAATATGTTTGACACTGAATACAAGTAAATATGTGCATTTTGTGTAAGAACACTTTTAAAATAAAAGAACAATAAGTCTCTGAACTATTTTAATAACGTTATTATGTAACCAATGATGAATAAAGTACATTAATGTGACTTCTGGTGATGCATGGTTTTGCTGATTACTAATCAAAATTATTTTGATTATTAATCAAAAAACAAGACAATGGGGCATCATAGTACTGATATAACTGCACACATACATATAAAACTCCTTTACACTAAGAAAATTGCTGAAATAAAGAGAAAAATTCAGGGAAGAATACTTTTTCCTCTCCCTCTTCCAAGTCAGGCAACAGGAGAAAAAAAAGCTGCCAGCCTGCTGGTTAATCCATTTGGCCACATAAATTAAGTAGAAGATCAGGAATTACTGTGCCTCGGTTTCCTTTATGGCTCCTGCAGAAAGAGCCATATCTGGCCCTCAAAAGAGCCAGATATGGCTCAAGAGCCATACGTTGCTGACCCCTGTATTTGATAGTAAAAGTAATTGTTTAATTATTTTTCAGTCATATCCAACTCTTTGTGGCAACTTTGGGACATTTTTAGTAAAGATGCTGGAATGGTTTGCCATTTCCTTCTCCAGCTCATTTTGTAGATGAAGAACCTAAGGCAAATGGGTTAAATGACTTGCCCAAGGTTATATAGCTACTAAGTATCTGAGGCCAGATTTAAACTTAAGAAGATGAGTCTTCCTGATTTGAGGCCCAGTATTCTATCCACTGTACCATCTAGCTGGCCAGTAGAAATAATAAGGAATTAATAGAGTTTCTTGAGAAGAAAAGTGACATGTTGAGCCTTGTCCATTAGAAATATGACTTTACCATCACTGTGCAGAGATTGAAAAATATAATTTCATTAAGGCAAGAATTGCTCTTAGCATATTATTATTCCAAATAAGTACACAATAAATGCATGATGAATTAAAATTTATTGGATTGCATTTGGATTTTTTAACCATGACTTTTTGAATAACAGACATACAGTGCCAAAATAAGTGGGCATTAGCAGGAAAATTATTTCCATTTCCTATCTAGATATAAGGCAGGAAAAGGTGACAGAATCTACAATTCCTACAAAATTTCAGAATTTCTCATGTATCAAAAAGTGAGAATTCACTAGACTCATAACTGGGCTTTGAAGTCTGGATGATCTCATTGAATTGAGTTCTTTCTGTAATATTTGCACAAAAATATTAATAGCCATGATTTTTGTGGTGGCAAAAAATCTGAAAATGAGGGGGTGTCCCTTAATTGGGGAATGGCTGAACAAATTGTGATATGTGATGGTGATGGAATACTACTGTACTGTAAGGGATAATGATCTGGAGGATTTTTGTATATACTGGAAGAACCTCAATGAACTAATGCAGAATGAAATGAGCAGAACCAAGAGAACATTGTTGTACACAGAAAGTGAAACATTGTGGAACTATCCAATGTATTTATTACTAGATTATCTATCTATCTATCTATCTACATATGTATATATATATATATATAGATATAGATATAGATATAGATATAGATATCGATATCTGATTTGGGGTTTTGACTTTAAAAGATAGCTCTCTAGTAAAATGAATAATATGGAAATAGATATTAAGTGATAATATCTGTACAACATAGTAGGATTGCTTGTTGGCTCTGGGAGGTGGGAGGGGAAAAGTGGAGGGAGAGAAAACGAATCATGTAAACATGGAAAAATATTTAAAAAAAAAGAAAAAAAGAAAGTTCTTTTTGTCCACAGTAGCCATATGTCAGTGAGCTTTTCAGGTATAACTCTAATTATCTCTGATCAAATAAGTTATTATGCAACATAACATTACAGATTACAGTGTTTTCTAAAAACAGCATAGCTAACAATGACTAAATAATGGAGGAGCTGAATTTTGAGATTTCACAATGGGCTGGGATATAATCTATCAATAAGTCTATTGGCAAATGATGTCAGCAAAGTTATGTAGGGTAACCCTGTTTACATGAGATTTGGTCATAGGGAGTGAAATAAATTAGATTCTTTTCACAAATTACAAGACTGATTTTGAGGACAGAATTCCAAATATAATCAGAGAGTGATAGATTAAGTAAGAAAATGAGTAGCTTGTGGGGACAAGCTTATTTAAACACAGATTTCCTTAGGGCTAAATCCTTCATAGATGCTTCAAATTCTTTGTAACTATGCAACTCATCCTCCATAAACATCCAGCATACAGGTACCGACTCCCTGTGTAGATTTGTAAGTACCTGAAACCAGTCAAGGCTTGTCTCAGCTTTTATGTTATTTCCCTTAATTTAGAGATTAAGTCAATGCATACTAGAACTAAACACTCCAGATTTCTCTTCTTTCAAGCACTTTGGGAAACAGGATGAGGGGCAAGAGGAAGTCTAACTGATTATAAATATACAGAGGTTTTTAAGAATATTTTTAAAAGTTCATTTTCTGCATCAGGCAACAGAGATAGATGGAAGAGGTGGTGAGGAAGGGCACTGAAGAGAGACTACTTGGAAACAAACAAGACACGCGTAAAAAGATGCTCATCTTTGGATTTATCTTTAGAACCCTCAGTCATATTATCAAGGGAAAACTGAGGTATGGTCTTTTCAAGAGGAGTCACTGTACAATGAAAGCACATGCTTTTTATCAGCTCAGCCGACTCCAGATTTCATGGGGTGTTATTCTTCTCCTTTTGTTGTTTTCACTTGATGAATTTTCTATAGGTTGAATTGCAAGCTTGACCGAGGCAATTAAACAAAACAGAAGAGGGCTTTCTATAATCCTCATTTTGAAGAGATGCTTTCAACTGGCACCAGCCCAGAGGAAAAGCTGGAGTGCTGTCATTGTTTCTCTCTTTTTTTCCTCTCTCAAAGTGTTACCCCAAATCTGGTCTTGCCAGGGAGAGGAAATGACATGGTTTTGGAATGAAAATTATTTCAATGAATATGAAAGACCAATGGCCATAATATTAGAGTCTGTAATTATGAGTCAGAATTATATCAGTTCCATAATTGACTCTGCCAGGGCCTTGATGTAGAATCTAGGAAACATCCTTAACCTTGGGTGATTTAAGTTACTCATCTGTAGGGTTGGGATAATAATATCAACTGACCACATGTGTTGAGGAGGAATTAAGGTGGTCAAGGCTCTGATTATAAGAATTTAAAGTGAATGGCAGCACATATATTGGTGTAGCTGCATTTTAGCAAATGAGCAAGGATTTATTAAGTAACTATTATATTCTAGGCATGGTGCAAATCTATGATCACTTATATGTATATGTGTATGTATGTGTTTATGTACATATACATATTATATCTATATGTGTCTGTATATTGATTGATTATTTTTTACCTTCTTTTGCCCTCTTTTTTCCCTGGCCCTCTGGATAAGTGGAATAAATCTATATCTTTATCTGTTTGTAGAATATATTTATACACACACACACACACACACCACACACACATGTGTGTGTGTGTGGTGTGTGTGTGTGTGTGTGTGTGTATGGATAGATAAATATAGACCCATCCCAATTAGCCAGAGGAACAGGGGAAAAGGTACAAATCAATTAGTCTGGGCATTTTGGAAATAGAGATTTGCTGAAACATAGGAACATAGGGGTTACTTACTGGTTACTTTAGAATTAATATGGTCTGACCCAGTACTCAGCAAAACTGTGAGCTGAATTTAATTTAATTTAATTTAATTAATTTCATATACTCTTCTTTCTGATCCTTCTCTCACAGAACATTTGGTGCTTTCTCCCAGAAAAGGATCTTAAACAAACTATTTATTTTATAAAAGAACAGTTTGAGGGCTTGTAGAAAGTTTCTTATTGGTATCAAAATATCTGAATTTGTATACTGGTTCCAATTCTTTTTATCTGCCTGACCCTTAATTTTCCTGAAAACATTAATAAAATCATGGTACTCTTTTGTTAAAAAAATCTTCAAGAGCATCCTGTTAGCAAATGAACAAAAACCTAAACAAAGCCTCAACCAAATTAGTCAAACATTCAAAGCTGTCCACAGTCAGGTCTCACCTAGCTCTTCCAGTTTTTTTAATAAGTAGTCAGCAAGTGATCTCTTTAGTTGAGTGTCCTTTTGTATAAAGTGAAGACATTCATAACTACCATCTTACTTCATATCGTTATTGTAAGCAAAGCCTAATTGGAACACAAATGATTCTTATACTTCATAGGAGTTAGACCTAGACAAGACTTTGGAGATCATTTCTCGCTCTAATGATGTGATTCTGTGATCCATCCAGAACATCTCTTTTTACATGAGTAAAAAAAAATGAGATACAGAAGAATTGAGTGTACAGTATGTTGACTGAGGTAGCAAGTAGCAAAGTCAAATCTGGAATACAGATCTCCTGACATCAAGGCCTTTGTTCTTTCTTTTCATCAAACTACCTTCTGTGAGTTTTCTCTCCTTGGATTTTCTGGGGAAGAAACACATAATCTTAAATGAAAAGATCAGATTTTCTTCATGAAGCATTTCCTGATGTGCAAGACATGCATCTGGCATACCCTTGCTCCTTTATAAAACTATTGCCAAAAAAAGGACTTGTTTACTGTCCTCCTACTAAACATGGGATGGACTAATTATGTCCCAGGAAAGGACTAAGGGTTACCTGCATCAATCTGTGGCTAATTTTCTGAATTTACTTTCAACTCCAGAGTGGTTTAGTCTACCAAAGTCATTTGTTATTTTGCAGTATCACTTTAGTGAGAGGGATTATGATGGGAACCTGGAAAGAATGAAACAGATTCAATTCAATTCAATTATATTCAACAAAATTTTATTAAGTGCCTTTTCTATGAAAGGCTTTGCACTGATAACATAAAGTGCAAAGAATTGATGATATGTGTATATCTAAGATGTGTGTGTATGTGTGTATGTATATGAGAGGCATCAAGGTGTAGTGATTAAAAGATTTGTCTTCAAAATCAAGAATTCAGCTCAATAGTCACTTCTGACACATACTGACTGTGTGGCTTTGGCAACTCTCTAAGACCATGAATTGTAGGGCAAGTGCAGATCTGCCTTGATAGAGGTAGTTTCTCACTAGAAGCTTGATATACTGATAAAAATCACATGTCAAGTAAAAAATGACAAAATAAGCCAGTCATCTAGTTAGCTACCTATGCCTCTGTCTATCTGTCTCTTTATCTATTTATCTATATGGAGAGAAGGAGAAAAACAAAGGAAAAAATATAGAGGAAGATGGAGAGGAGAGAAAAACAGACAAACACAAAGATACAAAAAGACACGGACATGCAGAGATGCAGAGATGCAGAGACAAAGACAAAAACAGAGACAGAAATAGAGATAGACATTTTTTTAATTTTTAAAAATTTTTTTTAATTTAATTTATTTATTTAATAACATTTTCACATAAGTTTTCTCAAGTTATGAGATCCATTTGTCTTCCTCTCTTCTTCCCTCCCCCTTCCAGAACTGACAAACTGTTCAATATGTATTATCACACAAAACATATTTCCGTAGTATTCATTATTATAAGCGATTAATCTTATAAGACCAAAACCCACTAAATTAAGCCCAGATAAACAAGTAATAAATCATATGTTTTTATGTGCATTCCTACTCCAACAGTTCTTTCTCTGGAGGTGGAGAACATTTTTTTTTCCTAAATCTCTCAGAATTTTGCTGGATCATTGTGTTGCTGTTACTAGCAAATCTATCACCTTTGGTCATTCCACAATATTGCAATTACTCAGTTTAATGTTCTCCTGGTTATGCTTCTTTCACTCTGCATCAGTTCACATGGGTTTTTCCAGCTCTTTCTGGAATCATCATGTTCATCATTCCTTATAGCATAATAATATTCCATCACCACTGCATAGCACAATTTGTTTAGACATTCCCCAATTGAGGGATATCTCTTTAGTTTCTAATTCTTTGTCACCACAAAGAGAGCATTTTTAAATAATTTTGTACAAACAGGTATTTTTCCATTTTTCAAAATCTCTTTGGGATACAGACCTAGTATTGCTATTCCTGATCAAAAGGTATATCTTCTTTTATAGTCCTTCCTTTGGGCATAGTTCCAAATTATACTTCAGAATAGTTGGATCAGTTCACAACTCCACCTGCAATGCATTAGTGTCCCAATCTTGCCACATTCCTTCCAACATTCATCATTTTCCTATACTGTCATATTGAACAGTCTGATAGGTGTGAGGTATTTCCTTGAAGTTGTTTTAATTTGCATTAGAAAAAGGTAGATATTAAAGACATATAGGTTTTTGAAATTAGGATTAATTTGGAAATATTAACTTTTCCAAAACATTGCTTTGATCATGGTATACCAGTGTTAGAAATTTTCTAATAGCTCCTTAGTATGTATCAAATATGAACTGATAAGCTATCTGAATAGAGAATTCGTCCATATTGTAATCTGGGTAATGAACATACCTTTTCCACTTGGATGTTCCTTAAACTAAAATTCAAGTTTGTCTATAATAAGGTCTCCATTAACCTTTCCAGTTCTTTAATTCACTAATTATCAAAATCAATCTTCCATTCCAGGCACACTATTCTGTTCCATGTTTTCCAAACTTACTCATACCTTGTATATAGTTTTATTCAAATTATTTCCAATTAATGTAATGCTTTCTTTTCTAAACTCTGGAAATTACGATCCTTCAAGGGTCAGGTCCATCTTTAACTCCTCTATAAAACTTTAAGGTTTCACAAACCCAGTAATATCTCCTTCTTTTGAACAGAAAGTACTTGCCATCATTCTTGAGTACTGAATGGAAATACCCTAAATAAATCAACCAAAAATTTTTATCAGTATTACATACTAGTATACTCATTATTTATGTTTATCATTGCTTGACTAGATTCTGGCATTTCCTCTAAAGAGAGGTTCTCCAGAAATCTATGTGTGTGAAAGATATTGTGCTTTGGAGAACAGAATACAAAAGGACTTCCTCAAAGACAACAATGATGATTATGATGAGGACAAACATTAAACGGTAGTATTATTAAACTCTTTAGGGTTTAGTGTGCTTTACATATATCATCTCATTTGATCATTGCAACATCCCTGAGCGGTAGATACTATAATTATCTCTATTTTAAAAATAGCTTGTGTCAGAGGCAGGACTTGAATTCAGGCCTTCCTGACTAATTCTAGGACTATTCCACTGTGACACCAAGATTACTCAAAAGAGATTTACCTATCCTTCCACATCTGGATAATCCAAGTAGAAAAAGGAAAACACTTTACTCAAGATTACACCATGGATGGATTGCCTATTCAATTAGCTCCTCTATATATATAT
>NC_058131.1:205116596-205168096 GCF_016433145.1 Gracilinanus agilis | reverse complement strand
TATATATATATATATATATATATATATATATATATATATATATATATATATATATATATATTGCATGGACACTGCAAATTGGCAATGATCCATAAATTAAAGAAAAGGGAGTATGAAAGATTGAAGACATCTAGTCAAAGAGAGCCTATTAACTTCCAAGACAACCCATTCTACATTTGAACAGGTCTAGTTGTTATGGAGATTTTTTTATATTGAGCTAAAATCTTCCTCTCTGCAACTTTTACCCATGACTCCTAATTGTAAGGGTTTCTGGGTCGAAGGAGAACAAGTTTAATCATTTTTCCATATGACAGATATCCAAGACCTCTAATTTTTCTTTCCTCCAAGAAAATATTTTCAGTTCCCTCAATTATTTCTCATGTAGTTTGAGGTGAAAAGAAGCTTTTCATCATCCTGGTTTCCCTGTCCTGAATGCTCTCCAGTTTATAAATATCCTTAATATCTGACAAAAAGAACTCAATATTTTACTACTGATGGATGGGAAGTTCATTAAAAACAAACAAAACAAGGGCAAGCATAGATTATTTTTATTTTACTTCATTTCCCTCCGTTGATTACTGAAATTATTGATAATTTTTAGTCTAAAGATTAAACTTTACACCAAAAAAGAGAACAAAAATAATATGAAATTGGAATCTAAAGTTTCTAAGGTGATAGTAATCAATCAACAGCTATTATTAGTTATTATGTGCCAGATACTGAGCTAGGTACTAGGGACATAATGCCTAAAATTTAACAGTCCCTGCTCTTAAGGTGCTTACATTATAATGAAGGGGATAATCCATACACAATAAACATAACTTCTCTAGTGGGTAATTTAAGGAAGGAAGTCATTGTCACTGTAGATGGGATCCAGAAAGGTATCACAAGACAACACACTTAGCTGCCTTTGATGAGATCAAGTCTCCAGGCTTAGAAACACTCCCTTTCTGATTACAATTCTGAGCTCTTACCTGAATTTCTGAAACTTCATGAAGAAATGGATTGCATCACAAAAGCAGAAAGAGACAAATGTTTGTTTCAACTAGAAAAAATAGCAAATAGGAACTTATAATCTATAGGCCAATGAACTTAATTTTTTATTAACAAAGTTGAAAAATGAAATATGTCTTTCTTTTTTTTTAAACTCTTACCTTCTGTCTTAGAATCAACACTAAGCATTAGTTTCAAGGCAGAAGAGTGGGCAGGACTATGCAACTGGAATTAAGTAATTATCCCACCTCACATAGATAGGAAGTATCTGAGGTCAGATTTGAACCCAAGATCTCTCATTGCTGGGCCTGCCTCTCTATCCTCTAAGTAAGCCTAAAATGAATTTTTTTAAATGTGCAGAAAAAGAAGTACTCATTACAAGGAATACTTATGACTTCATTAAGAACAAGTCATACCAGATAAGTTTTATTTCTATTTTTTGGTTTAATTGGTTAGCAGATAGCAATGCTATAGCTATAGTTTGCCTCACATTTAGCAAAAATTTTAATCAAGTATCTCATGTTGTCCTGGAGGACAAGTTGGAGATAAAAGCATTGCACAATAGCAGAATTTGGTAGACTTTGAATTCCCAGATAACCAGATCTAAAATATAGTAAAAGAGTCAATGTCAGTATGGAAAGAGATGTCTAGAATAGTGGTTCAGGGTTCTATTCTTGATCCTCAGCATTTAAGATAATTATAAAAAATATGGATGATGAATTGTAAAGTTTGTAAAAACTTAAAATAATGCAAAGTTCGAAAAAGTATAGCTAATGTAGTGGCTATCAGTGTCAGTTCCCCTAATTTTTTTAGTTTAAATGAAATAAAATTGAAAACAACAACAACAACAATAGCATGATTTTAAGGCTTACACTTGGTCTTCAGAAAATCAATTTCATATGTTCAAGATACAGATATGGGCTAGTTTTTTCTTACACAACATTAAAATCACCTTTGGGATTTAATTGGCTTAGATAATTTAAGGCTCAGGCTGTTGACCTTACTTATCTGTATGAAGTATCCAGGAAAAATTTCAACTACTCTCTTATGGATTACCATGAGAAACTCAGAGACAAGGGAGCTTTGATAACTAACTCTCTTCATGGTAACTTCCCAATATCTTATTGAATATAGCTCCTCAGTTATGACAAAATGATATACTTTTTGTAAAATGCCGAAAGACTAATTAGTGCATCATTCCATTCAAATATCCTTTTTATTACAAGGAGACTGGTCTGTTGGACCCATCTTAAAACAGGAGATTTGACTTTATAACAATTTGGTAAAAGATACATGGTGATGATAGTGAATTAAAATTCTACTATGATTCACCTGTACAAAATGTTATATTCCCTTTATCCATCTTCCCAATTAATGCTGTTTTAGTTTTCATTAAGAGAAGTCTCCTTTCCAGTGGGAATGAGATGATGCATCCACTGTAATTTTTCCTCCTCTAGTCAAATTTGGAGCATTGTTCTCAGTTTTGAGTGGCACATTTTAGGAAACAGATAGCTGAATTTATGAGTGTCCATAGGAGGACAATAAAGATAGTGAAAGGCCTTGACATCATGAGAAATGTAGATTAATTGAAGGAACTGAGGAGATTTAGCCCAGAAAAGAGAAAACTAAAGGGGAAATAAAACAGCTGCTTAAAGTAATTGAAGGGTTGTCATGTGCAAGTGAGATTAGACTTGATCTTCTGGGAATCAAAGGGAAGAATTAGTAGCACAGGGTACAATTTGCAGACAGGCAAATTTTGGTTTCATTTAAGGATAAACTAACAAATAGACTTAATGCAGACTGGAATGAACTGCTACAGGAGATAGGGTTTCTTTTCAATACAGGTGTTCAGCAAAGCCTAGGTGACCTCTTGCCTTGGATACTACAGAAGAGATTATTTTCACACACACGCATGCACACACACACACACACACACACACACACACACACACACCAGAATGGGCCTTCTTATCCTTTAAAACCCTGAGGCATTGTGATTCTGGGCCCATTTTTTGAGCCTATCTTCGTCATTGTAGTAAAATAAACAAATTTGCGTTAGTAAAAAAAAATAACTATCAAGCTTGAAAAAGGAAGCTAATTTATCAAAACTCATGCCCTGATTGATTTGTAGCTATATGAATATAAGATGTCATGTATGTGTATATCTTGTCAGTCAATGATACATAAAAAACACTTAAATACTTAACATTGACCTAAATATTGAACTAAATAAATAATAAAGGCAAAAATATGGTCTCAGAAGAAAATCCACTATGTGTGGCTTTCCTGTATTAAAATGTGTTTATATTCATAAAAGTCCTTAAGGATATGATGCGTATTTAATTTACCTACTTTAAATTGCATCACTTTAGTTTCCCTGAGAAATTGAAATGGCTGCTCCCATTATAGTGTACAATTTATAGAGTTAGTCTTGGGATATTCCAAAGCATACCAAGTTTTCAAAGGGACATAAATTCCCTCTATTCTCAAAAATATTTATTTTTTTATTTTCTTGAATCTGAGAAATAAATACATTCATGCAACAGTTAGGTGCAGTAAGGAAGGAGATGTGGAACAGGATGTCAAGAAACCAGGTAAACAAGCAGCTATCCTCAAACTCTCCAAAGGTAAACATTCAGAAATGGGAACATAAACATAGCTTTGTTTAGGCAGCATGGTACAGAATGACAGAATGTTGGATTTGCATCCAGAAGACCAAAGTTAAAGAACTTATACATCTAAAGCCAGAGGGAATGTCAGAGACTAAACCATCATTATTTTTTTACATGACAAAACTAAGGATTAGTTACATTAAGATTAAATGACTGGTTCAAAGTAATTGTTAGTAAACAAAGCTGTGATTTGAACCTAAGTCCTTTATCTCTGGAACTGGAAGTTTTTCACAATACTAACTGCTTTCTTTCAAGTCAAGCTTTTTTCATTTTTCTAGTGGTGTGACCTTAAGCAAATCCAGTGTTTACTCTGGCCTTAGTCTCTACATCTATAAAATCAGAGGGTTGGAGTAGGTGACCTCTGAAATTGTCTCAAGATTTAAAGCTATAGAATTATTACTTCAAATTACTAATTATCAGTAAGTGAATAAGCATTTATCAAGTAAAATAAATTTTTATCAAAAATAAATATCAAATAAGTATCAAACATTCATCAAGCATAAATATTTACTGAGCATCAACTTCATCAGAATTTTTAACATAGAATTAAATTGATAGAGAAGTATAGAAAATTTCCAAATTGCAATTTTATATAATCATTGAGACTGTGAAGTGAGTACACTCAGAAAGTGTACAATTTAGTGAGGGAAAGACGATGTGTTTATTTCAATAATTCAGTAGATATGCAATGACTTCCCTGGAGATAGTTCCTCCAACAGTATAGCTAATAACTCAATTATTCATTCTCAGTTTATGTGTTTTTATAAATCATAAATGTAGAATGTCATAGACCATTCCTTTATAATTGGATGCTTTTCTTTTAATCACTTTGTATATGGAAATTTGAAGTATGAAAGGAGGTTGCATAAGGGAACATTTTATATATATATATATATTAGGTGAGAAGAACCTGAGGCATCATAGGGAAGGAAGTAGGGTAAGGAGCTAAAATGAATGACCACAATAGGCATGAAAGAAAGGTGTCTGAAACCCAGCAAATAGCGTCCTTCCAATACGTAGCTTGATTATCTCAAGCTACGTATTGGAAGGACATTATTTGTACATATATATATATATATATATATTCTTTCTGGGGGATGTAATATGTAAAAACAAGAAATAAATATAAGGTCATCTGAGGAGGGAGAGATCATTAACTTCTACTGAATTTAGAAAAATATGTTTAGAAAGTGAACATCTGACCTGAATCAAAGGGCTGTAACCTCACGTTTCTTTTGATCTCAGTATAATTCTACCTGATTCTAGAGAGAAACACTTGTCTGTAAGGTACTTTCCAAAATACCTTGAACCTCTTGAAACTTTTTCTGTCCTTAGGAATCCTAACTCAAATTCCTATGGTCTCTTCCTGAAAGGTGTCATATATGTGGCATGCTCAACAATAGGAATCAGCAATATCATTAGTCTTACCCTCCCAGGAGTGCTAAATTAGGCTTATTGGGTAAGACACCTTCATATGAAAAAGAAAAACAGAGAAGTAGAGGATGGGAGAAGAGAAGAAGACAAAAGTCAAAAATATATATGTATTTCTACATGTACCTCTATATGTATAAGTGTATATGTATATTTACATATATATAAGAGAAGGAGGAAGAGGAGAGAAAAAATAATAAAGATTTTTCTTGTGGCAAGTAAAAGACTTGTCACTGAGACACATAGTTTTACTTGTGAGACATCACTTTATTTTTGCAGTAAATATTTTCCCACTCTCAATAAAAATATCAAAAACAAAAAGCAAACATTGGAAGCATTTAATTTCAAAATAATATATTAATAACACTTTTATTACTTTCTTTAGATGCATAATCATATATTTACATAAAATAAATCTTTCCTCGGGAAATTGTTGCTTACATAGACAACAAAGAACACTTTTTCAACAACACTGTGTGTCCTTAGCAAAGATTGGTGTAAATGTTCTAATTTTTCTGATAGAGAAAGGCAGTCACTAGGGGTCAGGGATTCACTCAAAATATCTAACTCATCTCCTATTTTTTAGTAAAGTAGACAGACCAAAATACTTGTGAAACAGGTAAATGATAAACTGGGAAATTAATTAATTAGTTCAGTAGTTTGTTTATTAGAAAGTAAAAAAAAATAATTACTATGAGCAACAAAGAAAAAAATACAAATAATACTACCTAATGATATTTGATTTACTTTAACTTTTTTCAAGGTTAATAATATTATTTTTTGTTTTTTGCTTTGTGTTTTTCTTTTTTTTTTTGTTAAATTTGAAGCAGTATATGCGGTCAAGTAGGGTAGGGTGAATAGATTGCTGAACATGGAATGAACAAGCCTGAGTTCAAATTGTACCTCGGTTACTTATTAGTTATGTGACTTTGAGCAAGGCAGTTCAGTTCTCTGAACTTCAGTTTCCTCATCTATTAAAAATGAGGTAACAACAGAAACTATCTCAAAAGATTATTGGGAGGATCAATGAGATTTTAACTGAAAAGTATAGGTAACATTCAAGAGAAAATCCCATTGTATATTATTTTGGCGTTAGTGGTAGTGGCAGGGTGTTCAGAACTTTAGAACTATTATGTCACTTCGTGGCACATATTGCAGGTGACTGAATGTAATTAGAATATTTTATTTTTCAAAGCATGATACTATTATAGGCAGCCCTCTGTGAACATAATGTTGGTAGCTATACTTATAAATGTCATTTTCAATAGGGACATTTATATAGCATTTTTAGCTTTTTATAAAGCTTAATATGTATTATCTCATTTGTTGCTGAAAAGAACCATATGAACTTGGAGCTACTATTACTCCTATTTTATAGATGAGGAAACTTCTCACGAACCTTGAAGTTATTTGACTTGTCCATGGTTCCACAGATAGTACTAAAGGCAGGATTCAAAATCAGACATTTCTAAGTCCAAATTCAGTGCTCTGTCTCATTGAAAAATTAACACTAATGACAATGAGAATGCCAGACCTTCAGGAATTTTGAAGTTCACAAGATTATCACCTAATCAGTGATGAAGAAAGAGTGTGCTGCTTCCTCTGGTTCACTGACCCAAGATAGTAGCTAAGAGAGAGTAGAGAAAAAGTCATAAAAGTCAAATGGTGTCTGGTGGTAAAAAGCGCAAACTCTGACAAAATATGTAGAGTGAAGGAGACTAAGGTGTTGAGGAGAAGTTTTTAAAACATAGAGATCTTGGAGGAAAAAAAATAGGTAGAGTGTAGGTAGAGGATGAGATGTACAACAACCTGACTGGTCTCTGCTATTAGAACTGTATCAGGCATGCTTTCAGCGAACCTTCTGAAGATAAATTTGTATTCTAACATTTTAATTAAACTAAAATGAAACACTTATTCATCCACTAGTGCAATAGTTTATATAATATTAAATACAAAAGAAAAAATAGGATAGCAGCTAATTGTTGGATATTTCCCATTTGAAAAGCATAAAGAGAAGTGAATTAAATAATATTATTAGCACCCAAATGATTTATTTATTTAATTTTTTCAAAACATTTTACATACAGATGATCTTTACAACAATCATATGAAACAGGAAATTGTGGTTTTTACTACCTATACTTTACAGAAGAGTAACCTATGATGTAGGGGAAATATGCTTTGCCATTGGTCCCATAACAAATAATGTTTGAGGCATTATTCAGATACAACTTTATACTGACTCTCTGTGAAGAGGTTTTCCATTATATCATGCTATATTTTCCAAGAATTCCTTTCTGCCTACCCCATAAATTGATTATACTTCCAGGTCTATGATTGCAAAGTGTCCATTTGATTGTACCCTTCTTTTTTTAACTCTTACCTTCCATCTTAAAATCAATACTATGTATTGGTTCCAAGCCAGAAGAGTGGTAAGGGCTAGGCAAATGGGGGTTAAGTGACTGGCCCAGGGTCACACAGATGGGAAGTGTCTGAGGCCAGATTTGAACCTAGAACCTTCTGTCTCTAGGCCTAGCTTTCAATCCACTGAGCTACCCAGTTTCCCCCTGTATCCTTTTAATACAAGGAAGAATGCAGTTCTTTCAAGGGGAAGGACATGAATTTTTGATAGGCATTTAATTTGAATTATTTTGTGTTTCTTATATCCCATTAATAAATTGATAATGATTTATTAAGTATTTGCTATGTACCAGGCACTATGTTAAGAGATAAGGATACAAAGAAAAAGATAAAATAGCCTCTCCCCTAAAGGATCTTATATTGTAATACAACATATTAATACTCAAAAACACTTATTAAATGCATATTACATGCTAGGCATTATATTTGGGTTTGGGATACAAAAATAAGTAAAACCTGGATCTCTAATCTCAGAAAAGTTCAATTCCAATGAAGCAGAAAAAAGAAATAACTATAAAAATGGGATATATTTTCATTGTAAATGGAAGGCAATGTTAATTAATTCTTAAACTTCATTAAAAAAATTGAATTCCAAATTCCTTCTGTCCCTTTAGTCCCTCCCTTACCAGTTGAGAAGGCAAGTCACATAGTATTCATTATAAATATGAAGTCATTCAAAACATATTCCCATATTAGCCAGGTAGTCAAAAATAAGAGAGAAAATGTTTGAAAAAGTGAAATATAATCTGCTCCAATTTGTAATTCCCTCTCTGGAGGTGGATAGCATTTTTCATCATGAGTACTTTAGAATTGCCTTATGGCATTATACTGATCAGAATAGCTAAGCCTTTTACTCCTGATCATTCTTAAATTATTGTTGTTTCTATATACAATGTTCTATTTCCACTCATTTCATCAGTTCATAGGTCTAGAAAGTAATCTTGGTGATAAAAGGACTTGTTCAGGGACATTAGACCTTGAAAGGCCAGCTTCATAAAATAGGATTTCAGTTTATCTTGTGGAAGTGAGATGAAGAGCATAGGTATTCCAGGCATGGAAGAGAGCCAGAGAAAAAAAATCCAAGTATGGAAAGCCAATATGTGTGAGAAATAGCAAGTAGACCAATGTAGCTAAATAGGACTAACATAAAAATAAACTAGAAATGTAGGAATGGCTGTGAATAATTCCATATACCAAACATGAAAGATTATATTTGATCCTTGGATATAATAGGGAGCCATTGAAGTTTGTTGAGTAGGGCCTATATTTTAGGAGGATCAATTTGGCAGCAAAATCGTTTGGAGGAGGGAGAAACTTGAGACTAATAGACCAATTAGAAGAATCTCATAATAGTTTATCAGAGAAGGGATATACAAGGATTGTGACTGTCTAAGAAGAGAGAAGGTATACATGAGAGATGTGAAGATATAAGGAAAATGTACACACAGATATACATACACACACAAACACACACGCACACACACACACACACATATATATATATATATATATATATATATACCTCACATATAGAATAGAAGACAAGGTACTATTAGCTTTTTCCAGTGTGTTATATTACTGAACAATTTTTCTTTGGATTTTGGAGGAGGAAATTAAAAAAGAAACAAATAAAATGTGAGCATCAATCACTTGTATCATCTAAGTAAAAACAGAGTTCCTAAAAACCAATAGTGTCAAGCACATTGATTCTGAAATCATATATTTGGTGGTTGAATCATAAACTCTGAGCTAGGCAGCATAGGAAAGGTTAATTATGCCAAGGTAAATCATCGAACACAATAGGAAAATTTAACCAGATACTGTAGTTTTTCAAAAGCTTCCTAAAAATATTTTTAAATTGTTTAAAGCAAAGAGGCAGAGAGTTGCAAATGTAAGAGTTAGTTAGTAACATGGGGTGTTATGTTCTGCTTTGCACTCACTAGATCAGTGCCTTGATATAAATGATTTTTGCTTCTGACACTCAGTTTCCAAATCTATAAAATGAAGATTTAATACATGCACTGATGCACAAGAATTTCTTAGCATCTAGAAAGCATTTTATACATAGGAAGTGTTTAATTAATGGATATTGAGTATAATTGAAAGGCTATGGAATATGACTTAGTGGAAAGTGTCAAAATTTAAGTCTGAATTTTGATTTGAGTTTCATTACTGATTCTGATAGTCAATCACCCATGTAACTTTGACCTAATAAATCGTGACCTTTCTCTATTTTTTAAATGATTTGGTTGTATTTTCTCAATTAAAATATGGGCATAATTTTGAATGTGTTTTGCTGAATTATAAGGGAGGGCTTTTAAGGAACAAGTTATGGAAAGTTAGAAATGGTGATTATAAAAAGAAAATATTAATCATAGATTTTAGAATATGAAGAGGGAAGCAGAAGGAAGTTCCAAACAAAATATATACAGGGGAATATTGGTACTTCCAGGTTAAATTTAATTAATACTTAAACAAAAGCTATAATGTAAATGCAGTTTCACATTCAATATTTTTTTTTGTTTTTATGTGCTTGTGCAAAAATTCTTTGTTGGTTTTAAAAATCAATTTAATAATAAAAATAAAATGAGAGCATTTTACTGGTTGGCTTATGAGATGCCATCCAGATCTAGATCATATCAATTAATCCTCATTAAATAATAATAAGAAAGGATAATGGTATAGGAAAGGAAGCTTTAATACACTTTGATATGGGTGTAGGCACTAAAAGGAAGAGATTTCTTTTAATTCCTTTAATGTCTTGAATCAGTGCTATTGCTGATTAGAGAGATACAAAGATTTCTTGGAAGAAGGCAAACTCAATGTGCTGAGACACTGAAGAGGTCTGAGTACCAGTGCCAATGTGGACTCCAGCAGTGGCTTCATATGGGACATTAGTTGTCAGGTGAACAATGAAGAGTACCTGAGTCTAACAAATGAGAAAGCATCCTGTCTCTGCTTTAGGCAAGTCTCTCTGTGTCTTAGTTTCCTCATCTTTAAAACAATAGGGTTGAACAAAATGTCTCTTTAAGATTCCTTCTGATTTTGCCTTTGGGAATCTTATGAACTGAGACTTTTGGATGATGTGATGCAGACCCAAAGTGATTTGGGGCTTAGAAATGATATTAGAGAGGTAATATGACATAAATTTGCTAAATACTGCAACTTGTCTGAGGAAGACTAGGTTTCCAATGTCACCACAGACACTGGCCAGTTGTGTGATCATGGGAAAGTCAATCTCTGTCTCTCAGTTTCCTCATATATTTAATAAGGGGTTGCATTTGGTTATCTCTAAGGTCTTGGCCAGGTATAAATACATGGTCATATGCCCCAATTCAAATGCAATCTTGACTAAAGTCAACTCCAAATAACCCAGATACTTCATTTATTTATGAGTTTGTTTGTTTGATTTTTAACTTGTTCATTAGAGTTTGAATATAGGAGCTGAATGCTCCGTAAGATAGAATCCAGGTCCTAAGAGTCAGTACTTACCCAAGATTCACAGTTGTGGTCACTAAGTAGCAGTCAGGAGAAGTCAAAGAGAAACAAATAATCATCATCTGGCAGGGTAGTTAGAAACCAAGATTGAAGGCATCTTCTCCAACCCTCTGGGCACATGGATTTTCATGTATAGCTTTGATGTAGCATTTTGTCACATATGCTAAATACTTGGTTAGTCCTTGACGAGAAGTGGTTCAAGGAAAGAGGAAGAATGGCATGTTTAGAGGAAAATTAAATTAGAGAAACAGTGGGTTTTTCTAACAGTGTGATCAGTGATTTGAGAAAGAAGGTAAGTATAAAGGGGTCCTTTATTTGATTGCTTGAGGCTATCAGTCTCATGGTAAAGTCTTAGTCTTAATAATCTTTAAGCTATACATTAGAAATACAGAAAAGAAATGGCTCTATAGTCTTGCAAACTGGCTTTGGTGGCAAGTCCCATTTCTTTCCTTATATATTTTGTAAGAAAAGAATGCTTAAAGTTTGTATAAAAAATTGGCTTAGTTACTTGCTTGTCAGTGAAAGAATACTATTGAAATGAACCAAATTTAAGTGTTGCCAGAAGTAGGGGAATTCTTGGATAAAAGAAATCATGAGCCATACCAATGTTTTCAGAGAGAAATAACCTCAAGAATGAGTCGGGTCTGACTGCCAAGAGAAGTCGGTATATGAATTTCATTTTACATAGTGGTGTCATAAATATATATACCACTTTGTAACCATAAGGTACTGTATCAGTATAATTTTTGTAATTACTATATAAATTGAACTGTTTCCTTTGATAGGTGAATTCTTAAATAAAATAGATGTTTTAAAATAGTTTTAGTTAGAAATCTCTAAGTTTTTAATAAATCCCCAATATTTAAAAACCTAAAGAATAGCCAGTAAATAGAATAACACAATTAAAGACAACACCCCAATTCTATTTTGAGGAAACCCAGACTTTTCAGCCAATGAGTATATCCAAGTAACCTTCAGTCATTCTAGAAATTAAACCTAAAATTTCCCATATGCTCAAAAATATTTATAGCAGCACTTTCTGTTATAGTAAAAAATTGGTAACAAAATAGATGTCTCTAGATTGGGAAATAGTTAAACAAATTGTGGAACATGAACTCTTTTTTGTCTTTAAAATACTATTTGTTTCATGAGATAGTTCCCTGGGAGTATGAATGAATAGGATTGTCAGTTATAGTCAAGTAAAAAGGCTAAATATATTAATAAATATTTTAAAAATATTTTTAGTCTTGTAGGATTTAGAACTGGATAGGAATTTAAAGATGTAGTCCAATGTCTCATATTTTATTTTTCTCCAGAGGAAAAAATTGACTCAGAAAGGTTGACATATTCCAAATCAGAGTACCTATTTCCCAGTATAGCTGTAAATGCAGCTCTTGATGGAATATGCATGCATTTTCAGAAATGTTTAATAGAAATTTATTACAAGAGCAACTATATTTATTAGATGACTAATCACATGTTTGAATTTAGTTAATTCGAAAATATGCACATTTCTAGCAATAAGGTACTATGATCAGCTATAAATGCATGACTTTGCCTCACTTAAATTTAATTCATATCCAAAGGAAGCCATTACACTGTGCTTTCACTGGTCCTTCTCTTTGAAAATGATGAATTAACAAAAACAGTTTATTACGAGTCACATGAATGTGCCCAAATTGGAACCAGCCTTGAACTAATTTCCCATCTCTAAATGATCTCTTTGTTAAGTCCCATTTTTTCTATGATCCCATTTTCCCAGTTTATGAATCTTTTTTTAAACCTTAACCTTCCATTCTAGAATCAATACTAAGTATAGGTTAAAAGGCAGAAAAGTGGTTAGGGTTAGGCAAGAACCTCTCCAGGTCACAAAACTAGGAAGTGCTGGAGGACAGATTAGAACTCAGGAACTCCTGGCTCTCAATCCACTGAGCCATCTAGCTGTCCCCTTATGAACTTTCTAATTTGCCTCTGTAAAATCCGTTTTTTGGGGTCATAGGGATCATAGAATTTGAAACTAGAAGCAATTTTAGAAATCATTTAATTCAAACATCTTATATTAGAAAACTAAGGTCCATGGAGGAGAAGTTACTTGTTAAAAGTTATACAGGAGATTTTGCCAAGATTTTGAAATTCACAATGTAACAAAAGTTTGCAGGAGTCCCAAGGGCTCAGTAGACATACATGACAATAATGATTAAATGAAGGAAAATCAATAGCATGACACAATGGAAGGCTGGGCAATGTCAATTTTATCTAAAATAAAATTCAATGTTTCATGAGGAATCTATTGATTACTATCAAGATCTTATATTTGGGTCTTCATCTTGAGCTCATTTGAATGCATTTTCTCACTGTGATATTTGGACTATAGGTTTCTCTATAGAAGGAATGCGGCATTAACTGCTGAGAAGGCAAGCAGTTAAGCTTCCTTTTTTTAAAAGAAAAGAATAATTGAATGCAAGTCTTTAACATATATTAGTGCCATTTCTTGCTACCTTAATTCAAAGCTTGAAAATGGAGGTAGGTATCTATAAGAGGAGAGACCTGCCCAATGCAAGCCAAAACTAAATGAAAACATCTGCAGGTGTCCTCTCATAAATTATGAGGACTGTGGTGCCCACAAGTACAGCCTCATGAATTGTAAGTGATTCTTGCCAAGCTCTTGTCTGAAACACTGCTTGCCTAAAACAGGTAGTGAGTTGTGGCTTTCCAGGCAATCCTCTGGGAGAATCAAATTGCAACATTTCTTTCTCTAAACCACTTACTTCTGCCAGGGAAATGATGAAAACGCACCAAAAGAGACGATTTAGTAATGATTAATTTTCTCAGGGCAAATTGGTAATGTTGCCACAAGGACCCTAGGAACACGAGAAGCTATGAAGAGAAATATTCACTTTTCATCAGCCAAGTTTAGAAAGCACTAATAGCTTTCAAAAAGGAGTAGTTCTGCTAGTTCAGAGCAATTCTGGTGTCATGTTACCTTTTATTACTAAGTGTCCCTCTTCCCATTAAATATGCCTGCATCTTTGACATAATTGAGTCATAGGATTTGGACCTAAAAAGAATCTTAAGGGTTATCTCATAAAATCTCCTTATTTTGAAGATGACAAAACTGATGTGTTCAAAGAGGAAATCATTTCTCAAGTCAATAAGGCAGTAAATAGCAGTTAACATTTGAAGATGCTTTATTTGGTTCCTTTTGGTTTGTCACCTTCTATCTCCACTCCTTCAATAGAAAATGAGTTTCATGATATAATGAACAAGTAAATATTCATTGTAGGATAGCATATATAAAACCTATATCACATTACCTGCTTTCTTGGAGAGGGGTGAAGGTTAGGAGGGAGGGATAGAAGATGGATTACAAAATGTCAGAAAATGGCTATTGAAATTATATTGACATGTAATATAGAAAAATACAATATTTTTAAGAGTTAATAGAGTAGTGTTCTAAGTCGTCCAACATGTAAATGATTATGCAATATCTTTATTTTAAATTTGATATTTTATTTGTTTTTATCTTCATTTATGAATATAATTTTCCATTTCCCATAACCTAGCAAACTTTCTGTAAGACTCCTCTTAACAAGGGGTAAAAAAAGGAAAATAGAAAAAGTACTTTCAATTAATTTTATTACATTGAATTAAGTACTTATTTATGACTCCAATGAGCTGAACACACTCCCTGATTTTGACAGTGTATTGAATTTCCATTTCCATAGTTGTTACCATTGTTTTGTTCTTTCAGTCATGTTCCATTCTTCATTACCCCATTTGGGAGTTTTCTTGGTGCAGGTGCTAGAGTAGTTTGCCATTTCCTTCTCCAGCTCTGTTTATAGAAGAGGAAACTGTGGTAGCTAGAGTTAAATGATTTACCCAGAGCCACACTACTAGTAACCATCTGAGGTGAGATTTAAACTTGGGTCTTCCTGACTCCAGGACTTGCACATTATCCACTGTTTCTTTTAGCATTCACCTGCAATCAGCAGACAATAAATCTTTGATAGGCTTTACTGTGTGCTAGTAACATTGCTCTAAGTTGAAACTACAGAGAGAAAAAGTAGAGTCCTCAAGTAGCTTATATTCAGTTGGAGGAAGAGAAAATGTACACCACAATTTAATAAATACAAAATATAAAATAATTTTCTGTTGAAATTCACTCAAAATTCTTCATAGGAGGTCAGTTTTTTAAAAAACTCTTTATTATAAGACCAAATTATGGAATGTTCTATTTCATTCAGCTGAAATTTACTAGTTTCTCACCATTTATGAAAGTTACTGATGATCTCTCCTTGTCAATGCTATTTGCAAATGCTAATGTTGGTCTCTTAATCCTTATCCTTCTTTATCTCTCTGAAGCCGTTGAAACTGTTGAACAAATTATTTTCCTTGATTCTTTTCTCTGTATCTTCATGACGATAATCTTTCTACATATTTTCATTCTTTTTCTGTGTCCTTTGCTAGATCTCCCTCCAGGCCATGCTAACTAATTTTGAAGATCCCACATAACTCTGTTCTGGTCTTTCTTCTCTATACTATTTCACTTGGTGATTTTGTCAACTCCAATTAATTCAGTTATCATTTCAAGTCATTGTCAAATCAGCCATAAGCTCTCTCCTGACCTCCAGTCTTGTCTCCAATAAACTATTTGACTTTTTTAAGTAAATGCACTATATATATATATATATATATATATATATATATATATATATATATATATANTCCAATAAACTATTTGACTTTTTTAAGTAAATGCACTATATATATATATATATATATATATATATATATATATATATCTTAAATTCAACACATCCAAAATTTAGCTCATTATTTAATGACTTAATATTTCACTCATCCTAATTTCCTTTTTACTGTTGAGAGTAGCACCACCTTTCTAGTTGTCTAGGCTCTTACCCTGGGTGTAATCCTAAACTCCTCCTGATCTTGAACACTCCACATCCAATCTCTTGCCAATGTATATCAATTTTGCCTTCAGAACATGTGTCACATATGTGTCTTCTCTCCTCTGACAATGCCAGCACCCTAGAGTAATTTCTCATTAATTTACACCTAAACTATTGTAGCAATCCTCTTGGTGGGTCAACTCATCAAAAGTCTCTTCAAATTTTAATCTGTTTTCACTAATGCATTGCTGATGGAGTTGTAAATTGATCCTACAATTTTGGAGGGCAATTTGGAACCATGCTCAAAGGGCTTTAAAAGAATGCATGCCATTTGCTCCAACAATATCACCACTGGGTTTATATCCCAAAGAGATAAAAAAATAACTGAGCAAGGACCTGTTTGTACAAACATATTTATACATGCACTCTTTGTGGTACCAAAAATTTGGACAATAAGAGGATGTGCCTCAAATGGGGAATGGCTCAACAAATTCTGACATATGATGGTGATGCAAAACTATTGAGCTATAAGGAATGATAATTGATGGATTTCTATAAGAACTGTAAAGACCTACATGAACTGATGAACAATGAAATCAGCAGAACCAGGAGAACATTATACATAGAGACTACAACACTGTGGGAAAATCAAATGTAATTGACTTTGCTACCAATAGCAAAGCAATGATCCAATACAATTATGTGGGACATATGAGAAAGAATGCTATCCACATCTAGGGAAAGAACTGTGGGAGTAGAAGTTAAGAAGAAAATATGTGATTTATCATTTGTTTATATGGGAATGTGATTTGGGGTTTTGGTTTTAAAAGATTGCTCTTTTACAAAAATGAGTAATATGGAAATGGGTGATGGCTTTAGCTCCAGAAGAAGGGTGGGATGATGGGAGGGAGAAAATATGAATCATGTAACCATGGAAAAAATTTAAGAGTAAGATTTTTTTAAATTAGTCCATTTTTATTTCGTGTCAAAGTGATCTTTCCATGTTGTCCATATTAACCTTCTGGTCAATAAATTTCAAGGGTTTCCTGTCACCTTCAGAAACAGATAAAAAATCCACTCTTTCAGATTTAAAACATCATATCCTGCCTCTTTCTGCCTTTTCAGACTGTTTCCACCTTCATTTCTCCCCTATAGAACATTGAAAATTTGGATTGTTTTGTATCTTCTTTTTCCATTTTTCCCATTGATCACATTTCTATTTTTTAAACAAAATAGTTTTAATGCTTCACAATATTATGTGAGTCATTGATATGACTTTCCTCAAGATGATGAAGTGAGTGGGAGCAAGAAAGTGCCATACCAGGCTTAATAATAATCAAAAAATCAAGGGAGAAATTGTAGTGCATATTGTGACTCAAGGTCTTCACAAGGTGAAGCCATCCAGCAGCTCCACGAAGATTCCTATTGGGTTGAACACTTAGAAAGGGGAACCAAGGACTGAGTGAAAATGGGTAACTGGTTAAAAACTAGTGGAAAGAGAACATAAGACAAGAATAAAGACACACAGACATAAAAAGTTTTGGCATAAGGTAGACAGACAGTGAGTGAGCTCTGGTGGTCAAGAGCTTCCATCATTCAGAGCTATATACTCAACTGTCATATAGCTACTTTTATTGGGGTTACAACTGTATTTGGGGGGAAAGGGAGAGCCAAGTGGCCTGATACATACCTAATCATCATGAGATACAAACTGTTGGAACCTAAAGCAATAGGTAGAGCAAACATCTAGATCAAGAATACATATGGCCTAAGGTCTTGATGCTAATTGCTTGTTTTTGGTAAAATAAGGAGCTGGTGATAACTGACCAGTCTTGCAGAGTGTAGCCTTAGGGAAGGGCTAGGAATTTGGTAAGGTTGAGGTTCAGTTTAACTCAAGGTTACAGAAATCAATTATAAGTAATACAAGAGTCATTTTTGAGCACTCTTAAAATAATATCAAGATTAATGTATACCTGGATTGCCACACAAGTAGATAGCTAGAGACCTCTAGGAACTTTAGAATGGGTCCAGAAAGAAAAACTGGGTATGGGGGTATACATTTAAAAAGTTTTAAATTGGGTATTTACTGGATTGTAGTTTCTAATTCAAAGGTATTTCATTTTCCCAATTACATGTAATAATAATTTTCAACGTATATATTCTAAAATTACAAGACCCAAACTGCCCCCCCACCTTCTTCTCCCTCCCCCAATTCAGAGATGGTAAGCAATTTGATTTGGACCATATATGTATTATCATGCAAAACACACTTTCATATTGGTCATTGTAAGAGCACACTCATACAAAACCAAAACTCCAAAATAAAATGGTAAATACATTGGTGTGAAGGATATTATGCTTTGATTCACATCCATCCATTTTACTCCAACAATTCTCTCTCTGGAGGTGGATAACATTGCCCATCACAAGACCTTCAGAATTGCTTCATGTCATTGCATTGCTTGTATTAGCCAAGTTTTCAAAGATGTAAGAAGGAAATTTTTGGTATTTATAAATATATATTAAATATGTGGCCACCAGGAATCAACAATTCAGGTTGATTCCATAATTAAATCAGACCCAAGTCAGCATAGGGTTGAAGAGTTTATTTACAATCAGGTAGGTAAAAAGTAGGAATAAAGAGAAAAGGAGAGGCTAGTCCAGGCCAAAGGCCTGGACTGAGAGAGAAGGTTAAGGGGCTAAATAAATGAAGCTGTAAGCCGCAAGACCCAACAGTCAGATAGGCAGAGTTTAGAATTGGCCCAGCTAGGCCAAGGAAGTCAGCCTAACTTACCCACATGACAATACAGAGTATAAGCTGTCTGTGGTCTCAGGAGATGCTTCTTCTTCCAGTTCAAGACGGCAACTGCCCCCACAGGAAGTTCACTAACTTACTTAAAGAGATAGTGTCTTTCATCACTTCCTGTGGTCCACCTCTAATTCAAATGGACAAATGGCAGTTTCTATATTGATTTGGACTACCCAAAGGGCAGTCCCTTATTCTTGATTTGTTACTTATTGTCACATGTGGGTAACTGGTCTCCCCTCCCCACTAAGGGAGGTGAGAGTGACATCATTAGCATGCCTAGGTTGAGTAGATTTTTGACTATTAATGGGCTGGAGCTAATTCTATTTACACAAAGATGATCATTGTGTAATGTTGTACTGTTTATAATGTGCTGTTTTACCATTTATAACATTCTCCTGATTCTGCTCATTTCACTCTGGATCATTTAAAGTAGATCTTTTGAGCTTTAAAAAAATCATCCTGCTTATCGTTGCTTATTGCACAATAATATTCCACCACCAATATACACCACAATTTATTCATCCATTTCACAATTGATGGATGTCCCTTCAATTTCCAATTCATGTCCACCTTGAAAAGGGCTGATATAATTGTTTTTGTACATGTGTAAAAGGTACTTTATAGAATTGTGCACCAGTAGCTGGGATGCAGAATTGTATCCAGAATGGAATCATGGAAAAGACAGAAAGGAATAAGTGTTTATATTACACCTGATACTTCTTAGTAGCTTGCAAATTTCATTTAATCCTCACAATATCTCTGTGAGGTTGATTATATTATTAGCTCCATTTTACAGTTGAGGAAACTGAGGTAAACAAAGTATAAGAGCCTGGAAGAAGTTGGGTACCAAAGAAGTGGAGATGAAGAAAGAATATATTCCATCCTTTGGGGATAGCTTATTCTAAGATTGTGAGAAGAAAGAGCATCACATGTGTGGAGGAGGAAATCAATTGATATGTCCCAATCACAGTACTAGATATTATATTAAAATATCAACCCCTTGAGAAGAACCATTTCACATTTGTATCTGAAATCTTGTCTCTTAACACAGTGTCTGACATATAGCAAACCCTTAAGTGTTTGTTCATTGCTCAAATACACTCACAGAAACTTGGTGATGAAGGGGATTCTAAGGTTCCTTTAGTAAAATCTCTACCTGAAACTCAAATGTGTAGAATCTTCTCTTTATACCTTTGAGAATTCTATGGCTTTTCTCCTCATAATGTTATAGCTTAAGGAGCTGAATTAAACTAATAGTTAGCTTAACCAAAAGACACATAATCAAAACAATGGTCTTTTGTCAAATACTTTCTAGAGAATTACTTCATCCAGGATAAAGAGCCAAGAACTTTGGATTCAAGGCCTGATTCTCAAACTAGGGAAACATCTCTTCCTTCTAAATGCATGAGATGCTCCCATCATTCTCATGGGAATAGGGAACTCTGTTATCTGGAACTGATAGCAAAAATATATAAAAACAAAATAAAAAATCTACATTCAGGAATGTTCCTGAAGAACAGAACTTAAGCCATTAAGAATCATAATTTATTGAGCACTTTGCAATAAGGTGCTATGTTGGATTGTACATTGGACACGAACAGGAAGGACAGGGTTAATCCCATGTAAGAAAGTTATCATTTGGGTGACCTGAGACAAATCATTTAACTTCTCTCAGTCTCAGTTTTCTTAGCTATAAAATGGGTATATGAAAAACTCCCACTTCATCAGGTGCTATGAGGATAAGATGATATAATATACGCAGTGTGCTTTGAAAATCCTAAGGTGCTATATAAATACTATCATTTTTTTCAAGTACATGAGATGGAAAGCTTTAAGAAAAAGGGGAAAAGTTATGACACTTCCCTCCTTCCTTAAACAATAGTTATTAAATTATTTAAAGGCAGTTCTCTGGTCCAATAAACACGGCACTGAGCCTTGAGCCAAGAAGAGAGTTTCAATCAACTCTCTTCATTCATTAACTGGGTAACCCCAGAAAAGCTACTTTATCTCTATCTGTCTTGTTTCCTCAGATGAAAAAAAGAGAAAATAGGGATGGAAAGGTAGGATGAAACAAAGCTATATAAAACATTGAATACCAAGGAGATCAGTTTATATTTGATGCTAAAGTAATAGTGGGTGACTATGGTATTTTAGAAGGAGAGTGACATGGTCCCCCAGCACTTAAGGAAAGTTAGTTTGGCAAGTTTGTTGGAGTTAGATTGGAGAAGAAAAGATAATTTGAGAAAAAAATTATCAGTATATACAAATACATGCATACAGAGAGATAGAAAGAGAGAGAGGGAGAGAGAGGGATAAAGAGAGAGAGAGAGAAGATGAAAAGTGGTATCATTGTATCAATAGGCATACAATTTTAAATTGTTTTATAGAATGGTTTGACTTATTTTCAGTTCAAGTAACAGCTTAAAACTGTACCAATCTTCTACAGTCTCTCCTAATATTTTATCTTCTTTTTTAATTTTTGATATTCTTTTCAAATTGTACATGTATATTAATAAATATTTTGATTTGCATTTTCCCATTTTTATAATTTACCTTGATATGTTATATCTTGTATTACTTTAAATGAATTATATTTTTTCTTTTCTAATGTTGTAAAGTAATTCCTTGGTAGTTTGGCTATTATGGCTAATTTCCCTAGGATTGCATACAAAGGTCCCCATGATTTCTTAGATTGAGACAACGTGTATAGTCACCTCTTCCCTATAGATATTATCTTTATATGTTAGAATGTAGGTTCTATGAAAATAGAAACTATGTTTCATTTTGAATAGATACACTAAATGTTTATCATGTCTTGAACATAAGTACTTACTGAGGTCTTTTTTATCCATTCATAATTATAAATTTATTTAGGTAGTATTTTCCTTTTGCATTATATATTAACCCAGTCAACCATAAGCTCTAATGAGGTTTCCAATTATTTAAGTACACACACTATCCTTTCCATCTGCTCATCTTCTTGGTAATGGACAAGATAGAAGAGTTAATTTGTAAGTGCTTTTGCTTTTCTTGATCTTTCTTTCCTCTGGTGTCTTTTTTACTATTTGATTTTTTTTCTGAGAAGATGGTGGCCTGTCTGGTTCTTGATCTGGTCTCTGGTTGTCTTAACTTTGCAGTCACTTCCAGAAGCTTAACCAGCTGTATTTCCAACTTTTTTTTAAAAGTTAATTTATTTAATTTATTAATTTAGAAAAAATTTCCATGGTTACATGATTCATGTTCTTTCCCTCCCATTCTCCCAACCGCCTCTAATAGCCAACAAGCAATTCCACTGGATTTTAAATGTGTCATTGATCAAGCTCTAATTCCATATTATTACTATTTGCACTAGAGTGTTATTTAGAGCAGTGATTCCCAAAGTGGGTGCTGCTTTGTCCCCTGGTAGGTGCTGCAGCGATCCAGGGGGGGAGGTGATGGCCACAGGTGCATTTATCTTTCATATTAATTGCTATTAAAATTAAAAAATTAATTTCCAGGGGCCTAAATAATATTTTTTTCTGGAAAGGGGGCGGTAGGCCAAAAAAGTTTGGGAACCACTGATTTAGATTCTACATCCCCAATCATATCCCCATCAAAACCATGTGATAAAACAATTATTTTTCTTCTCTGTTTCTACTCCCACAGTTCTTTCTCTGGATGTGAATAGCATTCTTTCTCATAAATCCCTCAGAATTGTCCTGGATCATTGCATTGCTGCTTTTAGAGAAGCCTATTATATTTGATTGTGCCACAGTGTATCTGTCTCTGTGTACAATGTTCTCTTGGTTCTGCTCCTTTCACTCTGCATCAATTTCTGGAGGTTGTTCCAGTTCACATGGAATTTATGCAGTCCATTATGTCTTTTAGAACAATAGTATTCTATCACCAATAGTTATCACAATTTGTTCAGCCATTCCCCAATGGAAGGGCATTCCCTCATTTTCCAATTTTTTACCACCACAAAGAGAGCAGCTATGAATATTTTTGTACAAGTATCTTTTCCTTTATTATCTTTTTGGGGTATAAACCCAGCAGTGGTATGGCTGGTTCAAAGGACAGGTAGTCTTTTAACACCCTTGCGTATAATTTCAAATTGCCATCCAGAGTGGTTGGATCAATTCACAACTCCACCAGCAATGTACCACTGTCTCAATGTTTCCACATCCCCTCCAACATTTATTACTTTCCTTTGCTGTCATATTGACCAACCTGCTATGTGTGAGGTGGTACCTCAGAGTTGTTTTGATTTGCAATCATCTAATTACAAGAGATATAGAACATTTTCTTATGTGCTTATTGATAGTTTTGATTTCTTTATCTCAAAATTACCTATTCATGTCCCTTGCCCATTTATCAAATGGGCAATGGTTTGATATTTTTGTACAATTGAAGAATTCTCAACTCTTCACTCATTCTTGCCTACTATGTCCTACTTATGACTAAATTCTGCTGGTTAAAGTTCTATGAGACCTCCCTTATCTATTTTTCTCATCTGAAATTATTTAAATAAATTTACTATTTACACCTATTGGAATTAGAATAATGAAGCTTTTCATGACATCTTTTTGATGTTCTCCCAGTAAAGTGAAATTATATATAATATACACATATGATATGTAAAATCATATGTGTGTATATATGCATGTATGCATACATACATATGTATATACATACATTTCCCCTTTTAGAGTGTAACCTCCTTGATGACAGGGATGTCCCATTTCTGTCTTTTTATTATCTTTTATCAGCAGTGCCTGACTCACTGCAAATATTTGCTTATTAAATCTTGTAGATTATTTAATCCACTGAATTAGTTGGAGGGAGGTTATAAAGTTTGGTTATATGAACTCTTGTATCTCCCTCTAACCTTTATTTGATAATTCTTAGAAAAAGTTTCTCTCTGGGTATGACTATTATTTTAATAGATATTTAAAAGAAATATATGGTTTTTATTCCAGTCTTCATAGGAGATGAGTGGGAAACTGGGATGAACAGAGGATTTAGATTCTGATTGACTAGTATGAGCTTGAATCATTTTACTTTTTTGTTGCTCATATTTTCATATTTAAGATGAGGGGTTAGACAATATGAAGATCTTCCTAAACTTTAGATTTTTTTATTGCAATTGATAGAATTTTAGAATTGGAATAAACAATAGAGACTTATAATTTTGCAATTTTGAATGTAAAGAAGTTGAATTGCCAAGAGATAAAGTAGTTTTCCCAAAGTAGCAAGTCTGGCTGCTTTTACAAAGCAAGTATTATAATCCAAATTTTCTGACTTCAAATCTAATGCTAATTGGACAATTTTTGATACTATTTCTCCTTTTTATTGTCAGGCCATAGGAACTGAAATTTTTTAATATCCAATATTCAATTGGAGTTTTGAGTTGTTGACTTCCAAAAGTTGTAACGTTTTGTTTTTTTTTAGAGAAGCAATGAAACTTTAGATGCATAAAGACTTAACCAAAACAATGTCCTTGCTTTCTACTCCCCGACCAGGTGCAACCTTTAAATGAGAGAAGGATTGACATTCAAAACCTGCAGGACTGGCCTGTAATTTTCAGGACAGGTGGCACCCTTACTCAGGAGACCTTATAATCCAGACGGCTGACTAGAAGGTGAGAACAGAAGAGCAGAGGTTTAGCACCTGAATTTGGGGAGATGTCAATCTTTCATACCCACAGAGACTCAGATTTTTTTAAGTGTTTGTCCTTGAACTGGACTGTACAACTCTGACATTATTAGTTTCTCTGGGGCAGTCAGACTCATTCCTATATTTTGGTCATTGATCTAGGACAAACTTGCCTTAGATTTTGCTCATGCACTGTGTAGTTTGGGAAAACATGAGAGGAGTGGGAGACTGAGTGTGTAGAAAAATAATGAGTAGTATAACTTCTTATCCACTAATGAAAATAAGTAGCAGGTGTCTCTTCTTTCACAATATGTTGAATGTGAAAATATGCATTGCATGACAATGCATGTAAAAAACTGTATCATGTTACCCTCTGTCTTGGGAAGAAGGGATGGGTGGGAAGGAGGGAGAAGCCATGGGTTGTAGAATGTAAAAAATAATTATTAAAATCATATCTACATGTAATCCATAAAAAACCATAAATAAATAGAAAAAAGAAAATCACTAGCAGGAATATACTTTAAAGTAGTGCATTTTAAAAAGAAGTGGCAAAAATAGGGACACTTCACAGACGAATACAGAATTTTATTCTTAAAATTTTAAAAGACCTTAACACTCATATAGCCTAATAAGCTGACTTTACTGCAAAAGAAACTGAGGCCTTTCCAAGGTTATAGAAATAGTAAGCACCATATATAGAATATGAGGAAAGGTTACTTCAAAACATACCCTTTGATCCTATCAGATTTTTAGTCAATGATCATTTATTATGCATTTACAGTGTGCTGTATGCTACACTTAGCCCTGAGGATAGAAAGAAAAGAAAAATATGCAAACAAAAAAAGCAACAAAAACCCACCAAAAAAACCTACCTTTTTCTCTCAAGGAGGTCATGTCCCAAAATGGAGGAAACAACAATCAAACATCTATGTATGAAGACAATTATATAAAATGTATACAAGATAAATTGGTGTTAGCCTCATGGGAAAATGTTAAGGAGGGGTAGGCAAAGCTTCTTGCAGAAGGTGAAATTTTTGTTAAAAATTGAAAAAAAGCTAGTGATGAAAGTCATGGAAGGTATTGTTCAAGGAACAATAAGGTGTCAAGGATTATCAGGTGGAAGAGTAAGTGGAGCGAATAAATTGTAGGAAGCCTAGAAAACTAGGTATCAAGTGCCAAACTGTAGGTGAGGTTGAGGGGAAGAAGTCAGATCTGTGCTTTCAGAATATAACTTTGGTACCTTGGTGGAAAATGGACTGGAGTCTGAAGAGAATTGAGGCAGGAAGAATAGCCAGAAGGCTACTAGAATAGTCCAAGCATGAGCTGATTAAGGCCTACCCCAAAATGGTGTAAATATCAAAGAAGTGAAGAGAGTATATTTGAGAGATGTTGATCCACTCCTCACTCTTTCTTAATATCCATAACCAATCTATTACAAAGCACCTAAGGTGTGAACCTGAATACTTGGCAGAATGAAGTTGCTTTGTATAATAATACGAAACTTATAAGAATGGAAAAAAAAATACTTGTATTATCTGCCTCATTGATTTTGTCTAAGGAAAATGCTTTGAAATCTTGTGCTCTTAGAAATGTGAATTGTTATTATTCTTATTATTATGACAGCAAAGCTTCTCACTAGGCTAGTCATGAAATTTTATGCATTTTGGATTGTCCAGGATTCTGGGACTATGCTTTCTGATCCCCCAAATAAATCATCCATATAATGTCAGATGCAAATGTTTCTCCAGGGCCTTGTGACTGTGCAAATACCCATCACAAGATACAATACTTTAAACTCTCCATAGAGGATGCTAAAGTATTAAATGACTTAAAGGTAGTTAAGTAGCTCACTGCATAGAGTACTATGCCTAGGGTCAAGAAGTCTTGTTGTTGTTCAGTCATTGCTGTGGTATCCAACAGCATGTGACTCTTTGTGTGGATTTCTTGACAAAGATATTGAAGCAGGTTGCCATTTCCTTTCCCAGCTCATTTTACATATGAGGAAACTGAGACCAACAGGATGAAGTGACTTGCCCAGGGTCACACAAATTGTAGTTGTCTGAGATTGAATTTGAATTTAGGTCTTCCTGACTATAGGCCAGGAGTTCTATCTATCCATTATGCTGCATATTTGCATTTGCACTACACAAATTCAGCTTCACACCCTAAATAGCCCATAGCTCTGGGAAAGTTTCTTAAAATTTAGTTGTCTCATGTTCCTCAATTGTGAAATGCAGATAATAATAACAGCATCTACCTTGCAAGGTTGTATTGAGGGGATCAAATGAGGTAATACTTATTAAGTCCTTAGCATGGAGACTGCTACATAGTAAGCACTACTTAATGTTTACTCCCCCATCAACATATACTCATTTACTTGTACACATATTAGGGAGAATTAAATGTTTTCAAAATATCAGTTTTGAATAACAATATGCTACCTTTTAAAAATCTGCCTCCATAATGACAAATTCAGAGAATAATGGACATATCACTGGACAGGATTTCAGAGTTTTTCAATTCTACCTGCCTCATTTTTCTTTCTCAAATGAAGAGTCTGAGACTAAATGTGTGCTCTCTGGCTTTCTTGATGTCCCTTAACTTAATTCAAATTCCACTTACTCCATAGTTTCACCTTGGATGAGCTCTTTTAAAAGCAGATCTCCCTTTTTTATGATTGATTCTACATTGCTCAACACATGGAGAGATTTGAGTGCTCTGTTAAATTTATTTACTCATTTAACCATTTAATAATTATTTATTGAAACTTTACCATGAGCAGGGGTTTGTGTCAGACACAAGAGTGGCTTTGGCTCTGTATTGAAGTATTTATAGTATCATCAGGAAAAAAAAAAAAAACCTCAATCCTCCATTCCCCCACTTTAAAGGAGTTCATTGGCACACCAAGACATTAAGCAGTTGGACTGTGTCTGACCCCCAATTCTAAATGCCAGCTGCTTTTATAGCCAGGTGTAAAACAATGTACATATAAGGGCAAGACAATCCTGATTGGTAAAGCCCTAAGTGAGGAAATGGGATTAGTGTCACTTTAGCTGTGCTCCATGACAGCATTATTGAGAGAAAGAAGTAGCTTTGAGGAGATGGGAGTCATGTTTCCTTAAATGTCATAAAAGATAAACAAACTTAGTTAAGCAGAGTCATAATCTCATATATCCCACATGGAGATAAGATGGTTAAATAGACATTATAGGTAAACTAAGCCAAGTTACAGAGTAAACCACTGGGAGGACTCACAATGTATTAATTTGAGAGGAAAGATTTACATATCATCAAGGACACTAAGAAATTTTATAATTATAAATATCATGAGACAAACACCCCCCTCAAATCTGAATACAATAATGATCATCAATATTAGATAACATCATCTCGTTGGAACCTGATGATACATTTCAAATTTTCATTTAATCAGTACATTTTATCCCAGATGTCCCATGCAGTTCTGTTGTCCCTGGAAAATATCTTCCTTTGGCATTCTGTTATTGGTCTCTTTTTCAGAGAAGCTCTGATGGGGGCTCTCCCTAAAATAGTGATGATGAACCTTTTATAAATGAAGTGCTGTGCTACATGCCCATCCTACCTTCAGACCTATTGCCATCCCCCCAACCTCTAGAGACCACGTGACATTCCCCTCCTCCACACAGAGTGCTAGGTGCACCCTACACTCCCATTTAACCTACACAGGGGAGGGAGGAAGCTCTCCCATTGGGCTGCTGGGTGGAGGAGTGGGTGAAATGAGGAATGTCCTTAGAGCATAGAGAGATGGGAAGGGGAGTGGCCCAAGCTCCGTGCTCCCCTCAAGCTCTGTTGTCCATAACTTGCCCAACTTACCCCCTGTGTGCTCCCATTGGGTTACTGGGGAGAAAGTTGGGGGATGTGAAAAAATGTTATCTAGCACAGTGGAGGAAGGGAGAAGATCCACCTCAGTCCCTCTGCCTTTCTAGTAGCAGATTCTTGGGGAGGGGGAGGGCAGCCTCATGCCCATAGAGAATGCTCTGTGTTCTATCTTTGGCTCCTGTGCCATGGGTTCACCATTACTGTCCTATGAGATCTGCTTTGCTGGTTCCAAGACACTTGGAGAACTTCCAGGCAATTCTGCTAAAGTCTTCCAGTAACAAGACTCCATACAATGTAATATAACCTATCAAATTTACTTTTCCAACAACTAGTTCATATGGTGCGAACTAATTCAAAACTAACAAAAAACAACAAATTAGGACCACATAATATTCATTCTTTAGGTTGGCAATCATTTCTCACTAAATCTGATACGTGGCTAAAATGTTGAAGAATGACCATGTAGCCCATCCAGTCATAACATCTATCACTTACATGAAGGATTGATCCATCAATTAAGCAGCAAGCATTTAAGTGGCTACTACCTGTCATGTATGTTATTAAGAAAGATAGACAAAATTAAATAATCCCTGTTCCCAAAGAGATTTCATTAAACTGAACAAAATATGTATGTATATACATGTACACAAAATGTGTACAAAAAATATAAAGGAAATTTTGAAGGAAACGGGATATAACTGTAACTGAAGGAGAAGAATATAATGTGATAGATTAATTAATAACTGAGGAAACAATCTGAATAATTTATTTAGTAAAACAAGCTTTATAAATGGGTTGATGGATTCCCTATTCAGTCTAAAGACCCTGAATAGAGAATGAGACAGATTTTTATATATTAAAACCAATGAATCAAATAAATTAATTACAAGAAAATAATTAACAAAGTAGGTGCCAGGTTATAAAATTAGGTAATTTGGTTTCTAATTGTAGGAAAGATTATGTACATTCCAAGTTGGGAGAGTGAACATGGACAATTCCCTGAAATCAGAAAAATGGGTTTTATACTTCCACCAAGTATCAATCAAAGGAGTATAGAAATAATAATCAATTGACTAGTATGCAGTCAATTTTAGTTAAGGTGCCTAAATTGCTTCAGATGTATAATTGTGAGGAAACTCCTTGCATCAATTCTTAGAGCTGACTAGATTTCTGGTCAGGATAATCTAAGTCCTTAGTTAAGGGTCTCTAAGTAACAGGTAGAGGGTGCCAGCTTCCTAGCCACATGGGGATAGTTGAAAAAGTGCAGCAAATATTTCTCACAGTTCTCTTAATGTAATAAAATTTTCTCACAAGATAGAAATTAGAGTAGACCATTAAAGGAATAGAAAATGTGTTGAGCTAGATTGCAAACTCAGTCATAAGATGGAGTCAATATGGTTCATTCAATTGCTCCAATAATGTAGAAGAATAATATTCACAAATTATCAATCAAACAATATAGACAAGGTTTTAAAATAAGACAAATAAAAGCAATTGAAAACATGAAAGAGTAAAAATAAACAAAGGAAAAATTAATTAAATATTAGAGTATGGAAATAGCAGGAAATAACACTATAAGCAATCAGAGGAAGTGTTAGAATTCATTTGTTAAGATTCTTGTGCTTGATCTGATTTCTCATTCTCCTTACCCATATCACTCAACCTAGTATGCCAATATTAGATGACTCTTAAAACTGATTTTCAAAAATTCAGTGTTAAATCTCTAGAAGAGAAATTAGACATTTATCACTAGACTAAGTTTATTGAGGGTGGGGACTTTTTCCAAATCCCTGTTTTTAAAGTGACTGCACCATTTGCCCTGGATTTGTTACTTTGGGGTTATAGCAAAAGTTAGCTTCCAGTATTTTAACTCACTTGCACTTAGACCTGAGGAAAAACTCTCTAGTCTCGGAAGCTAAACGTCACCATGGATACAACTTGATCCTTGGAGTTACGAAGAATCAAGGTCAAATACTGCCACAGATATTGGCTGTGTGACTGAGCATTCTTAACCTCTGTTGTTAACCACTTGACTTTTGCCTGTAAAATGAGGATAATAATTACACTTATCTTTGAGGGTAGTAGTGAGGATAACAGGAAATAATATCTGTAAAGCACTAAGAAATCCTTAAAGCTCTATATAAATTTTAGATATAATAATAATAATAATAATAATAATAATAATAAGGTGTAGTAGTAGTAGTAGTAGTAGTAGTAGTAATAGTGTTTGTTATAGGTGTCATCTCCCATCATTGTTACAGACATTGTAGTTAAAGGAGGGGGCATGAAATGAAGCAGTATATATCATCACTAATGACCCTTTGCAAATATAGGATAGTCTATATTCTGGTAGTCATAATTATTGAAGGAAGTACTTCTCAAATTATAGTCTAGAGATTTCTTTTTTTTTATTAAGGGTTTAAAGATTTTTATTTAATTAATTTAGAATATTTTTCCATAGTTACATGAATCATGTTCTTTCCCTACCCTCCGCCTACCCCCCTCCCATGGACAACCAGCAATTCCACTGGATTTACATGTGTCATTGATCAAGACCTATTTCAATATTATTACTATTTGCACTAGAATAATCATTTAGAGTCTACATCCCCAATCATTTCCCCATTGAACCATGTGATCAAGCAGTTATTTTTCTTCTGTATTTCTACTCCTACAGTTCTTTCTCTGGATGTGGATAGTGTTCTTTCTCATAATTGTCCTGGATCATTGCATTGCTGCTTGTAGAAAGTCTATTATGTCCGATTATCTTCACAGTGCATCTGTCTCTGTGTATAATGTTCTCCTGATTCTGCTCCTTTCACACTGCATCAATTCCTGGAAATTGTTCCATTTCATATCGAATTCCTCCAATTCATTATTCCTTTTAACACACTAGTATTCCATCACCAACAGATACCACAATTTCTTCAGCCATTCCCTAATCTATGAGTATCGCCTCTTTTTCCAATTTTTTTTGCCATCAAAAAGAGCAAAGCTATAAATGTTTTTGAACAAATAATTTTCCTTATTATCTCTTTGAGGTATGAACCCAGCAGTGGTATGACTGGATCAAAGGGCAGGTATTCTTTTAAAGCCCTTTGCACATAGTTCCGAATTGCCTGCCAGAAAGGTTGAATTAATTTACAACTCCACCAGCAGTGTATTAGTGTCCCAATTTTGCCACATCCCCTCCAACATTTTTCACTTTCCTTTGCTGCCATATTGTCCAGTCTGCTAGGTGTAAAGTAGTATCTCAGCACACTTCTTCATGTACTTATTGATAATTTTGATATCATTGTGTGAAAACTGCCTATTCATGTCCCTTGACCATTTGTAGATTGGGAAATAATTTGATTTTTTGTAAATTTGAATTAGTTCCTTATATATTTGGGAAATTAAACCATTGTCAGAGAGCTTCATTATGAAAATGTTCTCCCAGTTTGTTGCTTTCCTTATAATTTTGTTTGAATTGGTTTTGTTTGTACAAACATTTTTAATTTGATAAAATCAAAGTCATTCATATTACATTTTATAATGTTCTCTATCTTTTGCTTGCTCTTAAATTCCTTCCTTTTCCACAGGCCTGACAGGTATATTATTATATGTTCACCTAATTTATTCATGATTCCACTTTTTATATTTAAGTCATTTAACCATTTTGAATGTATCTTGGTACAGGGGAGAGATAACTAGTTTCTGGTTCAAGTAGGCAAGAACACTGGAAGGAATCTAATCTTTGGAGTCTGAACACTTGGATTCAAATCCTGGATCTTTGATGTCTATTATCTATTTGATCCTTGAAACTCATGACCTTTCAGAGCCTCAATTCCATCCATAATGTGTAAAATGGGGAGTTTGAAGTAGAAAATATTTACTACCCCTTCTAACCTGAAATCTAATATCTTATATTTACAAAGGGTCATTAATAGTGATATACATTGCTTCTTTTCATGGCCTCTCCTATAATCCCATAAAGTCCATGATCAGCATCAGGCAACTCTAATGCAAATGCAACTCCTTTATCTCTTTTGACTTCTATACTTATCTAGTAGGGAAGGCATCTAGAATGTTCCTTTTTGAGTAGGAAACAGGTTTGTTGGAATAAAAAACCTATTTGGAGATGTTATGGAGGTGTTATGGAGACAGAGATGACAAGACGTGGCTACTGATGAGATAGGTAGGATGCAGAAACATGGGTAATAAAAACTGACAATTAGAGTACAGGCCTGGAATGGTGGTACCTTTGATAGAAATAGGGACATTTGAACAAAGGGTGGGTTTGGGGCAGAAAAAATATGTTTTGATTTTGAATGGATTGAGTTGGGTGGGCCCTTGGGACCCCCAGTTTGGAATGTCCAATAAGCATTTCGTGATGTGGGGACTGGAGTTCAAGAGATAAAAAGATAGTGTTGGTTATATAGATCTAAGAATCATTTAAGTAGAAATGGTAATTGAACTCATGGGAGCTGCTCAAGTCGCCAAGTGAGAGACCATGGAGAGAAAAGAGAAGAGAACATATAACAGTCTCAGAGAGGTTAAATGATTTGCCCAAAGTCACATGTGAATATGTGGCTAAGCCAGGAATAGACCATTTTTCTTGATTCCTAGTCCAGTGCCTTACTATGATGAAGTATAAATAAGGAAATGAGACATTGTAAAGATATGAAAAAAGAGACTAAATTAAAACTAAAACATAACTAAAGTTTCTAAACTTTTTTAATATGGAGCATGAAAAATAAGGTATAAATTGCAAATCCTTTCAAGTCAGAGTTTATTCAAATTCTTAGCTCATGAACTCATTTAATGATTCTTCATTTAGAAAATCAAACCAGATAACCACAAATTCATTGCAATACTTTCCCCACTCACTTCCCCCAAAAAACGCCATCCACTAAGCACATTCAAAATTAATGAAGAACATTCAATGAAACAGGATAAAAAAAGTAAAATGACAATTGAATTAGACATTGAATTTTCTCAGTACCCATTTCCTCATGTCTGCCAATGTCAAGTGACATGAAAAACTAGTTGACAGTTAACACTTCTCTTCCCCCAACATGGAGGGAAAGTAATGCATCCACCTTATATCCCAGGTGGGGTATGAGATGTGACATCTCCAACAAAGATTAAACATTGAAAACTTGTGAGGACACATAGCAACTAGGGAGTATCACTGAGGATACTATTTGTAGCATTTGCTTCCATATCACTTCTACTGCCTCTGCTAGGCTGAAGATGATCTACACATAGCTTATGTTTCCTTCAGTCTTTGTTCATTGCACTAGTTCCTTTAAAACTAAACCAGAGAAAAACAGAACCAGCCAAACAGACAAACCCAACAATAAAAAGTCTCTCCACTTCCTAGAAAAAGGCTTGAAAATTGTTGTTTGTGTTCTTTTCAAACCTTATCTCTGACAGGATTTACAGACATTTTTGGGAGGCTTAATCCAGAGAGAGAGGTGGTAGATGGCACAATAGATTGAATGCTGGGTCTCTTCAGGGACACTCATTCTCCTGAATTCAAATTTGACCTCGACTCCTATTAGTTGTGTGGCCCTGGGCAAGTCACTGAACTCAGTTTATCTCAGTTTCCTCATTTCTAAAATGAAACAGAAAAGGAAATGTCAATCTACTCTTTTATCCCCATTAACCCCAAATGGGTTCAGGAAAAGTGAGACATGACTGACATAATTAAACATTAACAAATTTAGAGATTCTTCCCCCAAACTTAATTTTATTGTTTATGCAGTGTCTTAATCAGATGATGTGATGGATGACAATTTTGAAACAAAAAGTATGCAATACTTAGTGAAATGTTGTCCCAGCTCTAATAGTGAAAGAGTATATGATCTCTGACAAGTAATCTTAATTCTTTGGGTTTGCATGTCCAAAATAGCACATAAAATTTGTATCTTTTAGGGCTACCAGGAATCTAAAATGAAAGGACATATCTATAGGTAGAATTCCTGAAGTAGGGAAGAGCTGAGATCAAGTTCAGGCTCAGACCATTATTAGCTATGTGACCCTGGACAAGCCACTTAGCCTCTATTTTCCTCAGTTTCTTCTGTAAAATAGGAATCATAATAATTACATATTAATGTTGTTTGATGATTAAATAAGACCATAATTGTAAAGTAGTTATAACAATATCCTGCACATATTAAGTAACATAAAAATATTAGCTATGGTTATTATTTTGGTCCCTATTTGTGCCTTGAGTTCCTTTCCTTAATAAGCTAAAACCTGCTATTAACATTTTATCATTCATTAGGAATTGTACTTCTGCCTTTGACATCCTTGGTCTATGAATATGGGATCAAAAAGTTTGGAATCTTGTCACCTTTATCATATTATCTAAAGGTGATTTTCAGAATCTCTGGTCTGTTATGGAGTTTCACTCACTTTTTAGAATACCTGTCTTCTTGTGGATCTTCAGATTTGATTGCCATATTTTTGTCATCTTTGTCATCATTACCAATTTTTAGGGTGTGAGGTCAAATCTTAAAGTAGTTTTAATTAGTATGATCCTTAGTATTACTGATTTGTCTGTGTTTTTAATTTGTATCAGAAATTATTTTAAAAAACTGTTCATATCTCTTGCCGACTTATATGTTGGGAAAAGCATCTTGGTATCACATGCTATTAATTCTCTAGTAATATAGGATGCCAAATCTTTTATTGCTGGGATTTGACATACTTTTTTCGCCTTTTCTACACTTAATCCTCTTATTGTAATTTCATAGATTTTCTTTTTATAAAAGATTTTCAATTTGTAGGTAATTGAAAATTACTCTTTTTTATGATGCCAATACCTTGTTTGATTAAGAATTCTAACACTAGCCATAAATGTGAAAGGGACTTTTTCCTACTTTCTTCTAATTTAAAAGGAGGTAGGAATGAAGCACTGGAGATAGGAAGACCAGAAGAAATGGGGTAACAAAATAGTCTTCTCTTTTTTTCTGTAATAATTATCTTTCAGTAGGTTCTTACAATTTTCCTCTTTTCGTCATTGTTATATTTGTTTCATTTGAATATATATGTATGTGGAACCATATGTATATGTTCACACATATATAAATTATATGTTTTAGTTAACATATTGAAACTCATTAGCATACATATACTTATTAAGATTGTGGAGAGTGAATTCACCCCTAGCTTAATTCTCACTCTGCCATCTCATAAGAGCCATCTAGAAAATGTTTTTAAATGATTTTCAGAATTTCCACATATTCCATAACTTAGAGATATTTCTAATAGTGTTATCAGGTAGATTCCCTGCTAGACTAGATTAATGAATATAGATGACTAGGAACAGATAGAAAGTAGTCTTTAAATCAAAGACCTTAGTTCAAGTCTTGTCCCTAATACCTACTAGCAATGAGACTACAGACAAGACACTTCTCATTATCTTAGAGAATGATTACAAATAATGATGAACAGTAGATATGCATCAGAAGATGAAGCTTCTACCTTAGTGAAATTCTGCCTTGGATAAAGCTACAGGTCTAAAACAAAAACAGGAAAAAAAAGTTAAGACCAAAAAATTGGAACTCCTAAAATGTTTATATCTTTTCCTCTCAAAAACAAATTTTATGAAGTGTTTGCACAAATAATTTCCTCAGTAAACCCTTTATTTATAGTGAAAAATTAAAATAGCCTAATCAACATCTAATTAGCAAGGATTTTAAAAGGAATATTGGATTTTGAGTTAGAGGATACGTGTTCAACTTCTATCTCTATTACTTATTACCTATATAATCTTTGAAAAATCACTTTCCTTACCCAATCTTTCTTATCCACAAAATGTGAATATTCAAGTCTTGGAGCTCTCAAATCTCTACAACTGGTAGTTCTTTGCTGGTGGCTTCTGGGTTACGATGGCAGCAGAGTAAAAACAGCTCCTTGACCTCTCCTAACCCACAAATGTAGGCCTCCACAAGAAGACAAAAACAAATCCAAATGAACAAATGGACTCCACAACAAGGCACAGCATTGAAGGTATGTGAAGGTATGTGGAATTGAGGCATTTACATGCCATAAGGCAGTGAAATAGCTCTCATTAAAACTCAAGCTGTGCAACCTCCTCCCCACACACATACAACACCTACAGTGCCAAAGCCAGGTCAAAAGATTTAGAACAAGTTTGGTGTACCCATTAAGTCATTGGCAGCTATCTGGGGTTACCAGGGGCTGCTCCTGAGAGCAGCAAGACTTAAGACCCCAAGAGGCTAAAGAACACAGGGACTTTGAACATAGATCTTGAGCTCAGGTGCGGACTTGGATTCTGAGCAAAGGAGAGGACCATGAGTGCGGACCCAGTGAAGAGGGGTGCATGACTATGGAGGCAGCACCCTAAGACTGTTAAAGGAGCTTCAGGCAGAGGAACAAGCAAGGGGACCACCAGGAGGCTTGACCCTGAGAACAATTAGACCTGAGACCTCAGGAGACTAAAGAACTGAGACAGATACTGGGCAGAAGGATAAAGCTGAGAGGGTTCTGGGCTAAAAAGGGCAAGCCAGTCTCAGGAACCTGAGAAGAAAAAGATCAAGAAGAAACCTTTAACACTCAACAATGTTTACACAGAAAAAATCCAGACAATAGAGCAAACAAAAGAGGAGAACAAATAAGTAACCATATCCAAACCTTCCCAAAAATATGAAAATGGGTCACAATGTCTTGAAGAGTTCAAATCTAAGATTATGAGAAAGATGGAAGAGATCTGGCAAGAAAATAACAGTTTAAAAGGAAGAATTAAGCAATTAGAAAGTGAGGCAAGTAAATCTAAGACCAGAAATGACCAGATTGAAAAGGAAAACCAGTCTCTAAAGGCTAGAATTGGGCAATTCTAAAAAGATGCCCCCAAATCAAAAGAATTGATAATCAAATTGGAGACCAAAATCAAACAGCAGGAAAATAGGGTAGACCAAATCAAAAAAGGAAAATCAAAAGGTTATAGCAGAAAAACAGTCTCTAAGGACAGGAATTAGGCAAGTAGAAGCCAATGATATCTCAAGAGAGCAAGAACAAATAAAACAAAGTCAAAAGACTGAAAAAATAGAAGGAAACATGAAATATCTCACTGAGAAATTGTCAGATCAAGAAAATAGGTCTAGAAGAGACAATTTGAGAATCATTGGTCTTCCTGAAAAAGCAGAAATTAATAGAAATTTGGACTCCATACTAAAAGAAATTATTCAGTAAAACTGCCCTAAAGTTCTACAACAAGTGGACAATCTAGACATTGAAAGGATCCATAGATCACCCTCTACACTAGACCCTGAAAAGACAATCCCCAGGAATATAATTGCCAAAATCAAGAGCTTCCAAGTAAAAGAAAAAATTTTACAAGAAGACAGAAAGAGACAATTCATATATCAAGGAGCACCAATCAGGATCACACAGGATCTGGCAACCTCCACACTAAAAGACCTCAGGGCCTGGAATATGATATTCATAAAGGCAAGAGAACTGGGTATACAACCAAGGATCAGTACCCATCAAAACTGATTGTATACTTCCAGGAGAAAGTTTGGGCATTCAACAAGATACAAGATTTTCAAGTATTTGCACAGAAAAGAGCAGGGCTAAATGGAAAGTTGTATATCCAACCACAAAAAACAAGAGAAACATGAAGAGGTAAATAGGAAACAGAGAGGAAAGAAAGAAAACTCATAATTTTTAAATTTGCCTTTTTAAGGGTCTCAGTAAGATCTAATTATCTGTATTCTTGTGTGGAGAAATGCTATGTATAATTCTCTGTAGTGTACTCTATTCACTATTATAGTATTCACTATTAGAGTAATCAGAAGAATAATTCATAGGGAGAGGGTGGAATACTAAATGGTCTAAGATGATATGGGGGGGTAGGAAAGAGGGGGGTGAACAGTAGAGGACACCAAGAGAAACTTGAATGAATAAAAAAATAGGATATTCTATTACATAAAAAGAGGGCATGGGAAGGGGAAGGGATAAACCAAGGGGAACAAAGGAGAGGGGAGGTCAAAAAAGGGAGGGAAGAAGAAGGGGGAGGGAATTCATTAGACCTTAAAAATAAAAAGAGGGGGATAGAAAGGGAAGTAAGTCAAGAGAGGGGAAAAGGGTTACTGGCTTAAAGTAAACTACTGGTTTAAAAGGAAATAGTGTCAGAAGAAGGAGTAGAACTAGGAGAGGATACCAAAATGTCTGTGAATACACAAGTGATAATTATAACTCTGAATGTTAATGGGATGAAATCACCCATAAAAAGGAAGCAAATAGCAGAGTGGATTACAAACCCAAATCATACCATATATTGTCTACAAGAAACACAGATGAGGAGGTGGACATATACAAGTTTAAGGTAAAGGGCTTGAGCAAAATCTTTTGGGCTTCAAATGAGAAAAAAGAAGGCAGAAGTGGAGATCATGATTTTTGACAAAGTCAAAGTAAAAATAGGTATGATTAAAAAAGGCAGGGAAACTAATTACATCCTGTTAAAAGGCGGTACAGACAATGAGGAAATAACAGTGCTCAGTATGTATGCACCAAATGGCATAGCATCCAAATTCCTAAAGGAGAAACTGGCAGAGCTCTAGTAGAAAATACATAGTAAAACTATACTAATGGGAGAGCTAAACTTTCCTCTTTCAGATCTAGATAAATCAAACCCCCCCAAAAATAAGAGGTAAGATAGGTGAATAAAGTCCTAGAAAAATTAGATTTAACAGATATGTGGAGAAAAATAAATAGGGACAAAAAGTAATACACCTTATTTTCAGCTGTTCATGGTACATTCACAAAGAATGACCATGTAATAGGGCATAGGAACATTGCAAACAAATACAAAAGAGCAGAAATAATAAATGTAACCTCCTCAGATGATAATGCAATAAAAATAATAATTAGTAAGGGCATCTGGACAGGCAAATCTAAAACTAATTGGAAATTGAATTATATGATTCTCCAAAACCAACTAGTCAAAGAAGAAATCATATAAACAATCAACAATTTCATTGAAGAGAATGACAATGATGAGACATTCTACCAGACTCTGTAGGATGCAGCCAAGGCAGTACTCAGGGGGAAATTTATATCCTTGAGTTCATATACTAACAAATTAGGGAGGTCAGAGATTAATGAATTGGGCATTTAACTCAAAAATTTAGAATGAGAGCAAATTAAAAATCCCCAGATGAACTTTGTTATAGTTTTTTTCTAATTCAGTGAAAAGGTTTTTTGGTAGTTTGATAGGTATGACTCTAAATAGGTAAATTAATTTGGGTAGAATGGTCATTTTTATTATGTTAGCTCATCCTACCCATGAGCAATCAATAGCTTTCCTATTGTATAGATCTAGTTTTAATTGTTTGAAAAGTGTTTTGCAGTTGTTTTCGTATAATTCCCGTTTTTGTTTTGGTAGATAGATTCCTAAGTATTTTATATTGTTTCGTGTGATTTTAAATGTGTTTCTCTTTCTACCTCTTGCTGCTGTGATGTGTTGGAAATATATAGAAATGCTGATGATTTATGTGCATTTATTTTGTATCCTGCAACTTTGCTAAAGTTGTTGATTATTTCTACTACCTTCTTAGTTGATTCTCTAGGATTTTTTAGGTAGACCATCATATCGTCTGCAAAGAGTAATAGCTTAGTCTCCTCATTGCCTCTTTTGATACCTTAAATTTCTTTTTCTTCTCTAATTGCTACTGCTAGTGTTTCTAGTAAAAAAATTATAACAAAGTTCATCTGAATAACAAAAATCAGGAATATCAAGAGAAATAATGAAAAAAAAAAGTGAAGCAAAGTGGCCTAGCAGTACCAGATATTAAACTATACCATAAAGCAGCGGTCATCAAAACGGTATGCTACTGGCTAAGAGACAGAAGGGAGGATCAGTGGAATAGACTTTGGGTAAGTGACATCAACAAGACAGTGTATGACAAACCCAAAGAGCCCAACTTTTGGGACATGAATCCACTATTTGACAAAAACTTCTGGGAAACTTGGAAAATAATACAGGAGAGATTAGGTTTAGATCAACATCTCACACCCTACACCAAGATAAATTCAGAATGGGTGAATGACTTGAATATAAAGAGGGAAACTATAAAAAAATTAAGTGAACACAGAATAGTATACCTGTCAGATCTCTGGGAAAGGAAAGATTTTTAAACCAAGAAAGTGTTAGAAAAAATTACAAAATGTAAAATAAATAATTTTGATTATATTAAATTAAAAAGCTTTTCTACAAACAAAAATAATGCAACCAAAATCAGAAGGGAAACAGCAAATTTGGAAAAATCTTTTTAACAAAAAATTCTGACAGGGGTTTAATTACACAAATATACAAGGAGGTAAATCAATTGTATAAAAAAAATCAAGCCATTCCCAAATTGATAAATGGGCAAGAGACATGAATAGGCAATTTTCAGATAAAGAAATCAAAACTATCAATAAGCACATGAGAAAGTGTTCTTAATCTCTAATAATTAGAGAAATTCAAATCAAAACAACTCTGAGGTATCACCTCACACCTAGCAGATTGGCTAAAATGAGAGAAGGGGAGAGTAATGAATGTTGGAGGGGATGTGGCAAAATTGGGACATTAATCCATTGCTGGTAGAGTTGTGAACTGATCCAACCATGCTGGCTGGCAATTTGGAACTATGCTCAAAGGGCTATAAAACAATGCCTGCCCTTTGATCCAGCCACACCATTGTTGGTTTTGTACCCTAAAGAAATCATAGGTAAATAGACTTGTATGAAAATATTTGTAGCTGTGCTTTTTGTGGCAGCAAATAACTGGAGAATGAGGGTATGCCCTCCAATTGGGGAATGGCTTAACAAATTGTGGTATATGCTAGTGATGGAAAACTATTGTGCTCAAAGGAATAATAAACTGGAGGAATTCCATGTGAACTGGAAAGAACTCTAGGAATTGATGCAGAGTGAAAAGAGCAGAGCCAGAAGGACATTGTACACAGAGACCAATATACTGTGGTAAAATAGAATGTAATGGACTACTGTACTAGCAGGAATGCAATTACCCAGGACAATTCTGAGGGACTTATGGTAAAGAATGCTACCCAATTCAGAGGAAGAACTGCAGGAGTGGAAACACAGAAAAAAAGCAACTGCTTGTACACATGGGTTGAGGTGGACATGATTGGGGAAGCAATCTTGAAACTACCATATCAATGCAACTATCAACAATTTGGAAATAGGTCTTGATCAATGACATGTGTCAAAACCAGTGGAAATGTGCATAGGCTATGGGGGTGGGGGGAAGGTAGGGAGGTGAAGGGGAAAGTAAGAGCATGAATCATGTAACCCTGTTAACTTTTCTAAAAAATAAATATTATTAAATTTAAAAAAATAACAAAAAAACAAACAAAATAAAAAGAATGCTGTTGTGCTCTGAGAAATGCTAGGCAAGATTATTTTAGAAAAAAAGCAGGAAAGATCTATAGGAATTGATTCAGAGCAAAATAAGAAGAACTAGGAGAATATTGTACACAATAACAGCAATATTGGAAAATGATTATCTGTGAAAACTTTACTAATCTCAGCAATGCAATAATCTGGAAGAATCCTGAAAGACTAATGACAGGGAATACTAACTGAAAGAACTGTTGGAATCATCTTTCACATCAGTGTATTTTTGGTTTTATTTCAAGGCTTTAAGTTATGTATGACTTTGCTCTTATAACAGTGGTCAATATGGAAGCATATTTTGCATGTCAATAAAAAATGAAAAAAAAAAGATTTGGTTTGGATATGATGGTTTCAGAAATTTTTTTTAATTTTTAAATTTTTATGATTCATGGTAAATCTGCCAATACATTTCATTTTTTATTTGGATTTTTAATTTTAATTACTTTCCACATAAGTTTTCTGAAGCTCTATGATTCCTGTTGTCTCCTTCCCTTCTTTCCTCCTGCTCCCAGAGTGGACAAGCAATTCAATCTATTTTATACATGAATTATCCCCTAAAACAGCCTGACCGATGAGCATTTCCTTTCCTTTGGCCCCTCTTTAAAAAGTTTGCCCATCACTGGTATAAATGAAAGTTAAATGAAGCTGATTTTTTGCCTCCTGAGCTTAAGTCCCCCAATATTTCATAATAGTATGTAAATTTAGAGTTTTCAAACAGGGTCATGGGTCTAAAAGCTCAAAGTAACTCCAGAGGCATTCTAGTCCAAAAATACTCATTTTGGAAATAAAGAAAAAGAGGCTCAGTAAGTAAGTGACCAAAAAAGATCACAGAAATTATAAATATTACAGGTGAAATTGGAACCTTTTTTTGTTTCTATTGACCCATACTGTATCCTGAGAGTAAGCTCTGGCATGTTTTACTAAAGGGGAAAGATAATCAGAGTGGATTCTGTCTGATAAGCTAGGTAATTGCCATCCAAAGATTAATAAACTTAACTTGAGAGAGGCTTATTACCAGACACAAAAATTAACCCTGGTAGATTCTCTCCTAAAGTGGAGAGATGGAGATTTCCATTAGTGGAAGGCCTAGTCATACTTCAAATAATATGACTGTACAAACAACGAAATCAGGGATACTTGAAGTACAGTGAATAAAAACTTTATTAGGGCATTTTAACAGAGATTTTGGGGCCTTTCATAGTCTACCTAAGACTATGTGCAACGCAGATTCTGCATTTATAAAGAAAATAAAGCATTCTATGAATGATAAGCTATGACATAAACCAAAAGAAATAGTCATCACATATCTGGGCAAAATGAATTCTATTCCTAAGCAAATGGTTCTTTTCCAAAACTGATAAAAGGGGAGTGAAAAAGAAGAAGGGAAGCAAGGGAGGAAGGAAGAATGGAAGTAAGAAAGGAAAAAAAAGAAAAAAGAATAAAGGAAAAGACAGAAGAAAAGAAAGGAAGAAAGAAGAGAAAAAATAAATCTTAGATGCAATTGCATATGGTATTGTCCTCGTCTGTAAAACTGATGTTTTGGTCTCTGCTAATTTACTCCTTCAGAAATGTGTCAAGTTACATTGAAGATCAACTCAGTTAGTCTCACTTTGAAGTCTCTGATATGGCAGTTACAGGGTGGCATGAACTTGTGCTTCAAGGAATTCAGTAAGTCAGTCAAGCATCACATTTCCTCACTAATCTGACAGTTCAAAAATGGATTATTTTAAAGAGGCATCATCTTTGTTTTCTTACTTTTGGGATGGGATGAAATAGAGACATACTATTTGCTTACTAAATGAAATAACTTTTGTTATATTGCCTGCATTTTGTACTTGAAATGCCTCTCAAGAAAGCCAAGTCCGCTTTCTTTTTCAGGAAAAAAGCAACTGGTAACAAAATGCACCATTAACTAACTCTCATGGTGTGAGACTACAGCTTCCTTGCATGATGGTAGAATTACTGTTGTCCTTAACAGAACTAGTGAGACATATATGATTGAAAGAACAATGAAGTCAGAGTTAGAAGTTGTTATTTAGTTATTTCAGTGGTGTCTAACTCTTTGTGACCCCCATATGGGGTTATCTTGGAAAAAGATATTGGAATAATTTGCCATTTCCTTCTCTAGGTCGTTATACATATGAAGAAGTGAGAGTTAAATGACTAGCCTACGATCTCACCACTAATAAGTGTCTGAGGCCTGATTTGAACTCATGGAGATGGGTCTTCCTGACTTTAGTGCTGGAACCCTATCTACTGTGTCACGCTGGTGCCCAAGAGACCTGTGTTAATATTAAAATTCTGGATCTTAGTAAATATATGACCTAGGACAAATGAATTAATTATGATAGCTGACAATCACTGAGTAATGTTTGCAAAATATCTTGTATACCATGGTTCTCACAACTCTTTGGAAATTTAGGCTACCATTTTCATTTTTTCCCTTAATTCCCTTGATATTCTTGGCCTTTTGTTCTTCCAGATGAATTTTGTTATCGTTTTTTCTAGTTCCATGAAAAAAAAAATAGAAGAGTTTGATTGCTATGGCACCAAATAGGTAAATAAATTTAGGTAGCATTTTTATCTACTTTTTGCATTCAGGAAAGCTAAGACTCAGTTGCCTGAAATGGATTCCCAATGAAACATATGTAATAGATGTTAGGCCTGGAATTAGAGCTCAGGTTTTTCATGTCTTCAATCTATTTTCTACTAAACAACATTCATCTTGAAGCCTCAGTTTCCTTGTCTGGTGATAATACTTTTACTATGTAGTAACCATGTATATACTACTTTATTATTTATTATTATCCTATTCAAATATTATTATCCTATTCAAAATAAACCTGAGAGGTATACACTATTATTATTTTCATTATACAAGAGGAAGACAGAAGGTAACTCACTTGCCCAGAGTCACATATCTATTAAGTATCTTGGGCACAATTCAAGTTTTTTTGACTCCTGGTCTAATATTATCCACTATGTTCCTTGCTGCCAAACTTATTGAGAAACATCATGGTGAAATGGAAATTATTTTATCCCTGGAGTCATGAGAGAAATGGGTTTGAATAGGATCCCTGGAATTTACTAGATTATATAAGCCTGGCCAAGTCTTTCTCTAATTCTTTATGTCTTACTCTGTAAAATTAGTGACAAAGCTACTTGTACTTATCTCATAGGGTTGTTTTATAACACCTATGTAGGTGTTATTCCTTTGAAAACTTAAAAATACCATATAAATGCCATATATTATTTATTTGAGTATTTTAACAACATTAATGTTCTACCTAAATAGAAGCCATTGTTCTTTTTGAGAATTGGAAATAAGTACTTTTATGATCCTCATTTCTTTAAAAAAATTTTAGTACACTAAAGAGATCATAGATAAACAGACTTGTACAAAAATATTTATAGCTGCGCTTTTTGTGGTGGCAAAAACACTGGAAAATGAGGGTATGTCCTTCAATTGGGGAATGGCTGAACAAACTGTGGTATATGTGGGTGATGGAATACTATTGTGCTAAAAGGAATAATAAACTGGAGGAGTTCCAGGTGAACTGGAAAGACCTCCAGGAACTGATGCAGAGTGAACATTGCACACAGAGACTGATATACTATGGTAAAATCGAATGTAATGGACTTCTGTACCAGCAGCAATGCAATGACACAGGACAGTCCTAAGGGATTTATGGAAAAGAATGCTACCCACATTCAGAGGAAGGACTGCAGGAGTGGAAACACAGAAAAAAAGCAACTGCTTGTACACATGGGTTGAGGTGGACATGATTGGGGATGTAGACTCGAAACTACCACACCAATGCAACTAACAACAATTTGGAAATAGATCTTGATCAATGAAACATGTTAAAACAGGTGGAAATGTGCATCAGCCATGGGTGAGGGGATTGTGGGGGGTGAAGGGGAAAGTAGGGGCATGAATCATATAACCATGTTAAAAATGAATATTAATAAATGTTTAAAATTTTTTTAAAATTATATTGTATTTTCCAAGTCACATGTAAATATAATTTTAATAATCATTTTCTGACATTTTTGTGATCCATGTTCTCTCCTTGAGACAACAGATAATATGATATTGATTATTTATGTTCTTTTATGAAATACATATTCCCATGTTAGTCACCCTAGGAAAGAAAACATGTCACTTATTCAAGAAAAAATCATGAATGAAATAAAATGAAAAATGGTATGTTTCAATCAGCATCCAGAGTCCATCAGTTCCTTCCATGGTGGTGAATGGCCTTTATAAGAAGTGTTTTGAAGTTGTTGGATCTTTGCATTGCTGATAATAGTTAAATCATTTCCAGTTGATTACTGAACATTATTGTTTTTACTGTATACAACATTCTTCTGGTTCAACTCACTTCACTTTGCATTATTTCAAACAAGTCTTTTCAGGTCTACTTTTATGATTATACTGTTTGTGACTTTTATGGCACAATAGTATTCCATTTCAAACTACAGCTTCTTCATTAATTCACAAATTGATAGAATCCCTACAGTTTCTAATTATTTGCCAGTATAAACATGGAACTTCTGTAAATATATTTGTACAAGCAGGTAGTTTTTCCTTATCTTTTATCTCTTTGACATAACACATTTAGTAGTGGCATTGCTGAGTCAAAGGAAATGTACAGATTTTTGGCTTTTTGAGCATGGCTCTAATTTTTTCTCCAGAATGGTTGTGGTTTCATAGCTCTACCATCAGTGTATTAATATCTCAATTTTCCAACATTTATAATTTATCATTTTTGTCATATTAACCAGTCTTATAGGTGTGAAGTGATACCGAAGTGATGTTTTAATATTACTTTCTCTAATTAATAGCAACTTGGGGCATTTTTTTCATATGACTAAAGAAAGTTTTCAATTTCTTCATCTGAGAACTGTCTACTCATACAAACCAATACACAGTATTGACTCCAAGACAGAAGGTAAGGGTTTTAAAAAATAAACAAACAAATAAATACATAAGTAGCTATGTCCTTTGAAACATCCTTAATTTCATGTTCTTAGATGACACCCTTGACCATTCATAATAGGGTATGTATTCTGTGATATTTCCCTTTATAGTGAGGAATGATTTTGATGATAGAACCATGCTCCTTTGTGAAGTTTCCTGTGTAACTCATGATATATATTTGAAAAGATAGGTGAGGTACATTCTGGAGTTGCAGAACAAAAGAAAACCAGCTAGCTCAAATAGGGGTTAAAGATAAGATCTTCATTTCATTAACACTTTAGTTGAGTTTTCTTTTATTTTTATGGCCTTAGTGACACACATCTATTTAAAGCCACATAACACCTATGTGACAACCACTACAGAAATTCAGTAGGATTGAGGTCATGTCTATATAATTATCCCAAAAAAACCACAGTAAAGTGATGCAACAATTTTGATTAATTGCCCTTTGCCAAGGGAAACCAAGGTCCTAAAATTCTGGTTTCTCAGATATGGTATGAAAAAATCCTTTCAGATAAATTAAAACAATATTATTGCAAATATGAAACTAAACAATTAACCCTGAGTAGTCTTTCCATGAGAAAACAACTCACTACCATACAAGATGGATCATTCACATTTTTTCAAACATTTATTAATATTCATTTTTAACATGGTTACATGATTCATGCTCCTCCTTTCCCCTTTGCCCCCCGCACTCCCCCCACCCATGGCTGATGCACATTTCCACTAGTTTTGTCATGTGTCCTTGATCAAGACCAATTTCCAAATTGTTGGTAGTTGCATTGGTGTGGTAGTTTCGAGTCCACACCCTCAATCATGTCCACCCCAACCCATGCGTTCAAGCAGTTGTTTTTCTTATATGTTTCCTCTCCTGCAGTCCTTCCTCTGAATGTGGGTAGCATTCTTTACCATAAATCCTTCAGAATTGTCCTGGGTCATTGTATTGCTGCTGGTACAGAGGTCCATTACATTCAATTTTACCACAGTATATCAGTCTTTGTGTACAATGTTCTTCTGGCTCTACTCCTTTCTCTCTGCATCTGTTCCCGGAGGTCTCTCTAGTTCACCTGGAACTCCTCCAGTTTATTATTCCTTTTAGCACAATAGTATTCCATCACCCGCATATACCACAGTTTGTTCAGCCATTCCCCAATTGAAGGATATACCCTCCTTTTCCAATTTGTTGCCACCACAAAAAGTTCAGCTATAAATATTTTCGTACAAGTCTGTTTATCTATGATCTCTTTGGGGTACAAACCCAGCAATGGTATGGCTGGATCAAAGGGCAGGCATTCTTTTATAGCCCTTTGAGCATGATTCCAAATTGCCAGCCAGAATGGCTGGATTAGTTCACAGCTCCACCAGCAATGCATTAATGTCCCAATTTTGCCACATCCCCTCCAACATTCATTGCTCTCCCCTTCTTTCATTTTAGCCAATCTGCTAGGTGTGAGGTGATACCTCAGAGTTGTTTTGATTTGCATTTCTCTAATTATTAGAGATTTGGAACACTTTCTCATGTACTTATTGATACTTTTGATTTCTTTACCTGAAAATTGCCTATTCATGTCTCTTGCCCATTTATCAATTGGGAATGGCTTGATGTTTTATACAATTGCTTTAACTCCTTGTATATTTGAGTGATTAGACCCCTGTCAGAGTTTTTCGTTATAAAGATTTTTTCCCAATTTGTTGTTTCCCTTCTGATTTTGACTACATTATTTTTGTTTGTACAAAAACTTTTTAGTTTAATATAATCAAAACCATTTATTTACATTTTGTAATTTTCTCTAACTCTTGCTTGGTTTTAAAGTCTTTCCTTTCCTACAGATCTGACAAGTAAACTATTCTGTGTTCACTTAACTTGTTTATAGTTTCCCTCTTTATATTCAAGTCGTTCACCCATTCTGAATTTATCTTGGTGTAGGGTGTGAGATGTTGATCTAGACCCTAATCTCTCCCATATTGTTTTCCAAATTTCCCAGCAGTGTTTGTCAAATAGTGGATTCATGTCCCCAAATTTGGGCTCTTTGGGTTTATCATAAACTGTCTTACTGATGTCATTAACCCCAAGTCTATTCCATTGATCCTCCTCTCTATCTCTTAGCCAGTACCATATTGTTTTGATGACTGCTGCTGTATAGTATAGTTTAATATCTGGTACTGCTAGGCCCCCTTCCTTCACATTTTTTTCATTATTTCCCTTGATATTCTTGATCTTTTGTTATTCCACATGAAATTTGTTATAGTTTTTTCTAATTCAGTAAAGAAGTTTTTTGGTAGCTTGATAGGTATGGCACTAAATAGGTAAATTAATTTGGGTAGAATTGTCATTTTTATTATGTTAGCTTGTCCTACCCATGAGCAATCAATGGCTTTCCAATTGTTTAGATCCAGTTTTATTTGTTTGGAAAGTGTTTTGTAGTTGTTTTCATATAATTGCTGTGTTTGTTTTGGTAGGTATATTCCTAGGTATTTTATATTGTCTAGGGTGATTTTGAATGGTGTTTCTCTTTCTACTTCTTGCTGCTCTAATGTGTTGGAAATGTATAGAAATGCTGATGATTTATGTGCCTATTTTTTGTATCCTGCAACTTTGCTAGAGTTTTTGATTATTTCTACAAGCTTCTTAGTTGATTCTCTAGGATTTTTTAAGTAGATCATCATATCATCTGCAAAGAGTGATAGTTTCCTCCTTGCCTATTTTGATACCTTCAATTTCTTTTTCTCCTCTAATTGCAACTACTACTGTTTCTAGTACTATGTTGAATAATAGAGGTGATATTGGGCATCCTTATTTCACTCCTGATCTTATTGGGAAGGTTTCTAATTTATCCCCATTACATATGATGTTTGTTGATGGTTTTAGGTATATACTGTTTATTATTTTTAGGAAAGGTCCTTCTATTCCTATACTTTTCAGTGTTTTCAATAGGAATGGATGCTGTATTTTGTCAAAAGCTTTTTCAGCATCTATTGAGATAATCATGTGGTTTTTGTTTGTTAGACTGTTGATATGGTCAATTATGTGGATGGTTTTCCTAATGCTGAACCAACCTTGCATTCCTGGTATAAATCCCACTTGATCATGGTGGATGACCTTCTTAATTACTTGCTGGAGTCTCTTTGCTAGTATTCTTTTTAAGATCTTTGCATCTATGTTCATTAGGGAGATTGGTCTGTAGTTTTCTTTCTCTGTTTTTGATCTCCATGGCTTTGGAATCAGTACCATATTTGTGTCATAAAAGGAATTTGGTAGGACTCCTTCTTTGCTTATCATATCAAATAATATGTATAGTATTGGGATTAGTTGCTCTTTGAATGTCTGATAGAATTCACTTGTGAATCCATCAGGCCCTGGCGATTTTTTCTTAGGGAGTTCTTTGATGGCTTGTTCAATTTCTTTTTCTGATTTGGGATAATTTAAGTATTCTATTTCTTCTGCTGTTAATCTAGGCAGTTTATATTTTTGTAAATATTCATCCATATCTCCTAAATTTTTATATTTATTACCATATAATTGGGCAAAATAGTTTTTAATGATTGTCTTAATTTCCCCTTCATTAGAGGTGAGGTCTCCCTTTTCATCCTTGATACTATCAATTTGGTTTTCTTCTTTCCTTTTTTTTTATTAGATTGACCAGTACTTTGTCTATTTTATCTATTTTTTCAAAGTACCAGCTTCTAGTCTTATTTATTAATTCAATAGTTCTTTTACTTTCAATTTTATTAATTTCTCCCTTGATTGTTAATATTTCTAATTTAGTTTTCATCTGGGGATTTTTAATTTGCTTGCTTTCTAATTTTTTGAGTTGCATGCCCAATTCATTGATCTCTGCCCTCCTTAATTTGTTAATATATGCACTCAAGGATATAAATTTACCCCTGAGTACTGCCTTGGCCTCATCCCACAGAGTTTGGTAGGATGTCTCATCATTGTCATTTTCTTCAATGAAATTGTTGATTGCTTCTATGATTCCTTCTTTGACAAATTGGTTTTGAAGAATCATATTATTTAATTTCCAATTAGTTTTTGATTTTCCTGTCCAGGTGCCCTTACTAATTATTATTTTTATTGCATTATGATCTGAGAAGGTTACATTTATTATTTCTGCTCTTTTACATTTGTTTGCAATGATTCTATGCCCTATAACATGGTTAATCTTTGTGAATGTGCCATGTGCAGCTGAAAAGAAGGTGTATTCCTTTTTGTCCCTATTTATTTTTCTCCACATATCAATTAAATCTAATTTTTCTAGGACTTCATTCAACTCTCTTACTTCTTTCTTATTTATTTTTTGGTTTGATTTATCTAGATCTGACAGATCTCCCACTAGTATGGTTTTACTATCTATTTCCTTCTTGAGCTCTACCAGTTTCTCCTTTATGAATTTGGGTGCTATGCCACTTGGTGCATACATATTGAGCAGTATTATTTCCTCATTGTTTATACTGCCTTTAATCAGGATGTAATGACCTTCCCTGTCTTTTTTAATCATATCTATTTTTACTTTGGCTTTGTCAGAAATCATAATAGCCACTCCTGCCTTCTTTTTCTCATTTGACGCCCAAAAGATTTTGCTCAAACCCTGAACCTTAAACTTCTGTATGTCCACCCGCCTCATATGTGTTTCTTGTAGACAACATATGGTGGGATTTTGGTTTCTAATCCACTCTGCTATTTGCTTCCGTTTTATGAGCGAGTTCATCCCATTCACATTCAGAGTTATAATCATCAGTTGTGCATTTACTGACATTTTCGAATCCTCCCCTCTATCTACCCCCTTTTTCCTTATACTTTTTCCTTTTTAAATCAGTGGTTTGCTATTGAGCCTCTATCCCTTATCCCCTCCCTTGATTAACTTCCCTTT
>NC_058131.1:205083592-205113186 GCF_016433145.1 Gracilinanus agilis | reverse complement strand
GAGCTGCCAATGACTCGATGGGTGCCCCAAACTTGCTCTATTTCTTTTTAGCTGGCTTCAGCACTATAGGTGTTGTGTGTGGAGGGGGTGGGGGTGGGGTGGTTGCTCAGTCCGCTATTTAGTGAAAGCTGTTTCACCCCTTTATAGCATGGAAATGCCTCGATTCCACATACCTTCCACGCTGTGCACTGTTGTGGGGTTCCTCTGTTTGTCTGGACTTGTTTTTATGTCCCCTTGAGGAGTTTTGTGTGTTTTGGTCAGGAGAGGTTAAGAGCTGCTTCTTACTCTGCCTCCATCTTAACCCAGAACCCAATCATTCACATTTTGACCAATTCCAGTGACAGTAAGAAGGAAAAATCCTAGTTCAGGAGTCAGATTACATAGATTTAAGTCTGAGTTCTGATACTTGCTACTTATAGTTAGTTCTCCTTGGGCAAGTTACTTAATCTTTATGGTTTCAGCAACTTAAGCTATAAAATGAGTTTATTGAAGCAAAGGACCACTAAAGACACTTCCTGTTCTCTGATTAATGTTGGTCTTTTCATTATCTTGACTTTTTTGCATCTCCCTCATCCTCTGACTGTTAATAGATAAATTATGCATGTGCTTGTTTTTATGTGCCAGATCCCTCTTGAAAATTGGTCTTGATAATTATATCTATGCCAATTACTCCCAGATAGCTCTCTGTCTCTTTCCCTCTCTCTTCTCTGTCTGTCTCTATGCGCGCGCACACACACACTCACACACACACACACACACACACACATTTATACTTTTTTCAGGAAATTCAGTCCTATATTACAACTGCCTATTGAATGTTTTGAATTATATGTTCTGTAGTCATTTAAAACCCAACCTATCTCAAAGAGATTTCATTATCTTAATACCTAAATGCATGTATCTTCTGAACCTCCCCTATTTCTTTCAATGATTCCAATTGCCTTTCTAGGCTCTCAGTTTCTGCAACCTCAGAGATATACAGTGTTTCTTGACTCTCTCTTACCTCATAAATATAACCTTTGATTAACTGTTTATTTTACTTCTATATAATCTCCTAATCTCTACAGACACATGAATGTTATCCTGGTTCAGGACTTCATCACCTCACAGACTACTGTTATAGTCTCCTGTTTCTTCCATGTTTTGAGTCTCTATCTTCTAATCCTCCTCCACAAACCTGTCAAAATGATTTTCCAGAGCATGGATCTCACCATGATCCCCTCTTTTCATTGAATTCCAGTATCTTCAATTTACATCCAGAATCAAATGAAAGCTCTTCTACTTGGCATTTTAATGCCCTTCACAATCAGGATCCAACCAAGATTTCCAATCTTATACCTGATTCCCATTCACATAGTCTTCAATTTCTATATCACAAAGTTGTCTAGAATAGTGAAAGATTAAAGTATTTGTCTGAGATTACAAAGTTAGAAGATAACATGGGCAGGCTTGGACCTAAGTTTAAGTGATTCAAAAGTCAAATATAACATAAAGTTATTCATATATATATATATACATATACATACACACACACACACACACACACACATATATATATATATATATATATATATATATATATATAGACACATGTATAAAATCTATGGGTCTTTTAGCCATCTTACTTTCTTTCAGGACAAGCTAAAGTGGCTTTTCTAAAAATGCCCCTATCTATACAACTGTCAAATATGCAATTCTCATACTGGACAAATCACTTCCCTCCCCCCCACTCATTTTTTTTTCTTTTTAGTCAAGGGATGTAGAAATATTCCCAGTAGAAGCGAACATCTATGAAATCCTGTTCTCTTGTATGTTTTAATATTCCACAAAAATGACTTTTTACAAAAGCCTGTTCTGTTTGTACTTTTAATTTAATATTAGTGGGACATCTGCCAAGCTAATGCAGGCACTTCTCTGTGCACTGGAAAACCCAATTAGGACTTGTTCGTAGTTTGATTATCAGTCAGAAACATGCATACAGAAATAGTCATTAGAGACTGGCTGAGAGCTGTGATAAAACAACAGACAACTGAATTATAGAGGCTCTGTCACTATCCCCACAACAGTTTTACATCTGTTTGATAAAGGACCAGCCACCAAATATCTGTGGTGTCATTTGGTGCCCACTGGAATTGCACTCCATTACTAGAGATATTGTTCTGACTCTCTTTAGGATGTTAGTGAGCATTTCACAACATGCTATTTGTAGGCAGATGATAAACCACTGCATTGTGGGGAAAGCACTAGTCAATCGCTATCTCAGCTCAGCTCTTGCCTAGTTGTGATTTGTGCTTTAGTTATGGACTGCAGGGAGTCTATGCGCTAGGCTCGTCTTTTGTATGGGCAGAAGAAGCAGTTGTTGAGGTAATGGGATGTGGGAGAAGAAAACCTCGCTGAGTCCTCATTCCCACAGAAATTGTGTTAATTGACATATTTTGTAGCACTTTAAAGTTTGTAAAGACACACACACACACACACACACACACACACACACACACACACACGGTAAAATTACAGTTAATATTAACCTTATTTTGCAGATGAAGAAGCTGAGACCTAAAGTAGTTATGTAATTAACCCAGGATCACTCCAATATTAAGTGGCAGGGTGGGAGTTGAACTCAGGTTCTCTGTGCAGCACTATGTCATTGTTCTCCTTCCTACCCTTTACTATTCTACTCCATTACCTTTATCGATTTTAGCCGTGAAGCTGAAAAAGGATATTGGGAGCCAGCTCATTAAATCCCCTCATTTTGCAAAGAGTGCAGTGGAGGTATGGATGTCTTCTAACAGAAGTTCTTGTTCAAGATCACATATGATATAAGTAGGAAAACTAGAATCTGAATCCCTGACTTCTAGTCTAAAATCTATGTTTTTTTCTCCTTATAACACATTGCTTTGCAAAGATGCACATCCTCCTTTGGATTAAGGAACTAAGATTCTTTTCTCTCCTTAAAAATGTGTCTTTCTTGTGTGGAAAAGACAAGGACTTGAATGACTGCTGGTGATTCATATTGTGATTGCCTTTATTCCATATTTTAAAAATTTTTATAAAATGAGTTAGCCAGTTAGTTACCTATGGAGTAAATAAAGGGAAAGAAGGAAAAAGAAGAGACCAAGAATAGAGGGTCAAGTAAGGGCAAGGCTGTGCAGGGATTAAACATATGTCAAATACTATTAAATAGATGGAAGACAATAAAGAGAAGCTTTGCCTGGGCAAAACAATAGAGAAAGGGAGCCTTAAGTATCCACAATAATAAGAGAAAACACTGGATTCTTAGGGTAAACCATCAAGGGTCTCATAGGGACAAGATAGAAGATGAAAAATGTTCAGAAGAACTTCATAAAAATATCACTTTTCTCTTTCTTAATTTGAGTACTATTATGAAAGGTACTAGTGATATATAGGGAGGCAATAATGGCAATAATGTTCCTAATCTTTTCTTTTGCTGGTTACTACCTGTGTGATCTTGGGCTAGTCACTGACCTTCTCTTACCCTCAGTTTCTCCATCTATAAAATGAAAGTGTTGGATGAGATGACTCCTGATATTTCTTCCAGGTTTAAAACTTATGTTTCTATAACCTGCTGTGAGTTGGACTGAATGACTATCAGAGTTTCTTCTGGCTCTAATACCTCTGAGTATGTTGACTTGGTCTAGGATTTGGAAGGCACCATGACTAGGTACATTCTAAACCAGTCAGTCTACTTGGCAAACAAGCATATACTTTCAGTGGCCCAACTGAGATAAGTAAGATAGAAGTCAAGGTAGAACTCAAATAAAAAGGGAAGAGCATTCTAAAAATATTTGCTTCAGCTCTCAGAAGGCATCATGTTTATATAATTGCTTCTGTATTAGTTTACAGGGCTCCTTAATTGCCCCTTGCTCCCAATCTGGCTCACAGACAATTCAGCCTGTGACTCACTGGCAAAAAAATTTCTTACTGCAATCAGAAGGGGATAAGTGCACATTGCTGTCATGGCACCGTCAGCTAACAAGATCAAAGTCTCCCGTACAGTTTATTTAAAAAGCATTTGGGAAATTCAGTTCCTAATGGTTTCAATATGTTTGCTTTTGTAAGCATTAAAGGTATAGTGCATTTTATAAAGGAGGAAAAAGATGTTTTTACATGAGATGTGGCATGAAACCAAGTAAGTTGCCTTATGTGTAAACTAGGAAGGAATATTAAAAAGTCTTTTAAGTTTGGTCTTGCACACCCGAAGTCCTTGGCTATCAGAGTGATTTGGCAAGAGAAGTGCAAACTGTGGGATCTATGGTCCCCAAAGTGAGCTTAGCCTGTCACCAGCTTTTACTGGGCATTCACAGTGTGCAGAGCAGATGGAAAGATGGTGCACTGGGAGACCAGGAATATTTTAAGAGTTTGGATTATGGCCACAAACCTTAAGTGGATGAATGGAGGTTAAAACATGTTAATGGTAATTAAACGTGTGTTAATCAAATTTTCCAGATCCTGGTATATAGGCAATGCATATTAAAGTTCCCCCCCTACCATTTTGCAAAGAACAAATAAAAATTAAGTAATCTATTCCTTTTAAAATGATGTTTTAAATGTAATATGTCAGAATAGGTAAGAGACTAGATATGGAGCAATCACTTCTTCCAATTCTTTCAATCATTTGAGATGCAGTTTACCCATGCCAATGATTTTTTTCTGATAACTGGTGTCTCCCTTACTCCAATGTGGAGCTGACACAAAGAGTTGGGACATATATTCTCTTCCTATGTTCTCCTGGAACATATCCAAGAATATGGCAGAGATCCTATGGAGATATGTCACATATTTGACAACAAATAATCACTTTCAGTAATAACTGGTTGCCAACTTAGAAATTTCTTGGGAATATATGAAAAGGTCAAAAGAAAATTATTAAGAATGTGATTTCTGATGACAGTTAGACTCATACATTACTAGACTATAAGGAAATATATACAATATATACCATAGAATTAGGCAAAGGATAAGTAGGATATCCAGGACAAAGGTACTGGAAGAGAAATTAACTCAAGTCTAATAGAAGTTCTTCAAAAGTGAAATTCTGGTAAAGCACTTAAACTTGATTTTATTAAGGAAGAAAAAAGTAAAGAGAATAACATGCCTACCCAGGGTACCTCTCAACTGTCTAAGATTTTTGAATAGATATTTATATAAGAAGAAGTCAAAGATTAACATGCATCTATGGGATATTTTCTTTTTTTTTTAAATAAACTATAAGTATAGTGGATTGAATGGCATAAGAGACAGTAAAAACAAATTTCAATTCCTGCCTCTGACACATACTAGCTATATTACATGGGACATGTCACCAAATCTCTTAGTACCCCAGAAACTCTCCAAGATTTTTAGATGCAGAGCAGAAACCAATTTGCATTGTTAGAGGAAACTTCTTCTTTAAGGTTATCCTATACTAATGGCATTTTAAAATATCAAATCAAAATGTAAATTAGTCATTATTATTATCATACAGAAGAATCACATAAGACTATAAGAATCCTACCAGGACAGTTAACATCCAAAATATTTTGAGACATAAAATAGTTAAAGATAAAAATAATTTTCAAAAGGTATTTTGGAGTACAAAGCAATAAAAGTAGAACAATAGGACATCTATTTAGGGTTCATGAAACAATAATAAAGTATAACTGCAAAAAGCTAGAACTATTTTCATTTCCTAGTTTTGTTCTTTTTTCTTTACCATGAAAAAGCATTTTAATCCTTGGAAAAAGAAGGGAGAAATGGCTAACAATCAAATGAAATTCAGAATAAGTGAAGATACAGTAAGAAAGAGTATGGTTTTAATCCATTGGTCCAAGTCATCTTTGCTGGACAAATTACATCCCAGGTTTTAAAAATAATTCACATGGGAGACTCCTGAGATATCATCATTGACATTTGGGAAATTGGAAAGTGGAAAATATATATTATAGGATGGAGTTTAGCAAAAATTATTCAGATTTGCAAAACCAGGGTGGTAGAAAGTGGATATTTAAAACAATAAGCTGTTGATACTGATATTGACTGGAAAAAATGGTGTCACTTATTAAAAAGAGATATATGTAATCACTTATTTTCCCATTTTTCTTAATATTAGATCCTTTTTTCCCCTCTAGTCATATATGTGTGTGTGTGTGTGTGTGTGTGTGTGTGTGTGTGTGTGTTGTAATGGTGGAGCACCAGAGATGTTAACTATTATTACTATTTGTGGGTTCTCACTGTGGTGAGAGAGACAGGAGAGAGAGACAAACAGGATCAACCAGGATAGGGAGACCAGGCTTCACTGCCAAGCTATTAACTGTCACAGGAGTGGCAGTTAGACCCAACAGTCACTCAGTCCTCCTAGGCTAGGGTCTATGGAACCAGCAAGCGAAAGGTAAAAGTTTATAATAATTTAATTGAGGGGAACAAAAACAAAGGATGGGTATAAGGGACCCTATACTTACAACCTCAGGGCAAACCACAGGGCAGAGGAAGGACTTAACTACATTATTCTATTGACCTAAGCTAGGCAGGGCTCAAAGGAAGCAGTACTGAAGTCACAGGGGAAAGCTCCTCCAAACCTGGTTCCAGCCAGGTTTGGTCAGCTCAGCTAAATGGTCTGAGGATGGCTTTCAATTGGGGTCTCACGGTAAATCCAAGGATGGTCACAGGATGCCAAGAGCCAACTCCATTAGGACAGGTGATCCAAGGTACCCAGGTAGGGAGAGTGAGTTTGCAATGCTGTCCACCAGATCACAAACCACTTCCCCACTTGGTGTTGCTCTGCAGTTCTGTTGCCCACTGCTGAAAGCCTCCACCTCTCAGGATCCCAGAGAATCTGGATGCAGTTTTTCCCTAACTCTGAGATCTCCCAGGGTTAGAAACAGTTATGTCTCCAACCACTAATGGAGTCTCTCTCAGAGTCCAAGCCCCACTTCTTGCTCCTTCATTTCATCTTGGAATCCTCCAGCCCTTCCTGCTAGGTCCAATACTAATACTAAATCAATGTACCTCACAACAATGTATATATATCTTGAAATTTCATCCTATACAGTTTGTCACTGTTTCCTCTAAGTAAACATCTTCTAACTACCCTATTGATAATAACAATTTTTAATATTTACCAATATCTTCTTTTCTTCTAGGGATACAAATCAATTGATCTTATTGGGTCCCTTAAAGAAAATATTTTCCTCCCTTTCTCTTAATTACCTTATGGTGTTTCTCTTGAGTTCTATGTTTGGGCAGCAAACTCTTGGTTTAAGTCTGGTATTTTCTTTATGAATGCTTGGAAGTCTTCAATTTTATTGAATGACCATACTTTCCTCTGCAAAAATATAGTCAGTTTCACTGGATAATTGATTCTTGGTTGTAGACACAGTTATTTTGCTTTCCAGAATATTATATTCCATGCCTTCTGTTCCATCAATGTAAATGCTTCCAGATCCTGTGTTATCCTGACTGTGGTTCCCTGGTATCACAATGACTTCTTAGCAGTTTGTAATATTTTTCCTTCACCTGGAAGTTTTTAAGTTTGGCTATAATATTCCTGGAAGTTGTCAGTTGTGGATTAAATGTAGGAGGTGATCTGTGGATTCTTTCAATTTCCACTTTTCTTCCTTGTTCTGGAATATCAGGACAGTTCTCTTATATAATTTCCTATAGAATGATTTCAAAACATTTTTCTTTTGTCATGATGTTCCATCAGAACAATAATTCTTAAATTGTCACTTTGAGATCTGTTTTTCAGATCTGTGGTTGTGTCAATGAAGTGTTTCATATTCTCCTCAAATTTTTCATTTTTTAAAAATTTTGTTTTATATATTCTTGCTGCCTTATGAAGTCATTTGCTTTTAGTTGTTGAGTTCTCTTTTTTTAGAAACAGAATTGTATCCTTAGCTTTTTGGTCATCCTTCTCCTTCTAGTCTGATTAACTTTGTAGATCCTCTTTTGCCTTCTTTTCTTCATTTTTGAGCTGATCAGTATTGGCTTTAAAGATTTTATGTTCTTCTTTTAATTCATACATTTCCTTTTTCAAATTGTCTTCAGGCTCTCTTGATTGTTTTTTGAGTTCCTGAAGTTCTTGAGTTAATTGAATTTTTAGATCTTCCAAACCTGTGTCAATTCATTAGAGCTTCTTTATCTTTTTCTATTTTATTTTCTCTTTCTTCACTTCCAGTAAAGAAGCTGTCAATTGTACTTTGTTTTCTCTTTTTCTGTTGTTTAGTCATATTTTTCCTTCTCTGTTCTGCTAGTTTAAACAAATGGATTTAATGAGTTTAGATCAGTGATGGGAAAACTACAACCAGCGGGCCAAATGAGGCTTCCAGAAATGTTCTATCCTGCCCCGAGACATTATTCCTAATTGGACAAATACAATGAGTAGGTTAAATACAATAAAACATGGAAAGAGTTGCCTTAGAAACAGACTTAGAGATGAGCATTCCTTTCTCTTGGCCTCCTTTTTAAAAATTTTGCCCTTCACTGGCTTAGATGAAAGATCTTCCTCAACTGGCAATGGAGGTTTGTAGTTACTTTCTCTGCAGTCTATGGGGGAGGGGTTTTGGAATTTCCCTGCACTCTGAAGATTTCTTGTCTGTCCAATTGATGGGATTAAGCCTGGGCTGGGTTAGACTGTAGCACTTAATGTGCCCTGAGGCTAAAACCTCAAGAGAAAAATAAAAGGGGGGTGGGACAAGATGAAATGTTTTCCTTGAGTTGTGTAGAGTAGGGTTCCCATGCTCTATCCTGCTATTAGACCTGGATATATTTCCTTTCAAAGCTCTTTGTTCTCTATCTTGGTGTGGTAAAGCACATAGGTCTGATGTTTTGCTCCACCTAAGGCTCCATCTTCCAAGATTTTTTGCTGTGTTTCTCTGTGTTCAACTCCTTTAATCCAGAGCCAGCAAGGCCCTCTCTCCAGGCTGGTGATCCATCAACATAATTGACCACATCAACAAGGTAACAAAAAAATATCACATGATTATCTCAATAGATGCTGAAAAAGCCTTTGAAAAAATACAACTCCCATTCCTATTGAAAACACTAGAAAGTATAGGAATAGAAGAACCTTTCCTAAAAATAATCAAAAGTATATATCTAAAACCATCAACAAGCATCATATGCCATGGGGATAAATTAGAAGCCTTCCCAATTAGATCAGGAATGAAACAAGGATGGCAATTATTACCTCTATTATTTAACATTGTAATATAAACACTACCAGTTGCAATTAGAGAGGAAAAAGTAATTGAAGGTATTAAAATAGGCAATGAGGAGACTAATCTATCACTTTTTGCAGATGATATGATGGTCTACTTAAAAATTCCTAGAGAATCAACTAAAAAGCTAGTGGAAATAATCAACAACTTTAACAAAGTGGCAGGATACAAAATAAATGCACATAAATCATCAGCATTTCTATATATTTCCAACACATCACAGCAGCAAGAGTTAGAAAGAGAAATACCATTTAAAATCACCCTAGACAGCTTTCTTCAGGCTGCTTCTGGGAAGGGGGGGTACCCACAATACTTTGCAAAACAGGTTCTGAACTGTCGCAAAGGCTGCTTTTTGATTGGGTGTAAACTACTTGCCTTACCCACTCTGGGAGGAGGTGGCGGTGGTAGTCTTTTTCCCTTACCCCATTCCCCTCAAGTCGGGCTGAAGTGGTGCAGTGCCCTGAGCCTGGGCCCGCTCCACCATGCCCCCCAAGAAACAGGCTCCCTCTGGGGGGCAACAAGAAGGTGGAACAGAAAAAGAAGGAGAAAATCATTGAGAGCAAAACTTTTGGTTTGAAGAATAAGAAAGGGGCAAAGCAACAGAAGTTCATCAAGGCAGTGACTCATCATGTTAAATTTGGTCAACAGAATCCACAACAGGCTGCACAAAATGAAAGTGATAAGAAATTAAAGAAAGATGACAAGAAGAAAGAACTTCAGGAGTTAAATGAACTATGCAAACCTATAGTTGCTGCTCAGAAAATAAGTAAAGGTGCAGATCCAAAATCTGTAGTATGTGCATTCTTTAAGCAAAGGCAGTGTACTAAAGGAGATGAATGTAAGTTCTCCCATGATTTGTCTCTGGAAAGAAAATGTGAAAAACGAAGTGTTTATATAGATGCACGAGATGAAGAACTTGAAAAGGATACCATGGATAATTGGGATGAGAAAAAGCTGGAAGAAGTAGTGAACAAGAAGCATGGTGAGGGGGAAAAGAAAAAACCAAAAACTCAAATAGTGTGCAAGCATTTTCTTTATGCTATTGAAAACAACAAATATGGCTGGTTTGGGGTTTGCTCTGGAGGTGGTGATAATTGTATGTACCCTCATGCTCTTCCTCCTGGTTTTGTATTAAAAAAAGATAAGAAGAAAGAAGAAAAAGAAGATGAAATTTCCTTAGAAGATCTAATAGAAAGAGAGCATTTTGCTTTAGGACCAAATGTTACCAAAATCACTTTAGTCTTTTCTTGCATGGAAGAAAAGGAAAAGACAAGAAAAGTTGATAAACTTGAGCAAGATATGGAAAGAAGAAAAGCAGACTTTAAGGCAGGAAAAGCACTAGTGATCAGTGGCAGAGAAGTTTTTGAATTTTGTCCTGAACTGGTTGATGATGATGATGAAGAAGCAGATGATACTCGATATACTCAAGGGACTGGTGGTGATGAGGTTGAAGATCTAAGAGTAAATGATATAAATTTGAGCCAATATATCCCAAAGGATGTGGATGAGACTGGTATTCCTGTGGCTAGTCTTGAAAGATTCAGTACAGATACTTCAGTAGAGAAGTATGATAATAAATTGAGTGAAGCTTCAGGAGGTGGGGCAGAAAATGGAGAACAAAGTGATGTGGAAGAAAATAATGAAGAACAGGAAAATGGAGTGATTGGTGCTGTTCCTGTTGATGAAAACCATTTTACTGGAGAGGATTTGGATGAACTTGAAGAAGAATTAAACACACTTGATTTAGAGGAATGACAGCAAGCAAGTCAGATGAAAAAATTGTCAGCTCAGCATAAATTGAAATTGACTACATTAATTTTTTTTCTCCTGTCTAGAATTCTTAAACAAGGTGTTTACGGTTTCTCACACTGATTTCAGGAGGGCACCCCCTCCTCAAATCCCTCTTCCCCTCCCCCCCAAAAAAGGAGTATTCACCCTTATCACCTCTATTCTGACCTTGACTACACCTCTTTAGTAAGTTCAGAGTAGGTCATAAGTAATCTGAAATATAATGGTCATCACAGAAAAGATTTTGTAAATAATTGAAGTAGGAAGTATAAATGTTTTTTTCCAACTTGTGAGTTTTATTGGGCATGTGTTATTACCAAGTACAACATACATATTGAAAATATCCCTCATTTAAGCTGCATCTTTTTAATGAGTGGTTTGATTTACTTTGTATTTATATATTAAAAAAACACTGCCTAAAATAAGAGCACTGTACTTCATAAATAGACAACTTATGCAGATTCAATGTTACATTTCTTTGGATAATTAATCAGATGGACATTAAAGATGCAAGTTCTTTAAATTGAATCTATCTACCAAAACAAACACAAGGAATTATAAAAACACAACTACAATACACTTTCCACACAATTAAAACTAGATCTAAACAATTGGAAAAATATTGATTGCTCATAGGTAGGATGAGCTAACATAATAAAAATGACCAATTAACCAAAATAAATTTACTTATTTAGTGCTATACCTATCAAACTACCAAAAAACATTTTGCTGAATTAGAAAAAAACTATAACAAAGTTAATTTGGAGGAACAAAAGATCAAAAATATCAAGGGAAATGATGAAAAATAGTGAAGGAAGGTGGCTTAGCAGTACCAGATTTTAAGCTATACTATAAAGCAGCGGTCATCAAAACAATATGATACTGGCTGAGATAGAAGGGAGGATCAGTGGAATAGACTTGGGGTATCAGCAAGACTGTCTATGATAAACCCAAAGAGCCCAACTTTTGGGACAAAAATCCACTATTTGTCAAAAACTGCTGGGAAAATTGGAAAAGAATATAGGAGAGATTAGGTTTAGATCAACATCTCACACCCAGATAAATTCAGAATGGATGAATGACTTGAATATAAAGAAGGAAACTATAAGTAAATTAGGCAAACACAAAATAGTATATTTGTCAAGTCTCTGGGAAAGGAAATATTTTGTTTTATTTTTATTCATTCATTCTTATATTTTTTTATTTTTAGGTTTTATTTTTTGAAAAAAAAATTTCCATGGTTACATAATTTATGTTCTTATTTTCTCCCCACCCAAACCCTGTCCCCCTCACCCCCGTGTAGCTGACGCGCATTTCCACTGGTTTCTTCATGGGTCATCTATCAAGGCCTATTGCCATATTACTGATAGGGTCGTTGTTTAAAGTCTAAATCCCAAATAAACCCATGTGTTCAAGCAGTTGTTTTTCTTCTGCGTTTCTACTCCTGTAGTTCTTCCTCTGAATGTGGGTAGCATTCTTTTTCCGTAAATCCCTCAGAGTTGTCTTGGATCATTGCGTTGCTGCTAGTATAGAAGTCCATTACATTTGATTTTACCAGAGTGTATCAGTCTCTGTGTACAATTTTCTCCTGGCTCTGCTCCTTTCACTGCATAAATTAATAGAGGTCATTCCAGTTCAAATGGAATTACTCCAGTTTATTAAATCAATTGTACAAAAATCAAGCTATTCCCCAATCAATAAATGGGCAAGGGACATGAATAGGCAATTTTCAGATAAAGAAATCAAAACTATCAATAAGCACATGAAAAAGTACTCTAGATCTCTAATAATTACAGAAATGCAAATCAAAGCATCTCTGAGGTATCACCTCCCACCTAACAGATTGGCTAAAATGACAGCAGATGTACGTAATGAATGTTGGAGGGGATGTGGCAAAATTGGACATTAATGCATTGCTGGTGGATTTGCGAACTGATCCAACCATTCTGGATGGTAATTTGGAACTGTGCCCAAAGAGCTCTAAAAGATTGCCTGTCCTTAGATCCAGCCATACCATTGCAACATTTGTACCCCAAATTGATCATAGGGAAAAAGATATGCACATGGGTTGATGCGGACATGATTTGGAATGTAAACTATCAATGACCACCCTAGTACAACTATCAATAATATGGAAATAGGTCTTGATCAATGACCCATGAAGAAACCAGTAGAAATGTGTGTTGGCTACAGGGGGGAGCTTTTAGGGGGGAGAGAATAAGAACATGAATTATGTAACCACGGAAAAAAATTGATCTATGACACATAAAGAAACGAGTAGAAATGAATGTTGGCTATGAAATGGAGGGGGGCAATTGGGTGGTGGAGGGGAGAGTAAGAACATGAATCATGTAACTATGGAAAATTTTTTCTCAAAAATAGAATTAAAAATACTAAAAACAAAAAAATAAAATTACCTATTCATAGTTTGTTTTTTATCGAGATATGACTTGTTTTGTTACAAATTTTACTCAGCTCTCTATATATTCTAGAAATTAAGTATTTATCAGATTTACTGTAAAATATTATTCTCAGTTTCCTGTTACCTTCTAATTTTGAATGCATTAATTTTCTTTGTGCATTTAAAAATTTTGATGTAAACAGAATATCCATTTTATATCCATTTAGGCTCTCTATCTCTTCTTTGAATATTATTTCTTCCTATATCCATAAATGTGACTTAAAAATCTATTTTATGCTCACCTAATTTACTCATGATATTGTCTTTTATGTCTAAATTATAGACCAATTTTCAGCTTATCTTTGTATACAGTATGAAATAGTGGTCTATAACTGGTTTCTGATGAATTGCTTTCTAATTTTCCCATTAATTTTTTTCAAATACTAATTTTTATCTCCAAATCCTGGATCTTAAGGTTTGTGAAAAAAAAAAAAAACTAGGTTATGTTAACTTACTGTTGTAATCTATTCTGTTGATATACCATTCTATTTCTTTCTTAATACTAGATTGTTTTGATGATTACCTCTTTGGTGTACAGTTTGAGATCCAATATTGCTAAGCCACCTTCCTTTACATTACAAAAATGATTCACTTAATATTCATTACCTTTTGTTCTTCCACATCTATTTTGTATTGTGCTATTATTTATTTGTATTCTGCTATATTATTTATACTAGTGTCATTAAACTTTTTTGGGGTGATTTCATTGGATTGGTACTGGGAAACCAAATTAATTTAGTCAAAATTGACATTTTTGCTACATCAGCTTTGCCTACCAGTGAGTAATTAATATTTTTCCATTGTTTATATCTGATTTTATTTTTGTGAAAAGGTTTTTGTAATTATGTTCATACAATTACTGGGTTTGTCTTGGCAGGTAGACTCCAAAGTAATTTTTTGTGTCTACAGTTATTTTAAATAGAATCTCTCTTTCTATCTCTTCCTGCTCTGTTTTGTTGGTAATAAAAAAAAAAGCTGATGATTTATGTGGGTTGATTTTATATCCTGCAACTTGCCTAATTATTTCAACTAGTTTTTTAGTTGAGTATTCAAGATTATCTAATTAAACTCTCATACTAACTGCAAAGAGTGAAACATTTGTCTCCTCATTGCCTATACTCATTCATTCAATTTATTTTTCTTCTGATTTCTCTATTTATATTTAAAAGATAATATTGAATAAAAGTGGAGATAATGGGAATCCTTGATTCATCTCTGATCTTTTGTAAGGGTTTCTAGGTTATTCCCATTAAAAACAATGCTTGCTTGATAGTTTTAGATGGTTACTATTTATCATTTTAAGGACAGTTCCATTTATTCCTATGCTTTCTAGTGTTTTTTAAAAATAATATTTTAATTTCCCTCAATTACATATAAAAACATTTTTAACATTCATTTAAAAAAAATTGAATTCTGGCCAAAGACACTTCCTAATTGTATGGCTCTGGGTAAGTCACTTAATCCCATTTGCTTAGACCTTCCTACTCTTCTGACTTGGAACCAGTGCCTAATGTTGATGCTAACAGAGAAAGCAACAGTTTTAAAAAATCTTTGTCTCAAAATTTCTTCCTCCTCCCCTGCCTTCTTCCCTCACTTATTTCCTCTCCTTCCCCCTCCTTGAGGTGGTAAGTAATGAGGTATAGATTTTATACATGCAATCATGTAAAATATTTTTCCATATTGGTCATTTTGAGTAAGATAAAGAAGAAAGAAAGAAGGAAGGAAGGAAGGAAGGAAGGAAGGAAGGAAGGAAGGAAGGAAGGAAGGAAGGAAGGAAGGAAGGAAGGAAGGAAAGAAGAAAGAAAGAAAGAAAGAAAGAAAGAAAGAAAGAAAGAAAGAAAGAAAGAAAGAGAGAGAAGGAAGGAAGGAAAGAAAGGAATGAAGGAAGGAAAGAAGGAAGGAAGGAAGGAAGAATGAAAGAAAATAGTGGCAGAGGAGGAGGACCAGGAGGACCAAGAGAGTCAGGAGGAGGGGGAGGGGGAGGAAAGAAAGAAAGTGAAATTTAGAATGTTTCAGTCTGCATTTAGACTTTTTCTTGGAGGGATGATGTCATTTCTCATCATGAGTCCCTGGAATAACTGCATTGTTGAGAATAACTAGATCATTCATAGTTGTTCATCAAAAAATATTGATTGTACTGTGTATAATGTTGTATTGTTGCTGCTCATTTTACTTTGCATCAGTTCATGTAAGTTTTTCCAAATTTTTCAGAAAATATCCTGCTTATAATTTCTTATAACACAATATTATTCCATCAAAGTCATATACCATAAGTTGTTCAACCACTCCCTAAATGATAGACACTAAATTTCCATTTATTTGCTACCACAAAATGAGCTGCAAAAATGATTTTTTTTAATAAATAGGTCATTTTCCCTTTTTTTTTCATTTCGTTGGGATACAGATCTAATAATAGTATTGTGAAATCAAATAACAGGGACAGTTTTAGGGCCATTTGAGCATAATTCCAAATTGCTCTCCAGAAGGGCTGAATCATAACACAACTCCACCAACACTATATACATGTTTAAATTTTCCTTCCTTCCCAGCATCATTTGTGATTTTTCTTTCCTATAATACTGGTCAATCTGATAGCTGTGAGGTGGTACTTGAGATTTGTTTTAATTTGCATTTCTCAAATCAAAAGGGATTTAAACCGTTTTTAATATGGGAACAGATAGTTTTGATTTCTTTTAACAATTCTCCTTATATTTAAGAAACGAGACATTTATCAGAGAAATCCACTACAACACTTCTCTCCATCTTTCTGTTTTCATTATAATCCTGTTTTTATTTGTTTTCTTTGTATGAAACCTTTTTAGTTTAATATAACCAAAATTATCTTATAATGCTCTCTATCTCTCATGTTGGTCCTAAAATTTTCCCTTAGCCATATATTTGATAAGTAAACTATTCAATGCTCACCTAATTGGCATATGGTATCATAATTTATGCTTAGATCATGTATTCATGTTGACTTTATCATGGCATATAGTGTGAGATATTGGTCTGTACTCAGTCTTTACCATGCCATTTCCCAATTTTTTCAACAATTATTGTCAAATATTGTGGTCTTATGCCAAAAGCTTAGACCTTTTGATTTATCAAACTAGTATTTTTTATAGGCAATGGAGGTAAGTGACTTGCCCAAGGTCACACAGCTGGGAAGTGTCTGAGGTCATATTTGAACCTAGGGCCTCACATTTCTAGGCCTGGCTCTCAATCCACTGAGCTACCCAGCTGCCTCCATCAAACTAGTATTTTAAAAACAAATGAGTGCTATATTTTTTCAAAAGATTTTTCTTCATCTAATAATATAATCATAATTTTTGTTTTTGATGTATTCAATTATAGTTAGTTTTCCCAATATCAAACCAGTTCTCCGTTCCTGGCATAAATCTCATCTAGTTATAAGATATGATCTTTGTGATATATTGTTATGATCTACTCCCTAATATAATCTACTATTCTATTTAAATTTTTTTCATCAAATTCATTAGGGAAATTGGCCTATAGTTTTCCTCTATTTTTGCTTTTCCTGGATTACACATTAGTAGCATATTTTTTCATGAAAGCATTTTTGTAGGACTCTTCCACATTTTTTCTAATAAGTCTACATAATACTATCATTAATTGTTCTTTAAAAGTTTGATAAAATTCACTTTTGAATCCAACTGGTCCTGGAGTTTTTTTTTTTTTAATGAGCTCATTTATGGCCTATGCAATTTCTTTTTTAAAGATAGGATTACTTAAGTATTCTACTTTTACTTCTCTTAATCAGTTAATCCAGGCAATTTATATTTTTGTAACTTCATTCATTTTTCATAGATTGTGGAAGTTTCAGGGGAAAATAGCTCATAATAATTCATTTAATTTGCTCATTATTAATGATGAATTCATCTTTAAATTTTTTTGAAACTGGTAATTTGTTATTTTTTCTTTAAAAAATCAAGTTGATTGATGATTTATGGATTTTATTGTTTTTTAATAAAAACATAAAAACATGGTCATAAAACCAGCTCATACCTTATTTAATGGTTTGATGATTTTCTTCAACTTTGTTGATGATTCTTTTGATTTTCAGGATTTCCAATTTGGTATTTAATTGATGATTTTTCATTTGTTCTTTTCCTGTGTTTTTTTTAGTTGCATGGCTAAATTATTTATCTGCTTTTCCTCTATTTTACTGATGTAAGCATGTAGAATTATGTAAATTTCCCATAAGGACTCTTTTGTCTTCATCCAATAAATTTGGGTATGTTGTCTTAATATTGTCATTCTCTTTTAATGAAATATTTATTATTTCTATAACTTGTTCTTTGACCCTTCCATTCTTTAGGACATAAAATCTATGTATAATTTTATTGCATTATGGTATGAAAATATTTAATATTTCTGCTTTTCTTAATTGGGTCCTTAAATTTTTTTTACCTCAATATTTCATCAATTTTTTTCAAGGTGCCATATACAGCTGAGGACAAAAAAAGTGCCTATTCCTTTCTATTCCCATTAAGTTTTCTCTGGAGATCTAGGATATCTAATTTTCATAAATTTTTATTCATCTCATTATTTCCTATTTATTTCATGGTTAGATTTATCTAGTTCTGAGATGGGAATGTTGAGCTTCTCCACTAGCATAGTATTATTGCTATTTTCCCTGGTAGCTCATTTAATTTTTACTTTAAGAATTTGAATAATATGCTATTTGGTACATTATGTTAATATAGTTACCACTTCACTGTCTCTGATAACTTTAACAGATGTAATTTCTCTCTTTATCTCATTTGATTAGGTCTATTTTTTGCTTTTGCTTTATTTGAGATCATAATTGCTACCTCTTTCTTCTTTAACCTCAGTCAGCTGTAAAGTTTCATAAATACCAAAATATTCTTAGCAGTATTTATTATAAGGGGAAAAAAGAGAATAAGCAAGTAGTGGGAAAGGAAAGAGAAAAGGGGAAAAGCATTGGTCATTTACCAGGCACAGTACTAAGTGCTTTAAAAATATCTGATTTTATAGTGTCCTCTGAATATAGTGGAATGATATTGTGCTATAAAATATGAGAAATTTAGAGAAACATAAAAATGCTTATATACATGGATATGGAATGAAATATTCAGAGCCAGAAGGAAAATATATATAAGAAGTACAATCATATAAACAAATAGAATAAAATTTTGAATGATGTATAGTTAGTAAGACTATTCTTGGTTAAACATAAATGGAGAAAAAATATAACAAACTGGGTAAGGGTATGATATTTATAGACAATTATAATTGATAGTATTAATAAGCATCATAATAACTAACATTTATATAAACTCTACTATGTGCTAAGCATTAAGCTAAGTACTTTATAATTATTATCTCATTTAGTCCTTAACAATCCAGGGAGGGAGGTACTATTATTATCCTTTTTTTACAGATGAGGAAACTGAGGCAAATAGAAGTTAAGTAACTAATTCAGGGTGATAGAGCTAGTAAAACTCTGAGGTAAGATTTGTTTTTAGGCCTTCCTCATTGCAAGACCAGTGACATCCATTATGCTACCTAGTTGTTCTCCATCACTGTTTATTCCGAGATTTCTCTAATGTGGAAAAAAAGGATAATAATTAAAAGATTTAAAAAGAAAAGATTAGCTGTCCTATGATTTGTCTTCCCATTTTTAAATCCCAAGTTTTCATTTTGTAGATGAATAAACTAAAATCCTAAGGTTAGAGGTGGGGGCCACCATGCCTTGGTATAGAAATAGTAAACTAAATAATTAATTAGTATTTAAGCTCAGAATTAATCTAGGCTATTTCATTTTAAAATGTGAAAGGAATAAAAGCAGTGTGAAAGTGGATAAAATGCTGGATTTGGAGACAGGACAATTTAAGATTAAATCTTACCTTGGATACTTACTCATTGTATGACTCTTGGACCTATTTTTTTCTCTGAGCTTTAGTTTTAGTTATATCCTAGGTTGGGTGACTGGGATTTTGTCCTGGACTTTATTTTGTAAAGCTTACCATGGGATCAAAAAACAAAACAAAACACCAACAACAAAAATCACATAATTTCATCACTGCCCAGTTTCTTCAGATGTTTAAAAAAAAATCCAGCAAGGCTTCTGTTATCTTTCTTTTATAGGGCTGTTGTGAGGAATAGATGAGATAATGTATGTAAAGAGCTTTGAAAACCTTAGAATGCTATATAAATGTGAACCTTCGTTATTGACGTCTCTTCTAAGCTCATGACTATAACACTGATACCATTTTTAAACCTTAGCACATATGTCACCTAGTGAGAAAAACATACCTGAGAATCAGAGAAAATTTTTTAAGCTTTAGCACTATTGATGTTTTCAGAGTCCTGATTAAAAGCAAGGCAACAGTATTCCGAGTGGAAACAGCTGTCACTTCCTTTCCTTGCCTTAACAGAAACACCCACATTCAAAAGACTCAAGAGTTTATTTAAGTTACTGTGAGCATATGGAAAGTCCTTGAATCACCCACACACAAATATAGATAGTGCAGTATGTAGGAGATCTAAAATCCCAATATACTGCAGAGAGAAGCAAGGGTAGAACAGAACGCAAACCGCCCTGATAATATTCACCATGATGTCATTTTCATCTGAAATGTGAAAAAATAACTGGAACTGGAAATGTTTGTTCAGCTGACTCTCAATTCCAAATGAATGCTCTCTAATTCTTTTACAGAGGAGTCTGATGCTGGTAATATACTCTCTCCCTTGAGAGATATGGCACTATCACAGAAAAAAGTCTTGTTGTGGAGTCCCAAGTCCCGAGTTTAGATATTGGCTCAGATAATTTTAAGGTAAATGGCCCTAAGCAAGTCACTTAGTCTCTGCCTCAGTTTCTTCCTCTATAAAATGGTGTCACTATGGCTTGATAATATTAACAATAGTTAATGAGTTTGCAGAGATCTTTATTTTTCATTTGATATTCCATAAAACTATGAGGTAAGTGTTATTATTATGACCTATTTGTAGAATAGGAAACTGAGAGTGACAGAGGGAAAATGATATACTCAGCTGTCCTATTTTCTTTGGGTACTAACAAGGGCACCTCACAGGGCCCATAGCAACTGAGAGAAAGTCCCTGAGCCCATCCTAGCCACCCAGGATTATGGATATTCAAAGTTTTGAGTCCAAGTTGTAGTAGATGCTGCTCACCTAGGTCCATCCAGTGTTGCCACCCAAGGAGAAGAGACTCTCAAGGAGATAGGGGAAGGCAGGTTCCAGATGAAACCCAGGACTTTGTACAAGGCCAGCTGAGCCAAAGGCCTACCCAGGTTTCACCACATGGTGACTATGCTCAAGCCCCTGCTATGATCTCATTCAAGTCATCATTCTCTGAGCCCATTGATGGGGGTTCAAGAGAGAATCTGCGGCCAACCTCCGGCTGGTCTTATAAGCTGACTCTTGGCTAAAGTACAGTTTGTGGTCTGCACATAGCTCCAGGTATTACTGCCACCTTTTTTTTTTTTAGTCTGTCAACAGCCACTCTAACTTGATTGGATCATTAAGTACTTCACATTTTGTCTTGTAAATTATATCGCCTTGGGTAAATCACTTATTGTTTCTATTTCCTCCTATATAAAGTGGAAACACTAAACCTACACATCTCATAGATTCATTTTGATTATCATATAAAGCACATTTAATGGTAGGATGCTATATTATGTAGGCTGTTTAATTATCGATGTTATTGTTACTATTAATGTGTGAAACATTGTGACAAAGGGTATGTCATATTCAAAGATTAAAAAAAAAGAGTATGAAAACTATATTTGAGGAATTTATAACCTTGTAGAATGGGAATATAAGAAATGCACATGGTAGTTTGGTGAAAAACTAGACCAAACCAAACTATGCCCCTCTCTGCCCCACCCAAAAAAAAAAAAAAGCAAACAAAAAGCACCACCTTGAGATTTAAAGTAAAAAAAAAACTGAGTTTGTGTAGTAACCCTGCTACATACAGCCAATAAGAACTTAGTTTGTCACTTGGCAAATTCCAACTGGGGTTTATTTTCATTATCTGTAAAAGGAGGGGCTCAGGCTCTTTTAGCTTAAAATCCTTTGGCCCCAAAAGCCTGAGCAACTGGAACTCCAGAGTCTTCCTTTTTCTACCTTAGGATGGACATTTCCGGTTCTATTTACAGACAAATAATTATATTCAAACATTTTTAGAATGAAATATGAGTAGGCTGTAGAAAGCATATGTTATTGACTTGAATGATTTTAGCCACCTAAGCCAGAAGGAATTTATGGGTCAAGTGGTGAAATGGTCATTGGTGTGCAATGACTAGGAGAAATCTGATCTCAGGAGCAGGCTGGGTAGAGTGGGCTACTAAAATCTCTGTGATCTACCATGCCTCCATCATATAGGCTAGTTTTGATTCATAAAGTGTCTGCCATAACTGCACAACTGCTGTCCAAGCATTCCAAGGTTCCAAGATGGTGTAACTTGATGAAATGCAGATTTATTGACTAATGTGAAGAGTGGGAAAATTTAGACTAACCCTTAGGAAGAAAAAAAAAAAAACTTCTTGACCCAAAAAGCCAATTGATTATGGAATAGCTTCCCAAATGTCAGCAGGGATGGCATTTCAAACTACTGAAAATTAGAGCCAATGAATTTCTCATGTCTATTGAATTATAGAATACCACCAAAGGAAACCTTAAGAAGTCATCTCATTCGTCCTTTGCCTCTGGGAAGAGAGACACACCAAACATCCCAAATGGACAAGTGGTTCTATCTATTTTTAAGGTTGATTCCTTTCCATTTGCATGAGGTTTCTCTGTATATAGAATTACATTTGTTTGGAGGGGAGAATGGCATATCTGGGCTCAGAGAATCCAAGAATTTCAGAGTCAGAAGCCATCTTAGAAATGCAATAGTTAAACCTTGATAATAGGCATAATTTTAAGATATCTAGATACAGATAATATTTTGGAAAAGGTAATTCCTGTTCATATGTGATCAACAAATAGCTAAACTTATTCCATTATTACACAATATCATTCATGATATCCTAAGTTTCAGAACTGGAAGGGACCTTTCTTATCCCCTCCAAGGTCTTTATTTTCCCTATGTGGAAAATGAGGCCCAGAAAATTGAAAAGAAAAATTATCTAAAGCCAGAAGTAGAAAGTATTTGAACTCTGAATTGGGAGTCAGGACAGCCATCTGATCAAGGAAGCAATGGAAAACATTTGTTATTAGAAGATCCTAGTTCAAATCTCAACTTTGCCACATATTATTTGGGTGATCTCAGGCAAGTTATTTAATGTAAATTCATTTTCTTTATTTATAAAGTGAGAGGATTGGACTTACGTCCTATTAACATGCCTGACTTTTCTACTAATGCCCTATGGAAATTCGAACACATGTCTGTGACTCAGATTCCTCAAAAAATGAGGGGGCTGTTATTAAATGAGGTCTAAGTTTCCTTCTGCCTTATTATTCTGTCATCTGCTGCTATCTGGTTATGGTATGGTATAATAGAAAGTGAACTGGCTTTGTATTTGGCAGATCTGAGTTCTAAATACATCTGCTCTCTATTATTGGTGTGAACTTGAACCAGTTTCTTTAAACCTCATCAAACCTCAATTTTATTATTTGTAAAACAAGGTTATACTAGGTAGTCTTCCAAAATTCCTTCCAGTTCTACAACAATGATATTCATACATCTATGAAGAAAGTAGAAATCCTAGGATCCAACAGCAAGTGGTTTGATCCAAAATCCAGTGTTTCTTCTTTTGTACCAACTAAAAGTGAGATGAATTCTCTCAAATTAAACGCATTTTCCCTCCATTCTTCTATTTTCTCTCATAGATTTGCCCAGAAAGCACACTGTGACCCATGTGATAGGAGAAGTTTGGCTCAGTATGCAATGAATCAGAAACACTTGAGCAGCCTTCAATGCATCAGGCATAATATCAGTGGTCTGACAAGCAATAAGGAGTCTTTTGGGAAGAAAATTTACCCATCAGGAAAAATTTACCCAACAGGAAAAGAAGGAAAGTAACACCTGTGCCATTTATTGCAAATCCATAATGATAATAATTTACAAACTGCATTTTTCTCCACCACCATTTTATCCTAGAAAGAATATTATAGAAATAAAGCAATATGTCTGATCAACAGAGAATTCACAGAACTACAAAAAGTCAAATTATAATGTTTGGGAGGAAAAACAGAATATTTTGAAACAAGTGAAGCAACAACACACACTATTAAGACAACTGTAGTTCAGATACTGTTGCTTGAAGAACTTCATGGGATTTATTCTTCATGCTTAGTAAGAAATGTCTTTTTGCCCAAAAAAGCAAGAAAGGGGGAAGTGTCTGAGAAAGAACTTTCTTCTTTCTCTTCTTGTGCATTAGGGAAAATAGTTTATGAGGAACACACCTAGAATTTTTCCCAGAGGCCTGTTAGTAACTTTATGTACTTTTGCTTATAGAATCCTTTCAGTCCCAATCCTGGTGATCTCATTTGGTATTTTCTTAGCAAAGTGCCATTTCCTTCTCTAGCTCATTTTATAATGAGGAAACTGAGGCAAACAGGGTAAAGTGACATGCTTAGGGTCACACAGCTAGTGTCTGAGGCCATGTTTTAACTCAGGAAGCTGAGTCTTCCTGACTTCAGCCCAGCTCTATATCCACTGTGCCACCTAGGAACATGATGTCCTACTTTGTGGCAAAACTAGAACTAGCAAAATGATTGTTTTCCTTTTTATTTATTTTCTTAAGACTCAGTCACCAATAATCTGAATACTTGATGTTAAGGTAAGGTTACACTTGAAGAAAAACCATGAAGTAGTGGACAGACTTGACTTCAGAGTTAGGAAGACTTAGTAAATTCAAATTTCACCATTGATTCGTATTGTCTCTGTTACTTTGGGTAAACCACCTAGGCTTCAAAGACCTACATATCCATCTAACATTAATTACGTTGGAAAAGGGAGTTTCTTCACTGGAAGTTACCTTTTTTGCCTATATCTAATAAATGCCTTTCCCCCAAAAAAGAATTCTTAGAGAAAGTCGTGTTTGAATGTTTTTGACCACATTTGTATGAACCACATAATGTAGGGTTGTATAGGCAATTATTTCATTGTGTGATGAGAAAGAATACAGTGTAGGCACAGACAGCATGGAGAAAAGAAACAAATCTGGCCCTGAAGTCAAGGTTCATTAAATTGAGGATGAATCCATACCCCACCTGTGTAAGTCATTTGGCTTTTCTGAGATTCCCTCAGTTTTTTTCAAGTATTAAAAGTACACAATAGTACTTGTCTAAACTATTTGACAGATTTGTTATGAGGAACTAAAAGAGAAGGAACTAAGCATTTAACTAACTAAGCACTCATTACATCAGATGCTATGTGAAGTACTTTACAATTTTATCCTCACAAAAATCCTGTGAGGTGGGCATTATTTTCTTTTTAAACCCAAAGAAACTGAGGCAAAGGGGCACTAATAAAGCAATAATGTCATATTTGTAATGTAACAATTTGTTCAAAGACACATATCTAATAAAGGTCTGAGGATGGATTTGAACTGAAGGCTTGATGATACTGTCCCAGAGTTCTATCCATAGTTGTTCTCAGTGTTTTGTTGAGTGCTTTGTAAACCTTAATCTGTAAAAAAAATTGGGAATGCTGGATTTTTTCCTTTAAAAAATAATATTTTTCAGAATACATGTTGAAAAATTTTTAAATAATTATTTTCTTTAAAATGTACAAAATATTTATAGTTATTCTCCTTGTGGTGGCAAAAAATGGAAAATGAGGGGTGTCCATTGATTGGGGAATAGTTAAATAAATTGTGATATCTTTTGGTGATGGAATACTATTGTTTTAAAAGGAATAAAGAACTGGAGGAATTTCATGTGAACTGAAATGGCCTCCAGGAAGTGATGCAGAGTGAAAGGAGCAGAACCAGGAGAATATTGTACACAGAGACTGATACACTGTGGCACAAGCAAATGTAATAGACCACTCTACTAGCAGCAATGCAATGACCCAGGACAATTCAAAGGAATTTTTTTGTTTGTTTGTTTTTTCATTTTATTTTTTAGAAATAATTTTCCATGGTTACATGATTCATGTTCTTACTCTCCCCTTCACCCCAAAAAAATCCCCCTCCCCCATAGTCGATGCACATTTCCACTGTTTTTTTCAAGTGTCATCAATCAAGACCTATTTCCATATTATTGATTATTGCACTAGGTTGGTCATTTAGAGAATACGTCCCAAATCATGTCCACATCAACCCATGTGTTCAAGCAGTTGTTTTACTTCTGTGTTTCCACTCTTGTAGTTCTTCCTCTGTATGTGGATAACATTCTTTTCCATAAATCCCTCAGAATTGTCCTGGATCATTGCATTGCTTCTAGTACAGAAGTCCATTACATTTGATTTTAACACAGTATATCAATCTCTGTGTACAATGTTCTCTTGGATCTGCTTCCTTCACTCTGCACCAGTTCCTGAAGGTCATTCCAGTTCACCTGGAATTCCTCCAGTTTATTATTCCTTTAAGCACAGTAGTATTCCATCACCAGCATATACCAAAATTTGTTTAGCCATTCTCCAATTGAAAGGCATACCCTTGTTTTCCAGGTTTTTGCCACCACAAAGAACATGCCTATAAATATTTTTATACATGTATTTTTCCCTATGATCTCTTTGGGGTACATACCCAGCAATGGTATGGCTGAATCAAAGGGCCAGGCAACCTTTTAGCTGTCTGGGCATAGTTCCAAATTGCCATCCAGAATGGTTGTACCAGTTCACAACTCCACCAGTAATGCATTAATGTCCCAATTTTGCCACATCCCCTCCAACATTCATTACTCTCCCCTGCTCTCATTTTAGCCAATCTGCTAGGTGTGAGGTGATACCTCAGAATTTTTTGATTTGCACTTCTCTAATTATGAGAGATTTAAAACACTTTATCATGTGTTTATTGATACTTTTGATTTCTTTATCTGAAAATTGCCTATTCATGTCCCTTGCCAATTTATTGATTGGGGAATGGCTTGATTTTTTTGCACAATTGACTTAGCTCCTTGTATATTTGAGTAATTAGGACTTTGTCAGAATTTTTTGTGGTGAATATTTTTTCTCAGTCTGTTGTTTCCCTTCTAATTTTGGTTGCATTATTTTTTTGGTGCAAAACCTTTTTAATTTAATATAATCAAAATTATTTATTTTTCATTTTATAATTTTTCCTAAATTTTGCTTGGTTTTAAAATGTTTCCATTCCCAGAGATCTGACAAGTATGCTGCTCTGTATTTGCCTAAATTACTTATAGTTTCCTTCTTTATATTCAAGTCATTCACCTAATCAGAATTTATATTGGTGTAGGGCATTAGACTTTGTTCTAAACCTAATCTTTCTTCTTTGACTATTTCCTTCAATACCAGTGTTTTGTTTTTAATTAGTTCCCCTCCCTTATTGTACTTTCCCTTCTCCCCCCTCCCTTCTTATAACCCTCTTATTGTTCTTTAGGGTCTTTTTAAGGTACATTCCTGCCTTATCCCTCCCTATTATTGCTTCCCTCCCCACCTTCCATTTTGTTAGCCTTCTAATTCTCTATATGGTGTGAATCAATTCTCTGCCCCAATGGATCTGATTGTTCTTCCCTCTTTAAGTTAATTTCAATGCACATAAGAATTAAGTATTTCCTCTTTACCTTTCAAGTTTATTGGTCTTCTTTCTTGTTTACCCCATGTACTTCCTTATGGAAAATAAATTTACTCCATTTTTCTGTGTTTTCCCATTTCTCTTAATATTATCTCCTTGTTTGCCCCTCTAGTCATTTTTTATTTTTCTTAAATTTTAAACCTTTACCTTCTGTCTTGGAGTCAACATTTTGTATTGGCTCCAAGGCAGAAGAGTGGTAAGGGCAAGGCAATGGGAGTCAAGTGATTTGCCCAGGGTCACAAAGCTGGGAAGAGTCTGAGGCCAGATTTGAACTTAGAACCTCCCATCTCTAGGCCTGACTCTTAATCCATTGAGCTACCCAGCTTCCTCCTCCCCTCTAGTTTTATACACACACACACACACACACACACACACACACACACACACACACACACACATATAGTTATAAAAAAGTAAGTATTCTGAGTGGGTCAAAGAGGCAATTTTGGTGTGAGGAAGGATAAAGGGGAAAATTAGGTGATTATAAGGTGATTGGAAGAGGAATGAAGGTAAGGGAAGGTATATAGGAGATAAAGGAAATGGGGTATATAGGAGAGGGCAGCTCAAACAAGTTTATTCCCAGAGGCTTGAGACAGAGAATACAGGGAGGAAACTAGGGCCAGAAAGAAATGTTTAGGTTTTGTCTGGAGGGTTTCTTGTGTTAGTTTCTAAAGTCTCTTGAGGGAGGAGTTGAGAGGGCCCGTCCCTGCCAGTCAAACTGATGGCTGGAGAAAGTCTCAGGTACGTATTTCCTGCCAAGATGGATGCCCTCAGTTCTCTCAAGAAATAAAAAGAAAATTATTCCTTCCCTCTTTAGCCCTTGTCTCAATTTTCAATACAATGATTCACCAGAGGCTTTGAGTAGGTAACCAGGGGATTTATTAATCTCAGGTTAGTCAGAGGGAAAGAGGTTAAGGATTTTCTAACTGCTACTAGGGAGAGGGGTGATGGTGGGGGATGGGTTTCAGAGAGGTTTAGACTGTGTTATGATGATAATAACAGATAGTTTGGAGAAGCAGATAAATGTGTCAGGGCCAAATAGAGCTTTCAGTTAAGAGCCAGAGATTGACAGGCTATAGTGAGGAAAAGGAGGGGGTAAAACACTCCTGATTCTCAAACCCGTCCTGCTCTAACTGCTTCTGCTTCAGTTGGTAATGAAGACAGGAATAAGATTCTTCTGGTAAGTCTCTGTTATGGCTGAAACCCCAACTGATGTTCCTTTCTTAAATTTATATTCCTCCCAGGTCAGTATGATGAGTATATAGAAATTATTTATCTAACTGTTGAGGACAGAGGAGATCTTAAACTGGCAGCCAACAGGATTCAACCCAAATGTACAGATTGAATTGTAAGTATCTTCCAAAATAATTATCAGGCACAGATTTGAAGGTAAAAAGTTATATTAGGAATTAACAAGGAAAACTAAAGAAGTTAATGAATGTATTTGAATAAAGGAAAGGTGACTCTAAACTGTTAAATTGATGACCCTTCCCCCTCCTCACTGGAAGGGATGAAACACTTAACTAAAACTGGCTCTCTTGCTATAGATAAATATCTTACTCTCTAATCACTAAGTAATTATATAATTAAATTAATGAAGAATAATAATAACAAATAGGCTAACCCTATGAGTAGAAATCACTAGCTTATGCTACAATGGTTTCTCAGGTGAAACCCCAAGTCAGGAGAAACAAGAAGAGTGTCTCCTCACATCCAATCCCACAAATTAACTGTCTTCAACCCTTCTCAACTGCCTTCTCACCCAAAGTTCTCCAGGGGGCTCCCCTGGAACTCTGGGTGAGGCCATCCCTGTACCTTTGCAGGGATTCCATGCTTTGCATCTGCACACAGCACCTGATAGAACTTGCTCTCCCAGTTGGGATATTTGACTGCCTTTTAAGTAAAGTCCTTATTGAATCACTAAAACTAGGGGTAACTTATTTGAGGATACTTTACTTGTCTATAGAAACTAAAACCCAATGTTCAATCATCAAGCCCTCCCTTCCACCCAGGGCCCAAAGGAAATTCAGGGGAAGGGAAGGGAATGTAGATGGAGAGATCAGGGAGAGGTCCAGAGTAATGAGATAGGTTGAAATTTCCCCAAGACAAATCAGCACAGGCCAAAGCCAAAGCAATTAGGCCAAAGCAAAGCTGAAAGGCCACAGGTAACAGGCTAAGCCAAAGCAAAGCCTCCAGCCACAGAGAAAGCCAGAAGGCAAAAGCCTCTTCAGTTGGAACTTTGCCTCTATTTATAGCTTTAAGTTCTAACTGACTTTCTGGAGATTCTAAGACTTCTAATTGACTTTTTGTGACCATTAGAAATTACAGAACCAAAAAGTTTCTGTTAGCCACTTTGCACTACTCTCTCTCTCTCTCTCTCTCTCTCTCTCTCTCTCTCTCTCTCTCTCTCTA
>NC_058131.1:204900363-205083221 GCF_016433145.1 Gracilinanus agilis | reverse complement strand
TATATATATATATATATATATATATATATATATATATCTTGACATTTCATCCTATACAGTTTGTCACTGTTCTTGCTAAGTAAACTTCTAGTATCCTATTGATGATAAATTTTTTAATATTTACCAATATCTCCTTTTCTTATAGGGATACAAATCAATTTAATTTATTGGGTCCCTTAAAAGTTTTTTCTTTTCCCTGCTCTCTTAATTACCATATGGTGATTCTCTTCAGTTCTGTGTTTGGGCAACAAACTCTCTGTTTAAGTCTCTTGGGTTGTTTTTTTTTTTTTGAATGCTTGGAAGTCTTCAATTTTATTGAATAACCACACTTTCGCCTGCAAAAAAATAGTCAGTTGTGCTGGATAGTTGATTCTTGGTTGTAGACCCAGTTCTCTTGCTTTCTCGAATATTATATTCCATGCCTTCCTTTCCTTCAATGTTGAAGCAGCCAGATCCTGTGTTATCCTAACTTTGGTTCCCTGGTATCTGAATGACTTCTTCTAAGCAGCTTGTATTATTTTTTCTTGATTTCGTAGTTTTTGAATTTGGCTATAATATTCCTGAAAATTATCAGTTGTAGATAAAATGTAGGAGGTGATCTGTGGATTCTTTCAAATTCCACTTTTACCTCTTGTTAGGGAATGTCAGGGCAATTTTTTTGGATTATTTCCTGTAGGATGATTTCCAGGCTTTTACTTTTGTCATGATGTTCCGGTAGAACAATAATTCTTAAATTGTCTCTTTGAGATCTATTTTCCAGATTTTTGGTTGTGTCAATGAGCTGTTTCATATTCTCGTCAAATTTTTCATTTTTTTGATTTTCTTTTATATATTCTTGCTGTATTGTAAATTGATTTGCTTTTAGTTGTTGAGTTCTATTTTTGAAGGACTGAATTTCATCCCTGACTTTTTGGTCCTCTTTCTTCTAGTCTGCTTTTCTTTCTAGATCATCTTTTGCCTTCTTTTCTTCCTTTTTGAGCTGTTCAATTCTGGCTTTTAAGGCCTTGTTTTGTTGTTTTCATTCATGTATTTCTATTTTTCAAATTGTCCTCTGCCTCTCTTCATGGTTTTTGAGTTCCTGAAGTTATTGTGTTGATTAAATTTTGAGATCTTCCAAAGCCTGTATGCAATTCACCTTAGCTTCCTGATCTTCTATTTCATTTGCTCTTTTTTCACTTCCTGGAAAGAAGCTGTCAATTGTAATTTCTTTTCTCTTTTTCTGTTGTTTAGTCATATTTTTTCCTTCTCTGTTCTGCTAGGTTAAGCATGTGGATTTCATGAGCTTTGATGAAAGATCTTCCCCCACCTGGCAATGGAGGTTTGTAGTCTGTAGTCTATGGGGGTAGGGGGTTTGGAGTTTCCCTGCAAGCTGAAGACTTCTTGTCTGCCCAATTGATGGGATTAAGTCTGGACTGGGTTAATCTGCAGTGCTTAATGTGCCCTGAGGCTAAAACCTCAAGAAAAAAGGGGATTTAAAATGGAGTGTTTTTGCTCAGCTTTCCACCAGTAGGGTTCCCCTGCTCTGTCCAGAGAACAGATTTTCTTTCCTCTCAAAGCTCTTTGTTTTTTTTTTTAATCTCAGTGTTGTAAGGCATGTAGGTCTGATGTCTTGCTTCATCAAGGCTTCCATCTTCCAAGCATTTTTACTGTATTTCTCTGCTGTTCTCCTCTAGCCACCTCCCTGGCATCTCTGTTCAACTCCTTGAGTCCATAGACGGCAAGGACCTCTATCCTGGCTGGTGTGTTTGCCTGTTTGGAGATTTCAAGAGCCACTAGAGACTCTGCACAACCTGTGTGGGAGGAGTCTTCGGATTCCCCTTCCATACCCTCAGACCCAACAGTTGACAAATTCAAGCCTTTTTCTTGGCTTACCTCTTGAGCTGTCCAGCAGTAGGATACCCCTGCTCTGTCTTGTTGTTAGATTTTGTTTTCTTTCTTCTCAAAGTGCTTTGTTTTTTATCCCAATGTGGAAAGTGTGTGGAGGTCTTAAGATTTGCTTCTTCTAAGCCTCCATCTTTCCAGAATCAGAGGAACTTATAAGAAAGAACACTATGCACATCCAGAGAAAAAACTGTGGAAATGGAAATGTATTAGAAAAATATGTGATCAATCATAAAAAGTGATAGAGATATGATTGGGATTTGATGTTAAAATATCACTCTATTGCAGGTATGAATAACATGGAAACAAGTTTTGAATAATGATACATGCATAAATCAGTGGAACTGTTTGTCATATTTGGTAGAGGGGAAGAAAGAGCCTGGTGGGGGGAAGTACACATTCAATAAACATAAGACTTATGGGCTTTTACAATGTAAAAAATGTTTGTGTAAGATGTTCATGGTCTTTTTACCATGATATGTTGTTTAGTAAAATCATAGGGAAATCGTACAGATAAAGAATCATATAACAGAATTAGGTTAATACAGATAAACAAAAAAAATTTAAATCTTAAAGAAATCAACAAAAGCAATAATATAAGCAAATGACAAATAATAAGCAGTCTAGTTAAAAACCTTTCTATCAATCAGAATAATCTTGTTCACTATTAAGGAGTTACAATAAAATCATACACAGAATTTATCTAGCAGCCAAAAACTTAGCTTAAAATGATTCAGTGTAACAGAAAGATATTGATCAGATTAATATATAAATTAATATATGAAACAGCAAAATTAAATCATAAAACAACAACCTGCAAAATACAATAAGATACGGAGACTTTCAAAAATCAATGGAGTCTGTGGAGTTTTAAAATCCATCTCTACTCTTTTAAAAGTTGCATTCAAGTTCCCTTTATCTGAGCCCTGCACTGAGCACAGTGTGGATGATTCCCATAAAAGGTATAGTTCAGAGGTCAAGACAGAGTGCATAGGGGATGAATCTCTTCCCTGAGTCTCAGGCAGGATAATCTCAAGGAATGGTAAGAAGAAAAAACATCCCATAATTGGGGTCTACTAGGGCCCACGTGCTAACTCAAGCCTCTCTCCCAAAGGCAGAGCATGAACGAAGACTGGGGTAAGGACTAGAACCTATGTGGAGAGGCTTGTGGGGAGGGGGTAGACAAGTGGCTAGATCAGGTTGGGAAAACCTGTGGAGGGGCTCGTGGGCATAGCAGCTCTCCTCTCTTAAAAGTCATTAATGTCTAAGAGGAAACATATCCGGGAAATTCTCTGGTGTGTACAATGAGAAAAAAGGGAGTTAATACTTCCCAAGTTTCAAGAGATGGCTGAAATGACCAGTCCTCAAGTGGCTGCATGAGTAGGAACAGCAGGGAGGATCAGGCAGAGTAGCTGGAGTTCAGGCAGCGGGGGTCAGGTGTCTAGCATCCAAGGGGATGGGGAGTCAGAATCAGAAATGGCAGGAGCTCCCCATGGAGGGGCCATCAGAACTCAGTTGAGGGTTGGGAAGATCATAAATGATTTTTGCTCAAGTCAGCCAGCTGAACTGGAATCCTCCCACCCTCAGGGCCAGGCAGATGGGGCAGAGGCTGCCTCTGTAGGCTGGATATGAGGCCATGGAGAATGTAAGAACTGGCAGAAAGGAATAGGCTGCTGGAAAAAATGACTTTCCCCTTTCCCAGAAAAGTCCCTCAAAGGAAAATAGAGGGGTGAAGAAAAATATCTTTCCCCTTGCAAAAAGTCACTCAAAAGAACTGAGCAAGGTGGCCAAAAATAAAAGCACAAAAATGGCAAGATCAGGTCCACAGTTCCCAAGAGGATTTGAAATGCTCTTAGACTTCTACCTGTGGGGGCAGGGTAAAAAAATCAAGGCAGAATTGTGGCTTGTTAGGCTCTCTGAAAAAAATGGGAGTTCTTTTCCCAAAAGCTTTAGGTTGCCATTAATGTAAGAAACAAAATGGATATAAAAGAAAAGATTAAAAAATATTAGGATTTTGGGGCAGCTGGGTAGCTCAGTGGAGTGAGAGTCAGGCCTAGACACAGGAGGTCCTAGGTTCAAACCCGGCCTCAGCCACTTCCCAGCTGTGTGACCCTGGGCAAGTCACTTGACCCCCATTGCCCACCCTTACCAATCTTCCACCTATGAGACAATACACCGAAGTACAAGGGTTTAAAAAAATTAGGATTTTACAGGATTTATTGGTATCATTAGAAAAACGAAGCCACTTGCCATATTAAGAGTCATTTTGAAAAACCTGCCATTACCTCCACCACTATGCTGCTTCAGCTGGGAAAGAGAGAGTGCCCTTCCAAGCTATTCCTTTTTATTCTTCTCTCTATGTTATTACACTTCCTGTCTACATGGTTATGCAATAGGAATTATAGGAAATGTAGTTTGAAAGAGCCCTAAATGTCCACAGGATGTTTAGATCAGGGACCTCAAAATTAGTTCAAGGACTCCCAAATTTCCAATATCACAGTTATCTGTATCCTTGGTAGTCCTAAATGCAATTCTAGGGACTGGAGGAGCACTTTGCAATTATTTAGTAATGGATTTATTTGAATTCTTGAAAGGATTTTGTCATTTTATTCAATTTAAAGTCAGTCATTTTTCAGGATCATGTCTATATACATATTATAATAGATATGTTAAATATGCATCATTCGCACATTTCTCCTCCCTTCCTTTGGGAATACCCACACATGAGGATATTTTGAAATGGGAGTACCACTGTTCTTTTCCCTATAGATGAGAAATGTTCTGAAATACAACTTCTCATTAAATAAAATTCTCATTAAAGAGCTTTAAAGAAAAAAAAGACTGCGATTTTTCAAGGAAATGCTAGTTTACTCTGAAAAGTACTTTACTTCAGGCATTTTACAAAACTAAGTTGTTGTTTTTGTAATTGATCATATTGTAGTTGATGTACTTAATCCCTAAAACTCTTAAAGTTTTTCATTAATCTTTGCTTTAAGACAAAATGGAACTAAGCAAACTGTGGTAAAAGTGTATTTATCTGACATGTTATCTTTATAAATACTCAAGCTAAGATTATGTTTGTGGTTGATGAATTTATTTGTCCTTTGTTGCTCAGATTTTCTACCTTCAAGTTTGAAAGAATGAATGTAATTTTACTTTTTCCACAAAGCTTTCTATTATTTTTAACTATTCTCTGGACTTGAACTCTATTTTACACATTTTTCTGAACCTCTCAAATAGATTTGCCATAATTATAATAGATTATGATAAAAATTACAATAATTTCTCTTCTTTTAGCTTACATGTAACTTGCGCCAACTTACATGTAATTTGAGTCAACAATTTGCTTTCTTCACAATATTTTAATGAGGTAGTGGGAAACTAAAAGTAATATCCAATAACTCCAAATATTATATTTTATAAGGTGTATCAACAATCACTTGAAGTGGAAGAAAATAAAAAGAATAAAAGTAAAAGCCTGAGTAAAAAAACATCTGAGTAAAATTTTCCTGCCTCTCACCTCACCCCATCTTCACCATCTGCATTTTTGGGAGAAGAGAGACAGAGGCGGGGTCACACACAAAATTTATCTCCAAAATGTAAGGATGTAACATGAGAATGAAAGTGGGATGCTGGGAGAGAGAAAGGCATGGGGTTCAAATCCTAATTACACAATCCCCCTGTGATTCCATTAGGAAATGAGCGTTAAGAAATCTCCCAGATTCACATGTCTAGTTTCCCCAATGAATAAGTACTGTTTTGGGCATTATGGTGCTTCTGGATTGGGCCTGATAGAGAGATGGCCCAAGGACCTCAGATGGTATAATGACCTAAGCTGAGCAAGAATGGGAAGCCTAATTGAACACCAAGGTTGAGGTAGTGAACACAAGGTCCCACAAATATTTGTAACTCAGCTAAGCACCTGTTCCCACCTGTAGAGCCCAAAATAAAGTGACTATGTGAGAAACTGTGAAATGAATCACACAGCTTCTTTGGCTACTTGTGTTGGGGTTGAGTTAATGGATAAATGGTAATGATAATGATAGATAAATGTTAGGGTTGATTGGATAAATGTTGATGCAGTTGAATGAGACTTAACTAAAATATTCCCTTTCCCTTTTAGATACAAGTCTATTAGAATGATCTCTAGGCTAATAACAGCCTTCACCTAAATAAGTTTCAAGAATTTAATTATAATAAACTCAGGGGAAGGATCAGGTTGAGGAAGAAGGGGTTGGGAATCTATGCTAGACTAAAGATGGTTAAGTTGGATGGTCAATAGATAATCAGGTTGGCTGGAGAGGTTCCTCTCCCTTTTCGCCCTGGTCAGTCTGGCACTTTGGCCCTGACCAGGCAGTGTGAGTTTGATGAAGTTCTTCTTGATAATCAGATAATTCGTATATATCTCACAGCTCTATTTAGTAGTTGATGATGTGGTGATCAGTGGAAACAGGATTAGAAACAGGATACAGGTAACTACAGGTAACTTGAGCAGGTTGCTTGGCCTACATACCCAGCTACCCGGGGTCCCCTTCTTACAATTGAGAGAGAACATTTGATTCAACTTCTGCCTTTTTATAGTGCTTTAACTTGAGGTACATACAATATTGCACTTTCTAAGGGGAAATTACAGTAATTTGAGGATAAGAGGGAAATAAAAGAGAAAGAGAACAAAACCAATGATGGCTAGGCTCATTGACAAAAAGCCAATTAGGGGTCAGTCCCCTTTGGTATAAGAGTATACATTCTAAATAAATGCATTTAATTCCCCATAGTTCAATTTTACTACATGCCAAAGTTCATTTTGGATCTTCTGGTGCAGTGAGTGGTTTCGGGCAGACTTCTTTTTGGCACCTGCTCCAAACAGTTCACTTTCTTGTTTCTGGGAGGTAGCAAGTTTTTATCCTAAAATTACTCTCAAAGAAGAAAATGTTTTTTTATAAATCTAGAATTTTATGACAATAATACAATCCCCCCCAAGAAGAATATTGACCAACACACAGATTACCCCAGAATACATGGTTGAGTTATGAGGTATATGAATCAATTATCAAAATAAAATTTTTAAAAAATCATCAAAAACCCCAAATAAAAGAAAAAAAAAACTTCGAAATGAAACATAGAATATCAGTCTCATATGTAAAAATTCTAAGTAAGGAAGAATAATCCCATAACAGGTCCTTGAATCAGGGCCCAATTAAAGTGATTTATGTCCCACAAGCCTGTAGTAGCAATTATAACAATGTAGCACTTATCCATTTGCAGCCAGGACTACAGAAAATTACTATACCATAAAAGAGAGAGAAAAACGGACTAGACTTTTGAAGCAAAAGGGAAATAACATTCCCTGGTCTGATTTTACCTTTCCTCTAAGTAATAGGGAAGCCAAAATGGCAGACAAAGTGAGGTGCTTGGTAGAAGTCTGGACCTGGCTTGAGAGAACCCTCCATCTGACTTTACAAACAGCCACTTCCTTGAAACCCAAGATAAGTTCAAGTCTCTTGTCTTGGCACAGAATCTCATCAATCCCACTGGGATTGGTTGGTCTCCTTGACTTGTGCTACTTGTCACTGTGCAGGTTAAATTTGTGCTCCTTGGCATTGCGCAGTGTCTCTTTTGTGATCTCTTCTCCTGGAATCAGACGCAATCAATGGTAGGTTTCCATAGTCTAAAGCTTTTGGGTATGCATTGACATTAGAACTAATGGACATTTTAAACTTATCCTAGTTCAAAATAATAAAAAAAACCATTAATACTGGTAACATATGCTTCAAGTACAAAAATGAGAGAAAAAATAAAACTCAAATACTCTATTGCACATACAAGGAAAACAATAAAATTTGGAAAAAAATAAAAAAAATATATAGTTGCCATTTCATGAAATAACTTTGTTATCTAAGGAGAGGCACACTACAGAGATTTATCACTGAAAAATGAGATTCATTTCCTTTTCAACTTGACCATAATCCACATTGTGAGTGCACATAATTTTCACCAAGTAACAGCTTTTTAAAACAGTAGTACAGCAGCTAATGCACATTCAAAGAAATACCAAAATCCCCCAAATCATAAGAGCCCATTTAATGAAAATAGCAAACAAGCCTGCTATCATTATTATTCACATGAGTTGCAGTGTGACATTTAAAAAAAACCTTTGAACTCATCGATACTTGTCACATTAAATTCTATAATGGTTACATATAGGTTGTAACCAGTTTCATGGTGTCCCTCCATCATCATCTATGTGACAATTAACAAAGGAAAAAAGGAACAAAAGGCCATTTAGGTAACATGTGACCTAGATGGATCTGTTGATAAACCCAGCATCCATAAGGATCTATGGTTTTGCCATGGGAAAGGGTTTGTCCAAATTGTTTATGGGCTTCTCCAATGATATTTTCACCAATCTAGTCATAGGGGAAAGGTGCAAATAAAGGAAATGTAAAAGAACATATAGCTGAGGGCTAAAACACAGTAGCTAAAATGACATAGTGTAACAGAATAAATTAGATTAGATTAATAAAAAACAAAATCAAGTTTTAAAGGAAACACTGAGCAAAATACAATATACATGACAGAATGTGAGCAATAAATTCAAGAGTCATTTTCTCAAGTTTCAATAACTGCATTATAGAGATTTCTTCATTATTTGGACATGAACAAACTGAAACAGTTAACACTGATAAGGCAAATGGAGTCTGAAAAGTCTTAAAATTCACCCCAGACTTATTGAAGTTCCTTCTTCTCCCAAGTATCATCACCCATATATTTATTTACTAAACCATTACCTTCCATCTTGAAGTCAATACTGTGTATTGGCTCTAAGGCAGAAGAGTGGTAAGGGCTAGGCAATGGTGGTTAAGTGACTTGCCCAGGGTCACACAGCTATAAGTGTCTGAGGCCAGATTTGACCTCCCGTAGAGACGTAGAGTCCTACCTCTCAATCCACTGAACTATCCAGCTGCCCCCTCATCACCCATTTAGATCCCTGTTGTCACACATCTGGGGTTCCCCATAGCTGCACTGAGCATAGTGTGGACAAACCTCATATTGGATTTTTTTTCAGAGACAAGGAAGGCCAAAATGATAAGGAGGTGTATAGGGAGATGAATTTCCACACTGAATCTCAAGATTACTCAAGCTATCAACAAGTACAAGTGCACCCAGCAATGATAGCAAGAAAAGACATCCTAAAACTTTGGTAATGAACTCCCAGAAAGGGAGCTGTTTGAGATAAGCAGGAAGCTAGGCCATGCTTGCAGTCCTACTTATCAAATTGGTTCCAAATCTATTTCCTGTCTGTAGGTGTCCATAGCATAGGATGCACTGGCTAGGAGTAAAAACCTCACAAAGACTGTTTGGGAGAAGAGTTCCATCCCTTTCCCACCCCAGGGGTAAAGCCAGTGGCCCTGTGACACCTCAGTCCCCACGCCCACAGCCAAATGTATGGAAGACCTCCTGGGTTAGTTAGGCTGAGGTTGGGGTAGATAATGTAGAAATGTTGCTCCAACCTTTGTTCTGCTGAAAAGAGGCAAGCATAGGCTTTGAGACCTACATGGGGGTTAGGGAGAAGGGAATTTATGACTCATCCTCCTTGCAGTAAAAAGAAGGTGCTTCCAAGTAGCTCTCAGGCCTTCCACAAACAGCAGTGGTAGGGAGGCCAGGGGAGGTGGGAGGGGAGCAACAGCTTGAAGTGCAGTAGCTTGCAGACAGCAGAAATGATGGGACTCTTCTAAAGCTAATTTCTGCTTAAAAACTGCTCTACCACTTAGAGTGGAGCTAGGGTCCCTATAACTGCAGACTTCTGGTCACCAACAAATGTAAGATTAAAATTAATATCCAATAACTCCAAGTATTATATTTTATAAGGTTTATTAATAATCACTTGAAGTAGAAGAAAACAAAAAGAACAAAAGTAAAAATCTGAGTAAAAAGCAACTGAGTAAAATTCTCCTACCTTTCACCTCACCTGACCTCCACCAGCTGCATTTACAGGAAGAGAGACAGAGGTGAAGTCACATACAAACTTTATCTTAAAAATGTAAGAATGTAAGGTGAGAATGAAAGTGGGATGCTGGGAGAGAGTCCTGAGGTTCAAATACTAATTACACAGTAGTTAATTAGGAATGTAATGGCTACTAATTTTGTGCTTTATTCCCCTTATTAAGTATTTTAAGAGAGTTTACTCCATGAGGGAATGAGAATACTTCATATAAAGTGTATAGTAAATATATTTTAGATTGCTATATTGGATTGAGTCATATCTTATCTAAATTTGTATCTTCTTTGGGGTCTAGCATAGGGATTTATATGTAACAGAATTTTTAGAAGTGATTTATAGGAATGAAATAAATTTTAAAAGAAGAGTAAGATGTTCAAAGAATTAGTTGCATATTGAACTATTTGTAATCATTGATGTCTATATGATTTTCTTTTTATGAATATTAATTCTGCAATTAAAATAAAATCTACATTTATGAATGCTATTGAATTTTATGACCAGATGTACAGAGGAAACAATCTAATAGTGAAAAGAAAATGAGGTTCAGATTACTTGTTTCATTTTAAGCACCCCTTTTCATTCATTTATCACTCTAAATAATACATTATTCTTATTACTAGACTGATAGAAGAGTAAATTAACCAACTATGAGACCTTTTCTAGACTTGTAACCTTTCTAAGCCTCAGTTTCTTTAATTAGAAAATGGAGATTTTAACCTATAGGGTTGTAAAAAGTATCATTTGAAATTTTATTTGTAAAGTGCTTTTGAAACCTTAACATGTAATAGAAAAGTTAGCCATTTTCTATTAATGCATTTTGTACAAAGTGTCTTCATTGTACATATGCAATAATTTCTGATTATGTTGGATTCATACATATGGATCCAATCAAAAACACACACTACATGTGTGCATCCATGCAGACATGCATGTGCACATATACATTATAAGAATAAAGAGAGCCTCTGCCAAAACATGCTTATAGGTATCAGGAAAATTTATATTTATAAACCCAAACTATGTAGCATTGTACACTTCATGACTGCCATACAACTATCAAGAAACTCTGCGTAGCTTTGAACTAACATCAAAAAGTCATAGCTAGGGTGAATGGCCAAGAGGTAGAGAGAACCCATCCTGACAAGATAAGTTTCTTTCCACAGGATCTCCTCTGATCAGAACACTCTGAGATTCACTTATTGAATATATTTCCTTTTTCTCTGTTTTTTAGAAGTAGCCTCATGAGCAGGAGTTTTAAATGATAATCAGCAATAATATATTGCTTGTTCTTTAATGTCAGTATTGGTGATTTAGTGATTAATTATCTGACTGCCGTGTAGTGCTTAAAATAATCTAAATGCACCAAGTAAATTAGTTGATCGGGAGGAAAGTCTGTCATGCAAATTCATGAAATACAGAGCATGGCTGTCACACTCATTGCTGACAATCTAAGTAGGTCACCAGAGTGGCTGGCCCCTGTTAATTTATTTTCTCAGACGCGCCATACATATTCATGATATCCTGCTGTTTGTCTGTCACCTCAAAGAAACTCTCTCTATCCTCAGAATCATAATTAACAGAAAATATGCACATTTAGACCAAGCAGAAGAGTGGGCTGAGTTATCAGGGTGTGTGTGTGTGTATCTCTGTGTGTGTGTGTGTGTGTGTGTGTGTGTGTGCGTGCGTGTGTGTGTGTGTGTGTGCATATGTGTTTTCAGACTTTTCTTATGGATTGGAAACAGCAATTATGGACACATATGGTAGTTTTAAAAAGTGATTTTTGTTTCTGCTAATGTATGTTGATCCTAGGAAGATGTAGTTGTAGAAGGAATATATATATATATATATATATACATATATATATATATATATATTCATTCATTAAAGTGTTTGATGGCATGCTATCCTGCCAAGCATTCTATTCTAATCAACATCAAAATATATGCATATTATGCCAAATAAATAAATATAAATACACACATATGTGCATTATATCACATGAGAGTCCACAGCTTATCCATCACCCATGATTAATGCTGATGGGATCATGACATAGCTTCAACTATCATAACAAAACCAGGGCAAGGGGGCCTGTCAAACACTATTTTTTTCACTTGGGCATTTTGCGTTCCTGGGAATACAACGTGTTTCATTAGCTGAGAGATATAAGATGGCATAATCACTCCAGCCAACATAGCCCCACCTTGCTCAGGTAGCCTGAAGGACTAAGATCTATAGTTTTATATCCTTTATAAAAAGATTATTGAGGATCAGGGTCCTGAAGGTCCTTCTTACTCAAACATTCTGTGATTTCATTTTTATGACTTAGGAATATATGCTTTGTTTTGTTTAATCATTAACTCATTTATTTGCTTTATTTAATCTTTTATAATTTCTCCTCTAGTTAGAGGAGGTACAATTTATTATCTACATACATATGCATATAAATCTATACATATAAACTTTTTTATTCATAAAAGAGGATTTTCCAGTTTTTCCACAGAATTTTAGTTCAAAATACTGATGTGAAAATTCACAAGACAGCATTTCTTCCCCAAGAAGAAAATAAGAGTTGTATTGAATATCTTGGAATTCAAAAATACAATAAAGATTGAGAAATGGTGACATTTAATTATTCCTCTAAAGTTGCACAGACCATTCAGAGACTTGGAGAAACAGATCATGTCTAAAAGGGCTTCCTATTTCTCCATTTGACATGTACAAAGTAAAGAATTAACTCTATTGGCAATATTTGTGTCCAGGCCATACTGATTAATTTAATATTCTGATTGGATGAGCAGCCGAGCTTTAACGGCTGTTAACTTTTTGGCAAGAAGTGCTGAGAGGGCGATAATGAGATTAACATTCAGAGAACCCGATTTGCTTTTTCTACTGTATTTAATTACTACTTTGACATCAAATCATATTCACTATGGGTCCCTTCCATAGTCCCCTTCTTCATTCACATCTGTGAGAGCTGTGGAGAGTGGTTTTGAGGAAGTCTAAGTAACAGGAAACTTTAATAAGTGGTTTTCCACAGGATTTGAAAATATGTATAAAGCAAAGGCTGACTCTACAAAAGGAAAATGCCCGAGTGAGTCCAAAGCTACTTGGGATTGAATCAGGTATTTTATCTCCAATTTGGAGGTCAGCTTTGGACACTTTTTTGCAGGAATTAATGAATCAACTATTTTGGCTATATAGGAAGCAACTGCTATCTTTTCATTTTAATTTAATTCAATTAAATAAACACTTTTTAAACAACTACCTTGTAGAAGATATTTTATGAGGTGTTATTGATACAAAGACAAAACAAAACTAATCAACAAACAAAAGACCGTACCCTCAGGTAGCTTACATTTTCCTGGGCTTATTTACTAAGTTCACAAGTAAATATGTACAAAATGCATAGGATGAAATTTCAAAATGACAAGTGTGCTGGTAACTGGAATGTGGGTACATAGAAGAAATCAGAAAAGACACTGTGCAAGACGAGGCACCTAATCTGTTCTCTGAAGAAAACTAGTGGTACAGTTGAAATCAACAGGTTATTTTAGCAGCTCAGTGAAGGATTGATAAGAGCTTTAAATAGAATAGTGGAAACTTCCTTGATATCTGTTGTAGATTATGACCCAAATTTCTTTTGTTTTTTTTTAAACCCTTATTTTCTGTCTTAGAATCAGTACTATGTATTTGTTCCAAGGCAGAAGATCAGTAAGGGCTAGGCAATGGGGGTTGTGGCTTGCCCAGGGACACAAAGCTAGGAAGTATGCATGGCCATATTTGAACCCAGTCTCTAGATCTGACTCTCAATCCACTGAGACACCTCATTGTCACCCATGTTTCCAATTTCAGACCTCACGTAATACTTTCTTTGAAATTCTCTTATATACTTACCATTTTACAAAGTATTAAAAATGACCTTTCCACATGTTCTAACCCACCTAAAAGCATATGATTTCTGATGGCATAATTATCTAAATTTTATAACTCTATCAGGATATAATGAAGAGCACAAAGTATTTGCTTTCAATATCTTTCTTTTTGTATGTGTGTATACCATTTTTTTCAAACATCAGTATCCTAATCCAACAAGTCTGTGCACGATGTTATTCTTTATTCCAAAATGAATTTATGATCATATTGATGATCATAAATTCTGGAGTTCCTTCCCATGATGTACTCTTTTCAATTTTTATAACTTGACCATGTTCTTCCAGAGAGGTTTCATGGAACATGCTAAAAGCCCTTCCTGGTACTTTTTTAGTCAAGAAGCATTTTACTAAGAACCTACTATGAGCTAGGCATTATACTAAGCAGTGAGATACAAAGCAGGCCAAAAAAACCCACTCTTTCCTCTTAAGGAGGCTCATTATTTAATTGGAAAGAAGACAGCAGACAAATAATTATGTACAAACAAGATACGAATAGAATAATTGGAAATAGTCAACAAAGAGAAGGAACTAGCATTAAGGGGCATTAGTGAAGGCGTATTGTATAAGGTAGTATTTTATCAGGGACTTGAAGGAAGCCAGGGAAGCCATGACGTGGCAATGAGGAGTGAAAGTATTCCATGTAAGTTAAACTGTTGAGGGAAAATGCCTGGGATCTGGAAACAAAGTGTGAGATGAAGTCATTGTTTGATTGAATAGTGGGGTTCACGTAGTCATAACTGAACTTCACGAGATTGATTTTATAGCTTTGTAGAAGATGGATTAGAGGGTGGAGAGACTTGTAGCATGAAGATCAACTAGAAGATTATTGTTATAGTCCAGGTTTGAAAGATGTTACCAGTGGTAGAAGTGTCAGAAGAGGGAAACATAGGATATATGAGAGATATTTCAAAGGAGAAATACTTGTTATTCCTCTCTTTTAACACATTACCTGCTCATCTTCTCTTTTTGTCTCACAAGTCCTTGATGACATCTTTAAGAATGATCTTTGGAATTTCTCTTTGATTATATGTTGCAATTGGTTACCATCTGTCATCTTGCTAATTGCTGCTGCTCTGTGTGATTCTGATTTTTATGTCTACATAAATTATATAATTAAGATTATTCTACAATATTGATGCCATATATGAATACCAGTACAAGTTTTGTATTGAAAAAATGTCCTTTTGTTTTCATGGAAAGTTGGGGGCAAGTAAAAGGGCTTTCAATTTTCCTGAAGGCAATCCAGTCTGATCTCCTCCTTTTCAAATCTGAAACAAGTTCATTGTCTGTTTGTATTATCTACCCCAAATACATACCATTTTAATGACTCTGTAGAGCCATCCACTCAGTTGTATGTTAAAATAGAGGAAATACACATTTTTTAAACCTCTTGATCTTTCCTCCAAGGAAGACAAGCCAAACTCATTTGAATGGCTATAGATCTCTTCCAGGAGGCACTGCTTCACACTACCTTGAAGGTTTTAACAGAATTAACTTTCAATAAAAGCAGTAATTTGAAGATCTTATCATCCATAGGAATCCCCATCTCAAATAAGCCACTGTGCTGGATCTCATCCAGCAAAATAGTGAAAGCCTTGGGAGAGCATAAATCTTTCTGTTTAATGCATCTCCTAATGTTTATGATTAGAGATTGATTAAGCAAGGTTATTTTTGATGAGTAGTCTTCTGAGGAATGTTGAATAATCTTGAAGCATCAATAAAAGATATATTGCTGGAAAAGATTCTTAAAAAAGGTTTTATTCTATTGAATTAAATGCCTGATCTTAATTCACACTTAATAACAAAAACAGGACATTATATTCACTTTATTTTGCCAGATAAATGTAAAGTGCTAAAGATGTGCTTTTTCATTTAAAATTAGTTGCAAAAATCTAATCCTTCTCTACTAATAATTTCATTACACATGCCTTCAATTTAAATATAGATGTATGTCATACAATTTTATATAGTTGAAGAGATTAGTGATATTGATGGTTAATTATTGATGTTCTCATGGTAACCTTTATTTTGCTTTTTCTTGTTTGTTCATTTTTAAGCCCTTACCCTCCATCTTAGAATGAATATTGTGTATTGGTTCCAAAGCAGAAGAGTGGTAAGAGTTAGGCAATGGGGGTTAAGTGACTTGCCCAGGGTCACACAGCTAGGAAGTATCTGTGGCAGATTTCAACCCAGGTCCTCCTGTCTCTGGTCCTGGTTCTCAATCCACTGAGCCACTCATCTGCCTCCCTTTCTTTTATTTTTAATGAGGTTCAGGGATTTTTTTTCAGCCTTTAGTATTTTCTTCTCCCTAAGAAGTTTTGTGTATTGGTTTCCTAATTTCCTAACAAAGTTATAATTGCACCATTTCCAACATGGGTTCTCTTTGTATATACTTGTACCAAGCCAGTTGCTATTTTTGTCTTTTTTGCTTTTTAGTATCATCTCTATCTGTTCCACAAAAACCTTCAGAACAATAATGTTAGCATCTGTTATTTAGTGGTTGCCTGATCTGTGATGGAGACAAAAATTTGTTAAAACATTGTCTAAAGATTGTTTCTGTTATTCCTACTCTTTCTTATGATTTTAGTCTGCCTTTAATTTTTATGCAAGATATTATACACACATACCAAAGAGATAATAAGGAAAAATACTTGCACAAAAATAGATCCACGTTCTTTGTGGTGGCAAAAAATCGGGAAAATGAGGGGATACCTTTAAATTGGGGAATGGCTGAACAAATTGTGGTATCTGATGGTAATGGAATACTATTATGCTGAAAGGAATAATAATGAGCTGGAGGATTTCTATGTGAACTGGAAAGCTCTCCAGGAATTGATGCGGAGCAAAAGCAGCAGAAGGAGAGACTGTGAGTAGCACACAGAGACTAATACACTGTGGCACAATCAAATGTAATCAACTTTTCTACTAGCAGCAATGCGACAATCCAGGACAATCCAGAGGAACTTATGAGAAAGAAGCTATCCACAACCAGAGAAAGAACTGTGGGAACAGAAACTCAGAAGAAACACATATGAGTGTTCAGGTGGTTCGATGGGGATATGATTGGGGTTTTGAAGTTAAAAGATCACTGATTTACAAATATAAATAAAATAGAAATGGGTTTTGAACAATGATACATGTATAACCCAGTGGAACTAATTATTGGCTCTGAGAGGGGGGAGCAAAGAGGGGTAGGAAAAATTATAAATTATGTAACCATGGAAAATATTTTAAATAAAAAATTTAAAAAAGATAATATATGCACATATGTATGTAAAATTTTAGATTGTATCAATTTTATGCCTTCCATATATTATGAAATCACAAGTTCAGATTAATATATATTTCTTAAAATAAAAGTATCTGTGGTCTTGGTATGTGTGTTAGTGGAAACCTAGTCTAATAGGTATTTATATAGTATGAAATACTAAAGTATAGCATTATTATATAATTATTATAATGTATAACATGACATAACCTAATATCAGATATCATTAAAGCATGGCAAAATACAGCATGATACAATGCAAGATAATTTATACCACAATATTATTTGTTGATATGATATAATATTACATATGGTAATTTCATAAATGTAGGGAATATCTCTTCTGATGGAGACTAGAGACTTAACTATAATTATAGGAGTAAGAGTAAGAAACATTAAAAACCATTAGCCTGATTTCTGATAAATCTTATAAATATTAATTACATGAGGAAATATTTTTATTCAACTTGAAAAGCTGATATAAATGAAAACTGCTCTATCAAACTGTTATTTTAGACCAATCACTTAAACTAGATCCCGTAATAAATTACTAAAAGAGGTATAACTTAAAGATAAAAGTTCATATCTTTTTTTTTTTAACCCTTGTACTTCGGTGTATTATCTCATAAGTGGAAGATTGGTAAGGGTGGACAACGGGGGTCAAGTGACTTGCCCAGGGTCACACAGCTGGGAAGTGGCTGAGGCCGGGTCTGAACCTAGGACCTTCCGTCTCTAGGCCTGACTCTCACTCCACTGAACTACCCAGCTGCCCCTTGAAAAGTTCATATCTTTAAGAAAAATGATGTACCTTTCATGACTATGAGAAAGTAGGGAACAGTTAATTTAAACAATAAAGGATCATAGAAATTGCAAAAGACAAAATTGATTATTTTGATTACATGAAAGTGCAAAGTTTTGCAGGAATAAAAAGTAAAAAGTAAATTCAATTGAATAATAGGGAAAACTTCTGGAAAAACTAATCTTTACATTTAATCTTTTTGATAAATGTCTGATTTCTCAGATATTAGGAGATTAATGCAGATATTTAAGACCAAGGATTATTCTCTCAACAAATAAATGATCAAAGAATACAAATACAAAACATTTCTTTACAGTTTAATAATAATAATAGCATGACAATTAAGACATTTTGATGTTTTACTCCATATCTAGAAAATTAGCAAAGTTGGTTCAAGAATAAAATAGTCAGTGTCAGGAAGCCTATGAAAAAATAGGCATGCTAATATCCTGTTTAGTGAACTGATAATTGTTCCATGTTCTGGAAAACTCTTTGGAATTATATGAAAAAGGTGACTAAGCTATTGCTCCCACTCCCCTCCCCTCCTGATAAAATATTACTAGACATATATCTTAAGGAGAACATGGAAAGAATATTAGGTTTTATATGTGCCAAAATATTCAAAGCTAGAACTTTTTGTCATAGCAAATATCTAGAAACAAATTGAGGTATAATTGATTGAGCAATGGTTATACAAATTATATCATATGCATAAAAAATAAGGTTTTATGAAATGATGAGGTTTTTAAAAACTTATGAAGAATGAAACAAACAGAATGAATATACAATGATAACCAAAATGTAAATCAGAAGAACGAATAGATGAAACTGAATAGTTTATAACTTAAATGATCAGTTTTGACCCAGGATAATAAATTAAATTTTTTATCACTTTTCTTCCACTAGAGAAGAGGATAATAATGGTACTGGATGTTGTATATGTTATCAGATATTAGATTTTTCTGATGATTTTATTTAACATTCCCCACCTTCATCACAAGGCTCCTTTGTCAAAGATTAGAGTAGAAGGTGTGGAAAAACACATATTCAGATAGTATTATGTAAAAAGAAAGGATATTATATATATATATATATATACATATATATATTAAAAATAAATAGCAAAAATATATTATAACATTCTCAACAACAAAAAATTAACTTAAAATTTTCCTAGAGAATAAAGACTTTAAATTGTATATCGTGGATCAAATAACCACATGTTTGTTGTAGGACTTGAATCCAAGTCTGATTAACTTCAAGGTCAGCCCTCCATTATGCTACAATGCTTTTCTCTGAAAAATATTGAATGAGATAAAGTCCATTTCACTTTCACTTTGACAATTATTTAGGGTATTAACTGGGCAAGCTGTGGGAGAGGCATGGGCATAACACAACCAGAAAACACACTGCTGTGGAAAAAGTATTATGCTCTCCTGTAATCATAAACCTGCTACTTTTTCTATTATTTAAAATAAGAAACAATATATCATTTTGAAAGTAGTAACAAGTGTCCAGTTTTATTTTTGTATGTTTGCTAGGTGAGAAGTAGAAAGGGTAGCCTAGACAAATGGGGAGGGGTTTGCACAAATAGTGCATCAGTTAAAAGATAGTTAAGTTGTACACTTTTGACATATATTGAAAACAATTTTAATATATAGTATCATTAGGGATTATTTTTCTTGAACATCTTTCTAACAGTTTGCCCATAATATATGCGTGCATGTTGAGCACATTTGAACAGGAAATCTGGCATTGGTTAAGCAGATGTCATAGTCCACTGGCTTGACAACTGATGGAAATCATTGGAATAGTAATCAGTATGTGCCCATTAGATATTCCCAATCCATTGACATAAGCATATTAAAGAAGAAACAGGGAACTAAATATCCTAAATACAAGACTTTTAGAGTGGTTTTAAAATGAAACTATGTTCATGTAATCTGTGAGTGAGATAGCAGCCATATGAAGAGTGAGCAGATACTTTGAGGAAATAGAAGATATGACTCAAAAAAAAATCAGGTGGCATAAATTTGGAAGATGGGCAGAGAAGTCACATGGAGCAGTGACTTGTGAACAGTGGCACTCATCTGTAGTGGCCAGATGTGAGTGGTCTATGAGTCAAGGGCATTAGGATATTAGAGAAACCAGCAAACAGGGCAGGTGAATAGATGTGGGTATATTAGGAAAGGTTGTGTGCTATAGATCAGTGATGGGCAAACTATGGCCCATGGGCCAGATGCGGCCCCCTGAAATGTTCTATCTGGCCACGGGACATTATTCCTAATCTGACAAATACAATGAGTAGGATACAATACAATGAAACTTCGAAAAAGTTGCTTTAGAAACAGACGAATAGATGAGGATTTCCTTTCCTTTGGACCCCTCTTTAAAAAGTTTGCCCATCATTGATATAGATTGATTATAGTATGATGATGAAAGAGTCAGGATGAGAAGATTGAGAAGTGGTAAGACTTCAGTGTTTTCTAGCCTGTCCAACAGCATGGAGGAAAGGAGACTTGAGAAGTGACATCTTTAGATTTGATGCTTCACTGAGAGTCCTCTGAAGTTGAAATAATTATGTCTTTTTACTATGATGGAGATATAATAGAGGTCAGAAGAGGGCATTTGAGTGCCATTCCCAAGAAATATTAAAGATAAGTATACATTTTGTATTTGTGCTCAGAGATGATTTATGTGACAATTCCTTGTGGTTTACTTTTTTATTCATTTTTAATCAAATGATTTTGCCTTTAAGATGAAAATATCTGCAATAGAGATGCATGATTTGGAGACTGAACCAATGCTTTGAATGATCAATGAAAAAAATAGCACACTAAAAATAGGAACAAATGAGAGGTCTCAGAGACCCAAGGAAATCTATGAGGCCATAATAAAATTAATGAAAATTGACATGTTATATATCAAGCTGAATTATAACTATAAATAAACCATGGTGAATGCTGGTTATAGAATCCAAAGATTTTGGTTTAGCATTCTTTTCTCTTTCTAATAATGTGACCGTGAGCAAGATATTGCCCTTCCTGATTCTAAGGGAATTGCGTAGAATCTCAGAGCTCAAAAAAACTTCAAGAAAATCTATTCTAATCCTTACTTCCAAAAGTATGCTTTATATATCATGCCTACAAGTATTTACACAGCAAAATTTTCAATTCCGTATCTAATTTTTTAGGTACTAGTAAAGGCCAGTCCCTGCACTAGGTATTAGATTTATACAGGCAAAGCAATTTTGTTTAATTTACTTGTCATTGCTTTCAAGGAGATCAAACTTTATTGGATATTATACTATAAAGGTCATGTAATCCAACTCCATACTTGAAAAGGGATTCTTTATATAATATGTCTGACAAATATTCATACAGAATAATATTAGATTTTGCATGTGACTATTAAGGGATGGCTAGGTACCACTCCATATGCTAGGTTGCTTTGTAAAGAAAAAAATTTAAATGTCATTTTTTGTCTAATATAGAAAAATGTTTTATATGATTTCACATGTAAAATCTCTATCAATTTTTATTTCCCTGTCTCCAGGGAACTAAAGGAAGGGGGTGAAAGGAAGGGAGAGTTGGGAAAAAGGAAGATAATTTGAAATTCAAATTTTAAAAATATGTTAAAAATGTTTTTTCATTTTATTGAGGAAATTTAAATATTTAAAAATGTTTAAATGATGTTTTTTTTCTCATGGAGATCATACTTCTTTAAATATCAAACTTCTTGAAGATCTTCAGTGAGAAGTCACTTCTTCCTTGAGGTGACCATTTCATTTTTGGATAACTTCAATTTGGCGAAAAATATTTCCCCCGATCTCAGACACAAAATTTGGCATTTTAAATTTCCCCTCATTCCCTTTTTAAGAATTTTAAGGATGTCAAGTAGAGGAAGATTTAGACCTGCACAGTATTACAAAAGAGGGCAGTACCTGGAGCAATGGATAGAAGTTTTAAGGGGCTAATTTAGGTTGAATATAAGAGAATTTCCCCAAAATAAGAGTCTTCCAAAAGTTTTATGAGATACCTCAAGAAGTAATGGGCCTGTTCTACCTCATTGGAGGTATTTTATCAGTGTATAAGTAATCGCTTGTCTGCTCATTTATGTGGGAATTTCTTGCTTTTATGGATTGAATTAGGTAAATTCTGGGCACCCTTCCAGTTCTCACAATGTGAAATTCCCTGTTTTGTTGTTTTGCTTTCTCTAGCTATGTAGAATAAAGGTAATGTCTTTTCTACACTTTATTTTAAAATAACCATTGTCCTATCACTCCTACCCCCCACCAATAGTCATTTTTTCATATTTATTACATTGATGAAGATTACTTCATTTAAAAAGTCAGCTTCTCTTTTTATTTTCCTTCTATGAGAAATAATAGTTAGGTAAGATGGGCTTTAAGGTCACTGCTACTTCTGACCTTAATTCTAATACTTCTTCAAGCTTTAAAATTCTATATTTAATATGCTTCTATGAAAAAAATCTCCCATCACATTTGATACCTTTAAAAGGCTTGGTGAGATAGGTAAGTTGTGAATCAACATCCATGTTTTGTTCAAATAATTAAAGTTCAATTTTGAATTATTAAAGGATTGTTAATAGTTAGACAGACATCTATGAATTTTCTTGATAACCAATGATATTAACCTAATCTTAAAGTTACATCTCCATTTTAATGAAGAAATCTTAAATCATACAATAGAAACTGGAATAACACTTCTGCTTACTTAAAGCCAAGATTTTATTAGCAGCCAATGGCACACATAAGAATTGCACATTTATATTTGATTTGTAACATTTGTTTGTGGTAAGATGTCCTGGGCTACAGATTTATATTTCTAACAATGCTTTCCAGGCACAGCGTGGTCATTACGCATCTGCCTGCCAAGCGACATTACTCCCCCTCGCACCCTCCTCCCCACCCTGATTTCACTTCAACTCGATTTCCAAGGCTTCCTGATTATTAAACTGCCAAGAGTTCAAATTTGCTATCAGACAATCGGAACTAATTGTCTGAGACAATTTACATCCATCAGTGCAATGTTTTATGGCTTTCAGACTGAGTGTAAAATGAATAAATAACATAGCTTGAGCCATTACTCTGCTTTATTACTCTAGATGTGCTGGGTAATCTGAAAATAATTTGGGCACTACAGAACCATCAAATAGTGGACATCTGTCAAGCTACAGGTTCTGATGGAATTGTGCAATCTGTCCACTCAGTAACCTCCCCTATCACCAACTCTCCAAACATGAAGTTAGGGAGCATTTATAATGGAACAGGATCTGTTTATGAAATGAAAACACATTCCATTCCTTTGTTAACCTCATAGAAATCTGGCTTTTTATTTTTATTATTTTCCTCCTGGCTGCTGGTTTCCTTTGAGGAGCCAAAAGGAAGAGAATTTCATTGTTGATGTTTTGATTTCCTTGCAGGCACCGAAGCTGTATTCTAAAATGAGGAGATGGGAGAGACCTATTTGATTGTCTAGTCCATTTGCTGTCATGGCACAATTGGTCCCCATGGTTCACCAGCTCCTGCTTTGACAAGTCTATTTTTAAATATCTACAGAAACGGGCTTCCTTCACTTCCCCTGGGGGAATGTTTCACAGTCTAATACTTCTTACTGTATGGAAATTTCCCCTGATTCAGCCTCAATTTTCCTCCCTTTTAAATTCCCTTACAATTGTAGTATTTTTCTTGTATCTTGTACACAGTGAATGGAGAGATTATTTAGTACCTTTCCTAAATAGTCTATGCACAGTTTATGCATCACTAACTGTCCTCTGAGTGATTCATGGATGGTGATATACTGAAACATTAGAAGCAAAATATGGATCTGATTTGAATAAGAATTAGAGATCAGGAAGTAAGGAGAATAAAGAGATATAGTTGGAACAGTTAACTAAAAAGACAAAAAAGTCAAGTGGAAAATGTTTTCATTTGTATAAAATAACATGTTCATTTTTTATTTCAATATGTAAAAATATTTCACTATGCAGTATGCACAGCCATTACAGATTAAAGGACAAGGATAGTGAAGAACTGGGAAGATGGTTTTGATGATGTACCAGTAACGCTGACCATAAAGAATCCTATTAAATGGAAGCTGATAGTAACATATAGACAGACAAAATTTTGATTAAAAAAATAGGAACTCCAATCAAGAGGATCAAGTAGGAACAAACATTAGAAATCCTTTCCTCTATAAATTAATCCAATAAAGATCTAATAGTATCAAATTTAGTACTGATTGAGGAATCTAAACAGAAACCACAATGAGTCATTTTTCCAGCCTCAAATCACAAACCAGCACAAAGGCAAAGTGACTGAGTAAATGAACTTTGGAAAAGAGGAAGGACAGAATCAGAGCCAATAATATTAGTAGGTCAGCAGTATGCAGTCTCCCAGAGCAAATTGTGGAATCAGTTCTGGCCCTAGAAAAGGTATAGTTTAGCAGTATCCTCACATGGAGGGGAGATATCTTCTGGTCAAGAGAGCTGTTAGGGACTGGGATCAACTGCTATCTTTAGGAGCACTATTCAGGAGGAGAAAAGAAAAAAAAAAGTAAACAGAAGAAAAAAATGTAGCTGTATTGCCTATGCAGAAAATTGGGCTAGAAAATTCAGAAAAAAACATAGCTTAGATTGCTCTTCAAGCTTTATCAGATATGAAAATTCACAACTCCCTGGCACACATGGCAGCTGTGATCCATGAAGAATATAGTGTATAATACTAGAAGAAGATGGCAGAACATGAAATCATGAAAATATTATAGTATCACTAGAAGAAAGGAGATGTTGCTCTGAAAATAGAATCAAAATCCAGTAAGTAAGAATGCAATGATGAATAAACAAGAAACAAGAAAAAGATAGCATGATTCTATGGATATCTAGGTCATAAAAGGAGAGAAGAAAATAATTCTCAAATACCTAAAAGAAAATTTTCAAAAGAAAAACACAGCTTTGACTTAGATTAATTAGAATCCCAGAAAAAATGGAATGATAAAGGAGTGAAACAAAGTAATACATGAAATGAGAGAAATATTTTGTAAAAAACTGGAAAAGAATTGAGAGCTTCGAGGAAAGACATAGAAATTGAATTCATTACTAAGTAAAAAAATTATGAAAAGATTTCCCAAGTAACGGATTCCTTGAAAATTTGATTGCACCCAGCAGAAACCATAAATCTATAATATAATAAGAAACATTAAAACAAAGAAAAATATTGAAAAAATTAAGACATCACATAGCTTATATCAATATAGATATGTTTTATGCAGGCATATGTATCCAAATGCATATGAATGCTATGTCTAGAATTGTATACACTTTATGTATTACATATATTATTTATGCACACAAGTTTTATACATCCACAGTAATGGACACTGAAGAATTAAAAAACACTAACATAAAATAGAAGAGTATATGGAATTTGACACTGTCAAAGGCAAAATATATAGCCTACAACCTTGAAAATCTTGCCTAGGAAAACTGAATACAATACTGTTGAGATGGAGTAGGAGGCAGGAAAGAGAATTTCCCTTTAGGCCTTTAATGAAATACAAGAAATCTAAGCATTGAATATAAAACAACTGAGTAGGAACATTCCAATAAAAACACTACAATCAAGAGGAAACATAAAAAGGTAAATAAAAAAATGAGGCAATGGATGGGATGTATAAAGATAAAAATTTTACATTCTAATAGGAGGATAATACAAATGTCCTCTCAGAACTCTCATTTCATTAGGGAACATGAGAATCAAAAAAAGATAGAATAGTTATGATTTTAGAAGAAACATGCTGTAATCAAGAAATAATAAGGGACTAAGTAAGAAGCTTATATTAGAGGGCAGGGGGGTACCAGCTGAGTCTTCTAGGCAGGGAGACTATAACGTCAGTATACGTTGGTTTGGGTCAGCCAGGGTTCTGTGAGCCTGACTGAAATGTTTCATTCCATCTCCCTGTTGTCTCTCTAAGCTCCTTGAGGTAAGGAGTGAGAGGCCCCTCCTGTCCTGTTGTAAACTGAAAGCCAACAGGAAGTGAACTTTGTTCACTTCCTGAGCAAGATGGATGCTGGTTTAGCCCCTCAGGAAAACAAAGGAAAGCTATCTTTCCCTCTTCAGCCTTGGCCCTAGTTGATGGTATAAATGAATCAACAAAAGCTCTTTGAATAAAGGCCAAGGGGTTTATTAAAGGCAAGGGTAAGCTGAGGGAAGAGGGGTAAAGTCTGGGAAACTGTTGCTAAGGGTAAAAGCCAGTGCTGGGAGAGGGTCTAAGAAGGTAGAAGTCAGGCTGAGGGAACCAGCCCTTCAGCCAGGGATAAATTTAACTGCCCTAATATAGGGTAGTCTAGCAGATTAACAAATTGGGGTAATGGCTTGGTTTAGGGCTATCCCTGCTTGCCTAAATAAACTAATTCCCACATTCTCCTCCCAACAAATTCCCTCTTCCCAGGGCACAAGGGGGAGATGCAGGGGATAGCAGGATGTCTGGGTCAGGTTAAGGAAATCCCCACCACAGTTGGTTCTCCAGGAATATTGTAGTCCCAGCTCCAATGGTTTTTGGCTGTGAGACCAGGGCCAGGCTGGGTCAACATTTCATTTCCCTAACTGTCAGGATTGCTTCTGGTGGTTTTGCAAATGCAAGTGATTCTTACAGTAATCCTGCATTACATTTCATTAGGGAACAGGAGAATCAAAACAAAACAAAGAATAGTTATGCTTTTAGAAGAAACATGCTTAAACAAAAAAGACTAACCGAGTTAAAATAAAGATTTTGAAAAAATCTATTGTACTTCATGTACACTGAAAAATAAAAAGCAGAGGTAGTGATCATGATCTGATATTAGGCAACAGTAAGAAAAGGAAACTATTATTTCTAAAACATAAGCTCAAAAAGAATTCCTGAGAAGAACTAAAAAAAGATTTAAGAAATAAAATAAAACTAGTAGAATAAATATTGAAAAAACAAACTAGAGGTATATAAGGGTATTGCAAAAAGATAATTAACAGCTTAGTAAGTAGACAAAAAATGCTAAAGAAAATTTTGTTCTGTCATTTTAGTAGTGTCTAACTCTTCGAGACCCATTTGAGGTAGTCTTGGTAAAGCTAATGGAATTATTTGCTGTTTCCTTCTTCAGCTCTTTATATAGAAGAAAAACAACTGCGACAAAAAAGGATTAAATTACTTGCCCAGGGTCACACAGGTAATAAGTATCTGGGGCCAGATTTGATCTCAGGAATATGAGTTATCCTGATTCCAGGCCTCGCACTCTATCCACTATACCACCACCTAGATGCCCTCTATCATGTTATCTACTCATACATGTGAGATGGTACTTGTTTTATTTGGATTTCTCTCATTATTGATGAATTAGGCCAATGGACTCTAAATTTCTAATGGACTCTACATAGCTTTGATTTTTTTTATCTCAAAATATCCTGGAGATAATTATTAATTTTATAATTTTGCCCCAGTCCCTGATATATTTGAGATGTGTCCTTAATCAGAAAGATTTGTTGTAATTCCTTCTGACATCCAGATCCTGCCTTTCTAATTTTTGATGCATTTCTTTTGTTTGTGAAAGAAAAAAAAGTTTTTATTTTCATATAATTAGAATTATTCATTTTATCTCCATGAACCTTTCTTTATCTTGTCTTGTTATAAACTATTACCTCTTCCAAAGATATGACAGATATTTGTTTTCATTTTCCCATAATTTGCTCATGAAATTCCCCCATGTTTACTCATTTTGACTTTACCTTAGTATATATTGTGAGTTGTTGTTCTATACCTAGTTTCTGCTAGATGACTTTGTAGTTTTCCCAGCAGTATATGATAGATAGTGAATTCTTTCACAAAAAGCTTAGATCTTTGAGTTCATCAAACAGTAGGTTACTATGGTCAAATACATCTATATATTATGTACTAAATTATTTCACTAATTACCATTTTGTAATATAATTTGAAATCTGTTGCTTCTAAGCATCCTTCCTTTACATTAAAAAAAGATTCTCTCAGTATTCTTGACCTTTTGTTCTTTCTGATGAAAATTGTTATTAATTTTTCTAATGTTTTAAAGTAATTTTTGGTAGTTTTATTGGGATGACATTGAATAATTAAAATAATTTAACTAGAACCATCAGTTTTATTATATCAGCTTCACTGACCTTGAAAATTGGTGGGAAAAAAGGATAGCAGCTTGCCAGAAATTACATATAGATCAACATCCCAAACTGTATCAAGATGAGTTCGAAATGATTGCAAGATAAAATATAAAACATAGCACAAAACTAAATTAGTGGAGCAAAGAAAAACTCATTATTCTAATCAGTGGATTGGAGATGAGTTCATTACAAAGCAAGGGAAAAAAGGTATACAAAAACAAAATGAAAAATTTTGATTATTAAAAGTTAAAATATATATATACACATTTGTATTCATACTTATATGTACACACATAAGGAACTGATTAAAATTCATTAGAAGAAGGGTTTTCCTCTCTTGACAAATGGTCAAAGGATATGAACAGATAGTTTTTAGAGAATGAATTTGAAGCTATGATTTGATATAATATAGAAGTGAAAGAAATTCTGAGATTCCATGACATGGTCATCAGAGTGACAAAAGCTGACAAAAAAAGGAAATGTAAATGTGAGAGGAGCTTTGGGCTAACAGGCATTATGAATGCACTGTGAAGTGGTGGTAGTCACTCAAAAACTAAATTTGAAAATTTTTCCAAAATTTCATTAAATTGTGCATATTCATTGACCTAACAGTATAACACAAATGAAAAAATTAGCTAAATATATAAAAACATTTATATCAGCTCTTTTCATAGCATAAAAACCTGGAAACTATGACAGTAGCCATCAATTGGTAAATGGCCAAGATAAGTATAATATAAAATATATTGAAATACTGTTCTGGTCTATGAAATGACAAAGGAAATGTTTTTAGAAAATCCTCAAAAGACTTGTAACAACTGAAAATAGGATGAAATAAAAAACGATAAGAGAAAATTTTATTTTCTAACAATAGAAACATATAAAAAACTTAAAATTTCATCAACATTATCCCACCATGATTTCAAAGGACTGAAACAAAGATGATGAATTCAGGGTGCAGGATGAAACTTACATTTTTTGCAACTGTTGATTCAGGAATTTGAATTTTTCAATTCTGTATATCTTTTACAAGAGTTTTAGAGTTTATATTTTCTCTTTTAAATTGTGAGAAATTGAAGGAAAAATTGATTTTCACATGTTAAAAAATTAAAAACCACTTGAAAGGGAGTAAAAAAAAGTATAGGCAACAAGGACTGACAAACTATTATATACATACAAATAAAAAGTTATAAAATGCACTCAATTCTCCTTTTGTCTTTTGCTACATATGTGTAAATCCTTTTTGTGTTTTAAATTCAGATTTAAAAAAGGGATGTTAATTGGAAGAAGATATATTGAATAGACTACTTTGGAGAACTTGATGTCAGTCTCTAAACAATTTTTAAATTGATTATTCAATGGATGGTTTATGAGCACTGACAAAGAAAGTCAGAATGAGTTTATTAAAAACAAATCATGATTAACCACAAAGTACTTTTACAGTGGATCAGAGTGAGGACATAGACTTATTTTTCAGTCAGGCATTTGGCTACGTCTATCATCCTATCCTGGTGGACAAGTCTGACAAAAAAAAATAGGGACTTAATGATGAATCTGATAAGTTAGACTCAGATTTTTGAAAAATCTATTCCCGAAGCACCTTGACTAATCAATCAAGGTGTTCTTGGACAGGCATCTTTTATGCTACATCAAAGAACTCTTTGACCATTATCTGTTCATTTAATCCACCACCAAATCTTTTAAGCACCTACTATGTGCCAGGTACTATGATACATACCAAATACCAAAGCCAGAATGAAAAATCTTTTCAATCAAAGTACTTTAAATGGAGGAAAAACCAAACATTTGCATAAATATAAGTATATACGTGCTACATGTAAAATAAATTAAAATGAATATGTATCTGGGCTGGTGAAAAATAAAACTTTAGTTAGGAGATGGAATTTGAGCTGAGCTTTGAATGAATCTAGGGATTTTATGGAGTAGAAGTAAAGAGAAGTGCTATATCAATCCAGACATAGATTATAATCAAAAGTTGTCTGTGGAAAACAAGAACTCCTATTCGCTTGGACTACAGATTATGTGAAGGACAATAACAACAAATTAAAATGGAATTATAGATTAGAGCCAGATGATGAAGGGTTTTGAATGCCAAAGTAAAGCATTTTAATTTGATTTTCAAGAATTTGGAAATCACTGGAGTCCATTGAGCAGGTGACGGACAAGGTCAGATAGGTGCCTTAGACATATTTTATCAGTTGTGAGGACAGAGTGCAGCTTGACAAAAAGGCTCAATAAGTAGACTTGTGATAGTATCAATGAGAGGTAATGAAGACACTAACTAGGAGAGTGGTTCTGTGTGTGTGTGGTGTGTGTGTGTGTGTGTGTGTGTGTGTGTGTGTGTGTGTGACAGAGAGAAAGAGATGATGATGATGATGATAGTGAAGGAGAGTGAGAGGGATGGAAAAGGAAGGAAAAAGGGGGAGGGAGAGAGATTGAGGATGACTCCAAGTTCCTGAATTTGGGTGATTAAGTTACCAGACATAGCAAAACTAAAAGAAAGAAAGAAAGAAAGAAAGAAAGAAAGAAAGAAAGAAAGAAAGAAAGAAAGAAAAGTCACACATAGTGATGAGCATAGCACTTAGCACAATACCTGGCATATAATAGGTATTTAATGAATGTTTACTTACTGACTACCTTCTCACTCATTTTTGCCTCTTCCTCTCATTTTATTAGGTCAGGAAGGTAAAGCAGAAGTAGGAACCACTGTTTCTGAGCCAATTGACTCTGATTCACTTTTATTTTTCAAAAGCACCAGCTTCTGTTGTATCTTCTACTTTTCCCTCTCTGCTTTTCATAGTAGAGTCATATGATGGTCCTTTTTCTGCTTCTTAACAACTTCTAAATAATTTCTTCAATATGTCTAGGTAAAAAAAGTGGTAATCTATTTTCACCAAGAAGTCAGACTATTTTACAAAAGTACCAAAGTAACTTAAAGGTCACCAGTTACACTTTTATATAAAAATAAGCAAAATTTATTCACATAGTTGATTGAATTGAATATTTGATTGCTGAATATTTACTATTTGAAAAGTACTAAAGGTCTGAGATCCAAAGGGCATCACTTAAACTAAAAAAGCCATGCATTTGTGGTATTGTTGAGAGAAGATTCTTAGAAAAGGAATATAAGTGATTAGATTTTGAATTGGAGATTCATTTTAAAGAATGAAAATCCTATGAGGTTTTCAGAGAGTGTTACAATTTTTCTCTTACTCTAAGCATGGGTTTAGGCTGTAGAAAAAAGCAGGCAAATGAAAAATTGCTTCATTGGGATCATCACACTGAATTAAATTGTGCAGTGGCCAGAGTTATGTTAAGGAAAAGTTATATAATGTAAAGAATGGACTCTAAAACTCTAACACACACAATGTTTTCTGTGCCTCAGTTTCCTCATCCATAACATGAGAATATTGGACTAGATGTTCTCTAAGATCATTTCCAACTCTAAATCCATGACTCAATTATCTTATGATAGGAAATATGACACATAAGAACTTTTTTATTGCAGTGAGACTTTTGAATAGTCTAGAAGTCATACATGATGTTTCTCTGGGTGTCTATGCCTTCCCTGGTTTTATATATACATATATATATATATATATATATATATATATATATATAGTAAGTTTTATTGTACTGGTCTGTGCTTTAAATTTCCTTCTGAGGTCTTATACTGAAGTATTGTAATGGATCAAAGACTCCTTCCTGATAGATATTCCCTCTATCAGTGTAGCTGGTTGTTTCAATAGTCTAATGGAGAAATTATAAGAGGGAGGGAAGCAGGGAAGGGAGGAATGAAGGAAGAAATAAAGGAAGAAAGGCAGGAAGGAAGAAAGGAAGGAAAGGAAGGAGGGAGGAATCAAGATATCAAAGATGGATGCTAGTTAACATAGGCATTAAGTCAGTAACTTTTATAAATGTTGAATCTTGACAAGCAGGTGCTACAAGACAAGGGCAGCTTTATTCCATTTAGGTACTAATAAGTGCCCTAGATTACTATTTTAGAGCTTTGACTTCATTATCATGGAATCTGGTTCCCCTCTCCTGTTACATCTCTTAAATCTTTTTTTGCCATAACCCACTTCCTATTCCAAAGTGTGTGAGAGAGAAAGGGTGGGAGATACCCTTTGCTCCTTGTGTCATTCTTAAATCCTCTGAATTTTTAAACATTAAATTATATGCATGAAGTTTATAGCACAACAGAAAAAGTCAATAAACATTTAAATAGCTAATATTCACCAGTTCAAGGAGATAGGCATATATAGTTCCTGCTCTTCAAAAACTCATGCTGCTATAAAAATATTTAGGTGCAGATACAAAACATACAATTCATCTTTCATCTATTGATAAAAATGGATTTCTTCTATACATAAAAATCTCTAGTGATTGAAAGAGAATAATCTTTACTGTCTTATCTAGAAAAAAAGGTCTGCATAACATATGCATGATTTTTCAGCCTGATATATCTAGAACAATCAACATCAATAATTATCACATTATCTTTTTTAATATTTAAGCTCATTAGAGATCATGGAAAATATAAGAAGATATATGGAAATGAGTATCAGTGGGGTTTCATGAAAATATCACTGAACTTTCAATTAAGACACCTGGAATTGAGTCTTAGCTCTGTTACTAACTGTGATCGTGGACAAATGATTGAACCTCTTTCAGATCCAATTGTCCTTTTTCTAAAATGGAGAGTGATGCTTTTAATATTTTCTCAAAGGTTGTTGGTAAGGAAACTATTCTGGAAACTCTAAGATATAATAGAAATGCTATGCAGTATTTTATTTTGTCATTATTTTTTTTTGATAATATTATAATGGCATAAATAATTCAGCCATCTGAATAAGCTATTACTCATCATTCTGTAGTAGTAGATTTATAGAACACTGGTATCCACAATAACTTGCTTTCTGTTTCACAATTATTATTATTATTATCATCATCATCATCATCATCATCATTATCTGTACTAATGGGAGATAATACTCTTCCAGAATTTTAGAACTTGCATATATTATACAGCGTTTTTTCTTATGGATTATGATCCTGTTCAGAAATCAGGAAAAAAGTTTAGAAAATATGTCTTTAAGTTTAATTTTGAAAGGGTTCAGATTTCAGTGTGATAATATAACCTTCTTATTTTAGGTAAGATTGAGGTATAATGTATATACTGCTTGCACCCATCCTGAAAATATGAAGAAGAAAAAAATCTCACTCACATTTTAAATAATATATCATTAGGTATCCGTGATGTTGTTCTGTAGCTTAGAAAATAAAGAGAAGGCTAATGCTGATTTGGGGGAGATGGAATTAAAGAGTGAAACAAAACTTTTGAAATGAATTCTGGGATTATTGTCCTTGAAACTAGAAAAAATAATTTATCTGAATCGAGATTTTTAAAAAATTATCAGACACGGTCACGTGGTATAATAGAAAAATCTATTAAACTATTTTGACTCAGAAGGTGTTTTTTTGTTCTAGGTTCTCACTGTAACTTACTTATTATAGAATATTGGAAAAGTCTTTTCATATTTCATATTGCTATTTGAACTTTATATCTGTTATGTCATTTGAGACTTACAAAAATCAGATAAGAGAAAACTCAGGTATGTTATCATTTCCAATGAGGATTTTGAGGTTAGAGGAGAAATGAGGTGCCCTGCATTTAAAAAAATGATGTTCATCTTGCAATTTGAGGTCTTCCTGATTACAAGTCCAAAACTTTAAACAAAGCAATTACATTTTACTAATTGACGATTATATTTTTCTATTTCATTTCGTATAAAATTCAGTTTCACTAAATGTTCTCTAAAATACATTGTGGTTCTAATTTTATTTGATCCCATTAAAAATGTTTTTCTTGTTATATAATCAGTTCCCCTCTTTTAATTTCTTTCCTCATTTGTAAACGAGGGAGGCAATATTATTTGCCTCCCTCCCATGATTGTTTTAAAGACCTGCTGAGCTCAGAGGATCTTAAAACAGAGGGAACATTCTATATCATTCAGTTCATAGATGAGAAGTATTTATACTGGTCAATTCAACTCCCCCTTTTATCAGAAAGAGGAATAAAAGTATAATAGTCATCTTTTTCTAATCATGCAATACTCCCTTTCCTGCATTTAATTCAAGGTTCAGAAATTAAAAGGATGAGAAGGGAAGAACAATTCTCATGTACATCCTCAAATATAGATACCATAGAAAGGTTCTACGAAAGAGCATTAAGAATAACAGTTGAGATATCCAGAAGTTTGCAAGAGACAAAGTCCAAGAAAGGAACAGGTGATCAAATCCATTGCTTTGTGTATCTGTACATGATTGCCCAGAGTTCATGCAACAAACAAGAATAAATTGAGAACCTACACAATGGAGGGATAATAAGAAATAGTTTTGTTTTTAGACTATTCTATAAACCACCATTATAGAAAATGGTTGAGAAATTTAGGAAATTGATCACAATCCTAGGACAGAGGCACTACAAAGTCATGATGGGATATTTCAGTTGACCAAACATGATGGATTTTTTATCTCTTTGCTAAAAAAGAGGACTTTACATTTGCCTTAATGATTATTTCATCATCTGAAATATGTGAAAACCAAGAGGGAATTCTGTTCTGGATTTGGTTCACAGTAATAAGGAGGAGCATATTGAAAGTATGCAAATGATGCAAATACTACTGGAAATGAATATTACCTCAAAGATAATTATGATAGAAAAGAAATGTTTGATAAACACACACACACACACACACACACACACACACACACACACATATATATATATATATATATATATATTCTAAATTTTTGCAAAACAAATTTCAAAGGGTTTAGAGGAAAATAAATATGGTATCCTATAGAATAAAATATTTCAGAGAGTTATGAGATATTCAAGAATGTGTGTGAATTTAATATAAATTGAATCCCCTTATTCAGTTTGAAAACTCCTTTGGATTGTATCAGTTCCACCCTTTGAGTGGCCATGCATGCATGCTCACTATGGGAGGAAACCAAAGGTCTCCTGGCTCCCAGGCTCTCCAAAGAGACTGGCCCCTGATCCTGCATAACTCCTGGCACCCAGGAAGACTGGGCTCTGCCAAGTCTGTTTAGTCAGAAAGATGCAGAAGAAGTGATGTCATTGGCTTTATACGAAAAGAGAAAGCAGAGGTACTTTGACTTTTTTTCAGGACTGGAGACTCTTGCTAGGGGAATGCCTTTTGGTTGACAGAGGAAGCTTGACAAACTGAAATTAATCAAGAGAATTCAGGTAATCATGTGACTTGTTCTCTTCTCTAACCTTTATTAGTAAATAATTATAAATTAATAGGTAGTCACCAGATGATTTTAATTATAAAAAATGAAATTAATTGTATGCAAAAGGGAAAAAACTTTTAGGGTTTTAAAAATATTGCATTTCCTTATCTTTATTTTTTTTATTATTATTATAGATGTTTTAGATTGTTTCATTTAGGTCATTTCAGCTCTTTGTGAAATCATCTTGTTCATCATCACTTATAGCAAAATAGTATTTCATCACCATTATATACCACAATTTGTTCAGCCATTCCCCAATTGAAGGGCATACCCTCGTTTTCCAGTTGTTTGCCGCCACAAAGAGGGTGGTTATAAATATTTTTGTACATGTCTTTTCCCCTATGATCTCTTTGGGGTACAAAACCAGCTATAGTATGGTTGGATCAAAGGGCAGGCAATCTTTTAGAGCTCTTTCGACATAGTTCCAAATTGCCATCCAGAATGGTTGGATCAATTCACAACTCCACCAGCAATGCATTAATGTCCCAATTTTGCCACATCCTCTCTAACATTCATTACACTCCCCTGCTGTCATTGTAGCCACTCTGCTAGGTGTGAGTTGATACCTCAGAGTTGTTTTGATTTGCATTTCTCTAATTATTAGAGAATTAAAGAATGCTTTCTCATTTGCTTATTGATAGTTTTGATTTCTTTATCTGAAAATTGCCTATTCATGTCCCTTGCCCATTTATCATTTGGGGAATGGCTTGATTTTTTGTACAATTGATTTAGCTTCTTGTATATTTGAGTAATTACACCTTTGTCAGAGTTTTTTGTTATAAAGATTTTTCCCCCAGTTTGTTGTTTCCCTTCTGATTCTGGTTGCATTGTTTTTGTTTGTACAAAACCTTTTTAACTTAATGTATTCAAAATTATTTATTTTTTCTAACTCTTGCTTGGTTTTAAAATATTTCCTTTCCCAGAGATCTGACAAGTATAACATTCTGTGTTCACCTATATATACTGTATATTCTTGAATATTTATTAACATTCTTTCATTTGAGTTTTGCTTTCCTTTGTCTTGATTTATTTGCTTCTTCTTTTGGATTGTAAATATTTTTACATTCTTATATTTGGTGTTCCAGCCTGTTTATTTTGCTTATTTCTTCCTTAATATCATCATTCATCATTTACATTCTGATTCCTTTTTCTAGTAGGTACACCATTTGCTGATGAAAGATTCAAGTAATGAAATTCAGGATTCAGTGACCTAAGTATCTTCTCTGAGTACCTACTGAGTTGAAAGAATTGCCCTTGTTAAAGTAACCATGCATGCTGACTCTTCTGTCCCAATTCTATCTTTGGCTCTTTTTACTTCATTCTCTAAATTTATTGATCAATCTTTGTCCCTTGGTTCCCTATTGTGGATAGCATATTAGACTTGTGGAAAAATAGTTCTCAATGATCACTTTCAAAATGTTTAGTGATGATACAATAGGATTTTCTTTGATATTTTTCTTTTTGCTTGTGGTCCAGTTATAATTCTTCTATATTTGCCTAATCTTTTCTTTTTCTTGGAGGATGAAAGATGTAAAGGGTTCTAGAAAAAATTGCTAATTTACCTTTTTGTTTTTAACATGTAAATTTATATTTTAAAATGAATGTATAGAAAACTTTGATTCCATTAAATTAAAAAAATTCTTCAAAAAGTAAAGCAATGCAGCCAATTTAAATCATATCTAGTTATATGGAAAAAAATGCTCCAAATCCCTATTAGAGAAATTCAAATTAAAACACCTCTGATGTGCCACTTCACCCTTATCACACTGGTTAATCTGATAAAAAGGAAAAAAAAATAAATGTTGGAAATGTGGAAAATCAGTACACTAATACACTGCCCCTAAATTGTCAGTTGGTTATTACATAAGAATCCTGTGTTCATATGATTTCTTCCAAGAAAACCTATGTGCTGATAGTTCCTATTAAAATAGAAATATTTCAAATATGGATGTCACTGACAATATTATATCATTTAAGGACTAGGTTAAATAGGTTTAGTAGCAGCTATTGAGCCATAGAGAGTTGGAGGTCTGAACTTCTATTAAGGAGAACCTGCATTTGAAGTCTGCCTCAGATATGTACTATCTATGGACAAGCCATTTTAAATTCTCAGCTACAGCTTCCTCATCTGTAAAATGAAGATAATAACCATCTAACAAGATTGTGCAATGTCAAATAAAATAATTTTGAAAAAGTGTTTAATAAACATTAAAATGCTATTTAAATTATATTAACTATTGAAAAAACCTGGCATCAAGTAGGCCATAGGGCACCAAATGGTGATTTTTCAGGCATACACATTTATGAAGGCAATTCATTAAATCATGAAGAGAGTATAATCTCTGTCAAGGAAGGTAGAACCTACAATAAAATAGCACATTCTTGAAGTATAGAAATAAAAGACTATTACCATTTTTCCCCTCTTAAAGTGGACATTTTGGAAAAAAAGGAGAGTGTTTATGCAAAAGCAGTCAATCATAAATCATAATTACTAATTATGTTTGAAGAAGCTAGGATCCCATGATTAAAATAATGTTTGGGCAATTTTCTATAAGGAATTGTTATTAAACATAGAGGCTGGAAAAAGTATCTTAAATCACTGAAAACTTTTCAAGTGATATTTATGCAAATCTAATTAAAACCATACGTTTATACAGATTCCAATGTCAAGGGCATTCCTATTGTTAGTTACAACATAGAGGGAGAATGAAAATGAAGAATGAAAATTTCACAATCAGATTAGATTCATTAATATGACAACTGACATCACAATAAAGTCCTTTATTAAGTGTTTAATTTATCTATAGCAATATGCAAAAAATGTTTATGATGGGTGCAGAAGAGAAGGAAAGAGGAAAATAGTTCTAAGGCAATAATAGAAGGAAAGGAGATAATGAAGTATTCCTTCCTGTATCAGAAAGCCAAGGATGAATATGAAAGAGGACAACTGAAAACTATTTTACAGAATGAGCTGTCCTAATCCATAAAGGGCTTATCTAAACCTTCTTTGGTTCCATAGAAACATTTTTTTTTCCTGGGGTTAGGTCAATAATTGGGATCTAATGCCTTTTCAGAATCAGAAATAATTTCCTTAGTGCCATTCTTATTGATAGCTCTTTACCTTGAGCTAATACTTGAGTGTTACATCCCTTAAAACTGAAAACGATGCAACTTCCAAAGGCTCATACAAGTTAACTATATAATTACTAAAGAGATAACACTGTGTAGTTGTAGAAGCAAGTTCTGTAAGTGTCTGAAATTCATTGGTAGATTGAAGGTGTTGGACTTTGAGAATCACTGGTATTTTCTGAGTTATAATTGTATATTTTCATTAGAATGTTCATGTTCATGAGATAAGATTTTCTAACAGCGGCTTTGTCAGAATCACACCATGGCACATTGGAAAGAGTCAGGTTTGGTTTTTGAAGAGAGAGGTTAAAATGTAATTCCAATTATATCACATACAAATTATATTATTACATATTATCTTGGCTTCAGTTTCCTCATGTGTAAAATAAGAGTTTCTTGAATTAATGGTCTCTAATGTTTCCCAATCACATCTCCTCTAACACACAAACACATAAATCTATGGTCCTATCACTTATTTTTAGTTGGAGCTAATATGTCCATTGAGATCTTTCTTTGGTTTTAAACATTCTCCTAATTTGATATTCTACAGCACTCAGTCACAGAATTCTGCCATGACTCTAAAAACCACATATAACTTTTCCTGATTCCCTCCTTAGAGATTATGTTTATGATATGAAAACATGAGGCTTTTTACTTTTTTCAAGCCCATGGGCACTCATTTCTTCATCTCAAAGTATATTTTCAACATATATATATATGTAGATATAGATATAGATAGTCCTCCCTCTCTCTTTGCCAGAATCATATATCACCTACAATTTCAGGTTTGGAGTGAGAAAAACCTTATTTTTCAACTCTGATACTTAAGCAGTAATGTGACTACACAAAATAAATTAAAATTGAAGTATTATTCAGTGCCCACTTTGTAACAGGCATTGTTCTAAGCACTAGGCATACAAAGAAAAACAAAAAAAATTGTCCTTGCTTCTTAGGAACTAATATTCAAATAAGAGAAATAACATACCAATAGTTATTCACAATGCTGATTCATACAATGTAAAAGGGATGTGATCTCAGAATAAAAGCATTAGTAGTGAAGGATTAAGACATGGTAGTTGTAAAGACCTCTTGCAAAAAGTGAAATTTGAGTAGAAACTGCAAAGAAGCTATGAGAAGCAGGGAACTTTGGAGGAGAACAGCTGGACAACAGTGATTAGGCTTTCTCTTCTTATGGGTATGACCAAACTTAGAACACTGAATAGAAAGAAGTAAAGAAGAGGCAAATGTAGGTGGAATCTAAAGTAATGACATAATGATAATTTTCCAAGTTATAACTATCCAAAAGTAATATGGGTTTTCCCTGGAGTATTTGTTTCTTCATCCTTAGCAATTACCAAGTAAAGGTTAAATGACTAAATCAGCACTTGCTGGGTATATTTTAGATAGAATTTCTTTTTTAGACATGAGTTCTATTAAATGGCCCCTGTAGTCCCTTTTAACTCAGAATCTCTGTGGTGATGTGGCTAGATAATCTTTAAGGTCTATTCCAGCATTGAATTCTTTAACTTGTGTGGAATTTCATCCCCAATTATATTTTCTGAAATGTTTCATGCCTTTCATCATAGACTCTGAGACGGAACACAAAGCTTATACTACTATCTTTAGCAAAATGTTGGTTATCAAGATATGAAGTAAATTATCAGTTTAAGGCAGATCACTATGGAAAGAGCAGAATTTGCCTTCTTTTCTACAGTATTAATTGCAATCCTAGAGTATCAGTAGTTGATAGAGGATAGCTTTCACTGACCCTTTCTTGTCATACAATATGAATTCATAGTCTGCTGATTTGCTAAGATGCCGTTATGTACATGGAAGATGTGAAGAGCTTGGAGGAAATGGAGCATATATAGGTATTATGTATTAGAAGTAGCCTTTTAAGTAGAAATATTAACATCTTTAAAAGATAACTGAGTCATCAATGGAGGGGACATTTATGGTATTTCCTTCTAGCATGAAATTACATTTCACTCATGGCATTTGAGATCAAGACATAAGAAGGAAAGGATTTTTGAACGCATCCTCTTCTTTCCCCTCCCTCCATCTTTCATACATATCATGTGACTGTTGGAAATAGGCACAAATATTTGAACTTTTATTTTGATAACCCCTGTCCCAAGCCATTTTTTTGGGAAAGTAGCTCATTTCAAATCTGACCTGGTATCAAGAATCAGGCAAATCTAAGGATCCAGAAATTTGGGCTATATGTTGCAGCTGGCAAAAAAAAAAAAAATGATGCCCTGACAAATGATACCAGGATGCCACCCCTATAGAAACCAACTCAGCATATTTAGGATTTAAATTAGTGGAAGTAATGATTTATAAGAACAAGGGGTGGAGTAGTATTGAGAATAATATTCACAGTTTTGCTCATTTACCAGGCAGCAATGAATTAGATTACAATAAAGCAATACAGGGATTAGATGGCATAATGAATAGAGAGCTGGGCCTGAAGTTGAGACGATCTGAGTGACCTGGGACACTTACTAGCTGTGTGACCCTGGGCAAATCCCTTAATCCTACTTGCCTCAGTCTGCTCCTCTATAAAATTAACTGGAGAAGGGAATGGCAAACCATTCAGCATTTTTGCTGAAAAAAAAAAATCCCCACATTCTTTGTTTTAAGCATCTTGGAATGCTTTTCCTCTTATATTTTGTCAGTGGAATTCTTCCACTTTCTTTGAATACCAAGTTCAAAACTAGTACCTGGGGTAAAAGATTTTCTCAGGAAATCTTCCTTGATATTTCTTTTAGGTAATGACTATCCCCTAAAACATCAATTAATACTTAGTTTACACTACTTTAAAACCATTATAATTCACCTTCATCTGTCATGTAGAAATTCTCTGTCTCATCCTGTTATATCTTCTTGCCTCAATACCATGTTTCTCTTTCTCTGACCAGTACTTTCTATACCTTAACTCCCATGCAAATCTTCCAGAATCCATTTACCCAGTCCTTGGGAAATTAACCTACACATTTGTAGAACTCTTACCCTGGGTTTCAGTCATCTTAAATTTAGCCAAATGTCTATCTGGCCTTGGACACAAGACCAGATCTTATTTCATTTTCATATCACATTAAATTGTATTATCACTTGCTGGTCACTATTATTGTTCCTTGTCTCTATTCTCCTTCCACCTTTTTCCCTGAGAATATTAATTAAATCAACAAAGCCTATGGTTTTGAAAAAAACCTACCAGTTGGTTGCCTTAGAAAACTTGCAATCAATATGACTCCCCTTACCAAAATCACTCTATTAGAAGTGTTGATATAATCTATTAGAATTTAAGTCCCTTGAAGGCAGGAGCAACTTTAGTGTTTTGTTATTTTTTATTTAGTATTTTATATTTTCTTAGCATTAAGCACAGTATTTTATAAATAAGTATGGACATTTTAGGATAATGCAAATATTTCACATTAGGAAGATTGGACTTAAGTTTTCCAAAAACATTTGATACTCTGAATACCAACTAGATCTGGAAAATATTCACAAAGAAAATCCTAATTCTATGAAGAAACCAATAATTAAAATGTTTGGAGTGACCCTCCTCCAAACCATCTGGTAATTAAATTACTTTTTCCTTATGATTTCCCTTAAAAACCTTTCAGTATTGGGGAAATTTTCATGTAAAAATTATATGCTTGCAATATTTAAGTATGCTGAGGGTAAATAAAGCACATTTTGCACTCAAGCCAATGTAAATGTGGCCTTTGTAGTATTCTTGGGTAATGTATTTACTCTTCAAATTAAAGTAAGCTTTTATTTCTTGTGGTCCAGGTCACAAATGTTAGTATAATGAGGCCAAGACATTAAACAATCTGTCTACAAGCCCCAAAACTAATCAGAAGCTTGTTAGTTTGAATCCTAGCCTTATATCGAGACCTTTCATGATGGAAGATAAGCATTTCATGGTGAACATCCAATGAATAAATCAGTGGCTCCCAAACTTTTTGGCCAACTGCCCCCTTTACAGAAAAAAATATTACTTAGTGCCCCCTGTCACATACTATTACTGCCCCCTTACAGTTATTCACTGTCCCCAAATGCACCTGTGGCCATCACTGCCTCCCTGGATCACTGCAGCACCCACTAGGGGGTGGTGCTGCCCACTTTGTGAATCACTGGAATAAATGAATGAGGACTGGCAGAGCACTTATCATCTCAGGCGGCTGAAAAAAAATCTGGACTTAGAGAGAGAGTATTTGGGTACAAGTCCTGAATCCAACACTTGATGTATTTTCACAAGTGAATACTTAATCTCTATGAAGCTCAGTTTCGTCAGTTATAAAGCAACTCATTTATAAAATATAAAGAGCCAGTAGCTAATTCAAATATCCCCTCAAGGGTTTGTTATAAGGAAACTACAAATTTCAGTATTACTGAACATTAGACGTAATCCAACTCATGCCTTGAAAAAAAATCTCTCCAAAATAATGATGATGAAAACAATAATGTTATGATACTTATATGCTACTTTATGGCAAAATTGGGACATTATTTCATTGTTGGTAGAGCTGTGAATTGATCCAACCAATCTGGAAGGCATGTATGCACCAAATGGTATAGCATCCAAATTTCTAAAGGACAAAATGGCAGAGCTCAAAAAGGAAAGAGATAGTAAAACTATACTAGTGGTAGACCTGAACTTTCCTCTATCAGATCTAGATAAATCAAACCAAAAAATAAATAAGAGGTAAGAGAGGCAAATGAATTCCTAGATAAATGAGAGTTAATAGATATGTGGAGAAAAATAAATAGGTACAAAAAGGAATACATTATCTTTTCAGCAGCACATGGTACATTCACAAAGCTTGATCATGTAATAGGGCATAGAAATATGGCAAACAAATGCAAAAGAGCAGAAATAATTAATGTAACCTCAGATCATAATACAATAAAATAATAATTAGTAAGGGTACATGGATAGACAAACCAAAAATTAATTGGAAATTAAATGATATGATTCTCCAAATCAGTTAAAGAACAAATCATAGAAACAAATAATTTCATTGAAGAAAATTATGATGATGAGATATCCTATAAAAAATCTGTGGAATGCAGGCAAAGCAGTACTCAGGAGGAAATGTATATCCTTGAGTACATATATTAACAAATTAGGGAGGGAAAAGATCAATGAATTGGGCATGAAAATCAAAAAACTAGAAAGTGAACAAATTAAAAATCCCCAGATGAAAACTAAATTAGAGATCATAAAAATTCAAAGAGAAATTAATAAAATTGAAAATAAAAGAACTATTGAATTAATAAATAAGACTAAAAGTTGGTTCTTTGAAAAAACAAATAAAATTGACAAAGTATTGGTCAATATAATGAAAAAAGGAAAGGAAAAAACCAAATTAAAAGTATCAAAGTTGTAAAGGGAGACCTCACCTCTAATGAAGAGGACATCAACGCAATCATTAAAAATTATTTTTTCCAAATATATGGCAATAAATATAGCAATCTAAGTGATATGGATGAATAGTTACAAAAATATAAATTGCTTAGAATAACAGCAGAAGAAATAGAATACTTAAAAAATCCCATATCAGAAAAATAATTTGAATAAGCCATCAAAGAACTCCTGAAGAAAAAAATCACCAGTGCCTGATGGATTCACAAGTGAATTCTATCAAACTTTGAAAGAACAACTAATTTCAATACTATACAAACTATTTGACAAAATAAGCAAAGAAGGAATTCTACTGAATTCCTTTTATGACCCAAATATGGTACTGATCCCAAATCCAGATAGAACAAAAAAAGAGAAAGAAAACTAGAGACCAATCTAGCTAATGAACATAGATGCAAAAATCTTAAATAGAATACTAGGAAAAAGTCTCCAGTAAGTGATAATGAATATTATTCATTATGATCAGGTGGGATTTATACCAGGAATGCAATAATGGTTCCATATTAGGAAAACCATTCACATAAATGACCATATCAAAAAACCAACCAACAAAAATCACATGATTTTCTCAATAGATGCCATAAAAGCCTTTGACAAAATACAACACACATTCCTATTGAAAACACTAAAAAGTATAGGAATAGAAGGACCTTTCCAAAAGTAATAAGCAGTATATAATCTAAAACCATTAACAAGCATCATCTGCATTGGGAATAAATTAGAAGCATTTCCAATAAGATTAGGAGTAAAACAAGGATACCCTTATCATATCTATTTTTTAACATTGTACTAGAAACACTAACAGTAGAATTAGAGAAGAAAAAGAAAATGAAACTATTAAAATCTATACTTAGGAGACCAAACTATCACTCTTTGCAGATGATATGATAGTACACTTAAAAAATCCTAGAGAATCCACTAAAACTCTAATGGAAATAATCAACAACTTTAACAAAGTTGCAGGATATAAAATAAACATACATAAATCATTAGCATTTCTATATATTTCTAACACATCACAGCAGCAAGAGTTAGAAAGAAAAATGTCATTTAAAATTACTCTATACAATATAAAATACTTTGCAATTTATCTGCTAAGACAAACACAGGAATTATAGGAACACAATTACAAAACACTTTCTATCCAATTAAAAGTAGATCTATACAATTGAACAAACTTTAATTGCTCATGTACATGATGAGCTAATGTAATAAAAAATGGCCATCCTTTCCAAATTAATTTAGTTATTTATTGCCATACCTATTAAAGTACCAAGAAACTTTTTTACTGAATTAGAAAAAAAAAACTATTACTAGTTCATATGGAAGGAAAAAATCAAGAATATCAAAGGAAATAATAAAAAAAATGTAAAGGAAGGTGGCCTAGTAGTACCAGATCTTTTTTTTTTTTTAACTCTTAACTTTTGTATATTGGCTAATAGGTGGAAGACGGGTAAAGGTGCTCAATGGGGGTCAAATGACTTGCTGGGGGTCAAATGACTTGCTCAGGGTCACACAGAGTATTAGATCTTAAACTGTACTATAAAGCAGTGGTCATCAAAACAATATGGTACTGATGAAGAGACAGAAGGGAGAATCAGTGAAATACACTTCAAGTAAGTGATCTCAGCAAAACAGACTATGATGAACCCCAAAAGCTCAGCTTTTGGGACAAAAATCCACTATTTGACAAAAATTGCTGGGAGATTTGAAAACATTATGGGAGAGATTGGGTCTAGATCAACATCTCACACCCTATACCAAGATAAATTCAGAATGGCTATATGACTTGAATATTAAGAGGGAAACTATAAGTAAATTTATACTTGTCAGATCTCTGAGAAAGGAAAGATTTAAAAACAACAAGAGTTAGAAAAAAATTACAAAATGTAAAATAAATAATTTTAATTACATTGAATTGAAAGTTTTTGTACAAAGAAAACAAATGCAACCAAAATTGCAAGGAAGCCACAAATTTGGGGGAAAAAAAATCTTTACAACAAAAAATTCTGACAGAGGTCTAATTATTCAAATATACAAGCAGCTAAATCAATTGTACAAAAAAATCAAGGGTAAGGGACATGAATAGGGAATTTTCAGATAAAGAAATCAAAACTATCAACAAATACATGTAAAAATGTTCTAAATCTATTATAATTAGAGAAAAGCAAATCAAAACAACTCTGAGGTACCACCTCACACCTAGAAGATTAGCTAACATGACAACAAATGTAAGTAATAAATGTTGGAGGCGTTATGGCAAAATTGAGACATAAATGCATTGCTGGAGGACTTGTGAATAAATTCAACCATTCTGGATGACAATTTGGAACTACACCCAAAGGGCTATAAAAGACTGTCTGCCCTTCCATCCAACCATACTACTGTTGGCTTTGTACCCCAAAGAGATTAAAGGGAAAAAGACATATAGAAAAATATTTATAGCCTCACTCTTTGTGGTGGCAAAATACTGGAAAACGAGGATATGCCCTTCAATTGGGGAGTAGCTAAACAACTTGTGGTATCTGTTGGTGATGGAATACTATTGTGCTCAAGAGAATAATGAAGTGGAGGAATTCCATGTGAACTTCAATGACCTCCAGGAATTGATGCAGAGTAAAAGGAGCAGAACCAGGAGAACATTATACACAGAGACTGATATACAGTGGTACAATCAAACATAATGAATTTCTCTACTAGCAGCAATGCAATGATCTAGAAAAATTCTGAGGGATTTGTGAGAAATAAAGCTATCCACATTCAGAGGAAGAACTGTGAGAAGCACAGATAAAAACAACTGCTTGAACACATGGGTTAATCAGAATATTATTGGGGATGTAGATGCTAAATGATCACCCGAGTGCCACTATCAATTATATGGAAATATGTTTTGTTCAAAAATACATGTCAAACTCAGTAGAATTGTTCATCAGCTTTGGGGGAGATGAATTTGGGGGAGAGTGAAAGAACATGAATCATGTAACCATGGGAAAATATCCTACATAAAATATATTTTAAAAAGAATGACTTATTCATCAAAAGTAAGTATAATACTACAGGAAGAAAATGGAAATTTAATGAAATAGATTTCCAAATATTCCTCATAAAAGAGCAAAGCTGTACAAAAAGTTTTAAGTTCAAACACAAGAATGAAGAGAAACATAAAAATGTTAAAATAAATGAACACAACAAAGGAAAGGGTTAGGTAGAGTGGTGAGAAGGTGGAGCTTCGCTGATTAAAACAAACCAAATTTGTAAAGTAGAGCTTATATAGTTCAACTGATTGATTTTAGAGATGAAAGAATTAAGACCTAGAGAGTTACAATGAAAATTAGTTGTATTGGGTCACATGAATAATTAATACCAGGTCTCATAATAGGACCAAGATTCCTTGATTCATAATCATCCTGACTTCTGCATTAAAATACTGTTAGGGAGCTTCCGGGTTAAGATGGAGGCAGAGTAAAAAGCAGCTGCTTGACCTCTCCTAACCCACACAAATAGGACACCTCAAGAAAACATAAAAACAAATCCAGATGATCTAAGGGACCCCACAACAGGGATCAACATTGAAGGTACTTGGAATTGGTGCATTTCCATGCCATAAGGGAGTGAAATAGCTCTCACTAAAACGAGAGCCAAGCAACCCAATTGCCCCTCCCACCTACAGTGCCAAAGCCAGCTCAAAAGAGTTAGAGCAAGTTTGGAGCACCCATTAAGTGACTGGCAGCTACCTGGGTCACTAGGGCCTGCTCCTGGGAGCAGCAAGACTTAAGACACCAAGAGGATAAAGAACAATTAGACTTTGAACACAGGCCTTGAGAGCAATCACAGATGCAGATCGTGACCACAGGCTTGGACCATGAGTGGGAACCCAGTGCATAGGGGTGCTTGACTGGGGAAGCAGTGCCCTGTGACTGTTAAAGGAGCCTTGGGAAGAGGAACAAGCAAGAGGACCACCAAAAAGCTTGACCCTCAGAACAAGTAGACCTGAGACCTAATGAGCCAAAAGAGCTCAGACAGACCCTGGGAATGAGGATAAAGCTGAGAGGGCTCTTGGCTAAAAATTGCAAGCCAGATTCAGGAACTCGAGAAGAGAAAGGTCAAGAGGAAACCTTTAACACTCAGACAACTAATACACAGCAAAAGTCCAGATGAAAGAGCAAACAGCAGAGGAGAATAACCAAGTAACCATATCCAAACCTTCCAAAAAATAGGAAAATGGGTCACAAGGTCTTGAAGCATTCAAATCTGAGAATATGAGAAAGATGGAAGAGATCTGGCAAGAAAATAACAGATTAAAAGGCAGAATTTCACAATTGGAAAGTGAGGCAAGTAAATCAAAGACCAGAAATGACCAGATTGAAAAGGAAACCAGTCTTTAAAGGCTAGAATTGGGCAATTAAAAAAAGATGTGCCAAAATCAAAAGAATTGATGAGCAAATTGGAGACCAAAACCAAACAGCAGGAAAACAGGATAGACCAAATCAAAAAGGAAAATCAAAAGGTTATAGCAGAAAACCGGGCTCTAAAGACAAAAATTGGGCAAGTAGAAGCCAATGATCTCTCAAGATAGCAAGAACAAATAAAACAAAGTCAAAAGACTGACAAAATAGAAGGAAACATAAAATATCTCACTGAGAAATTTACAGATCAAGAAAATAGGTCTAGAAGAGACAATTTGAGAATCATTGGTCTTCCTGAAGAAGCAGAAATTAATAGAAACTTGGACTCCATACTAAAAGAAATTATTCAGCAAAACTGCCCAGAAATTCTAAAACAAGAGGGCGATGTAGACATTGAAAGGATCCATAGATCACCCACTACACTAGACCCAGAAAAGAAAACATCCAGGAATATAATAGCCAAATTCAAGAGTTTCCAAGTAAAAGGAAAAAAATTTACAAGAAGCCAGAAAAATACAATTCATATATCAAGGAGCACCAATCAGGATCACATAGGGTCAGGCATCCTCCACTCTAAAAGACTGCAAGGCTTGGAATATGATATTCAGAAAGGCAAGAGAACTGGGTCTTCAACCACGGATCAACTACCCATCAAAACTGACTATATACTTCCAGGGAAAAGTACGGGTATTCAACAAGATAGAAGAATTCCAAGTATTTGCACAGAAAAGACCAGTACTAAATGGAAAGGTAGATATCCAACCACAAAAATCAAGAGAAACATGAAAAGGTAAATAAGAAACAGAGCAGAAAGTAAGAAAACTCATAGTTTTTAAATTTACCTTTTAAGGGCTTCAATAAAATTTAATTATTTGTATTCCTATGTGGAGAAATGTTATGTAAAATTCTCTGTAGTGAACTCTATTCACTATTATACTATTCACTATTATAGTCTTTAGAAGAATTATTTATAGGGAAAAGTTGGAATACTAAATGGTCTAAATGATCTGGGGGGTGGGAAAGAGGGGAATGAATAGTAAAGGACATCAAGAGAAACTTGAAGAAATAAAAAAAAATAAGATATTCTATTACACACAAAGAGGGTATGGGAAGGGGAAGGGATGAATACTATTATAAGAAGAAGAGGAAGAGAGCACTAAAAGGTAATATTTAAACCTTACTCTCAGTGTAATTAACCCTGAGAGGGAAGATTAGCTATATCCATTGGGATATAAAACTATCTAACCATACTGCGAAAGTCAGAAGGGATAAACCAAGTAGAGCAGGGGAGAGGGGAGCTCAAAAAAGGGAAGGAAGAAGAATGGAGAGGGAATTCCTTAGGCCTTAAAAATAAAATGAGGGGAATAATAAGGGACAGGGTAGAAAGGGAAGTAAATCAAGGGAGGAGAAAAGGGTTACCGGCTTAAAGCAAACCATTTATTTAAAAGGAAATAGCCAAAGAAGAAGGGATAGAACTAGGAGAGGATACCAAAATGTCAGTGAATACACAAGTGATAATTATAACTCTGAATATGAATGGGATGAACTCCCACATAAAATGAAAGCAAGTAGCAGAGGGGATTAGAAACCCAAACCCTACCATATGTTGTCTACAAGAAACATATATGACAGGGGTGAACATACACAGGTTTAAGGTAAATGGTTTGAACAAAATCTTTTGGGCTTTGAATGAGAAAAAGAAGACAGGAGTGCGATCATGATTTCTAACAAAGCCAAATTAAAAGTAGATATGATTAAAAAAGACAGGGAAGGGGCAGCTGGGTAGCTCAGTGGAGTGAGAGTCAGGCCTAGAGGCAGGAGGTCCTAGGTTCAAACCCGGCCTCAGCCACTTCCCAGCTGTGTGACCCTGGGCAAGTCACTTGACCCCCATTGCCCACCCTTACCAATCTTCCACCTATGAGACAATACACTGTAGTACAAGGGTTTAAAAAAAAAGACAGGGAAGGTAATTACATCCTGACAAAAGACAGTATAGACAATTAGGAAATAACAGTGCTCAGTATGTATGCACCAAATGGCATAGCATCCAAATTCATAAAGGAGAAACTGGCAGAGATCAAGAAAGAAATAGATAGTAAAACCATACTAGTGGAAGATCTAAATATTCCTCTTTCAGATTTAGATGAATCAAAACAAAAAATAAATAAGAAAGAGTTAAGAGAGGTGAATGAAATCCTATACAAATTAGATTTAATAGATATATGGAGAAAAATAAATAGGGACAAAAATGAATAAACCTTTTTCGCTGCACATGGTACATGCACAAAGATTGACCATATAATAGGGCATAGAAACAACGAAAACAAATATAAAAGAGCAGAAATAATAAATGTAAACTTCTCAAATCATAATGCAATAAATATAATAATTAGTAAAGGCCCCTGGATAGGCAAATCAAAAAATAATTGGTAATTAAATAATATGATTCCCCAAAACCAGCTAGTCAAAGAAGAAATCCTAGAAACAATCAACAATTTCATTGAAGAGAATGACAACAATGAGACATCCTACCAAACTCTGTGGGTTAGAGTCAAGGCAGTACTCAGGGTGAAATTTATATCCTTGAGTGCATATATTAACAAGTTAGGGAGGGCAGAGATTAATGAATTGGGCATGTAACTTAAAAAATTAGAAAGTTGGGGGGCAGCTGGGTAGCTCAGTGTATTGAGAGCCAGGCCTAGAGACGGGAGGTCTTACGTTCAAATCGGGCCTCAGACACTTTCTAGATATGTGACCCTGGGCAAGTCCCGTAACCCCCATTGCCCACCCTTACCACTCTTCCACCTAGGAGCCAATACACAGAAGTTAAGGGTTTAATAAAAAAAATTTTTAAAGTTAGAAAGCTAGCAAATTAAAAATCCCCAGATGAAAACAAAATTAGAAATACTAAAAATCAAGGGAGAAATTAGTAAAATTGAAAGTAAAAGAACTATTGAATTAATAAATAAGAGTAGAAGCTGATACTTTGGGAAAACAAACTAAATTGACAAAGTACTGGTCATTCTAATAAAAAAAGGAAAGAAGAAAACCAAATTGAGAGTATGAAAGATGAAAAGGAAGACCTCATCTCTAATGAAGGGAAATTAAGGCAATCATTAAAAATTATTTTGCCCAATTATATGGCAATAAATATAGCAATCTAGGAGATATGGATAAACATTTATAAAAAATATAAAAATATAAATTGCCTCGATTAACAGCAGAAGAAATACAATTCCAAAATAATCCCATATCAGAAAAAGAAATTGAACAAGCCATCAAAGAACTCCCTAAGAAAAAATTCAACAGGGCCTGAAGGATTCACAAGTGAATTCTATCAGACATTCAAAGAGCAACTAATCCCAATATTATAGAAATTATTTGATATTATAAGCAAAGAAGGAGCCCTACCAAATGCCTTTCATGACACAAATATGGTACTGATTCCAAAGACAGGTAGATCAAAAACAGAGAAATAAAAATACAATCCAATCTCCCTAATGAACATAGATGGAAAAATCTTAAATAGAATACTAGCAAAGGGACTCCAGCAAGTGATACAGAGGATCATCCATCATGATCAGTTGGGATTTATACCAGGATTTCAAGGATGGTTCAAAATTAGGAAAACCATCCACATAATTGACCATATCAACAATCTAACAAACAAAAATTACATGATTATCTCAATAGATGCTGAAAAAGCCTTTGACAAAATACAGCACCTATTCCTATTGAAAACACTGGAAAGTATAGGAATAGAAGGACCTTCCTAAAAATAATAAACAGTATAAACCTAAAACCATCAACATGAATCATATGCAATGGGGATAAATTAAAAGCCTTCCTAATAAGATCGGGAGTGAAACAAGAATGCCCATTATCGATTCTATTATTTAACATTGTACCAGAAACACTATAAGTAGCAATTAGAGAAGAAAAAGATATTTAAGGTATTAAAATAGACAAAGAGGAGACCAAATGTAAAATAAATGATTTTGATTATATCAAAGTAAAAAGTTTTTGTAGAAACAAAAACAATGTAGTCAAAATCAAAAGGGAAACAACAAATTGGGAAAAATCTTTATAACAAAAAACTCTGACAGGGGTCTAATTACTCAAATATACAAGGAGTTAAATCAATTGTATAAAAATTCAAGCCATTGCCCAATTGATAAATGGGCAAGAGATATGAATAGGCAATTTTCAGGTAAATAAATCAAAAGTATCAATGAGCACATGAGAAAGTGTTCTAAATCTCTAATAATTAGAGAAATGGAAATCAAAGAATGCTGAAGTAACACCTCACACCGATGAGTCTGGCTAAAATGATATTAGGGGAGGGTAATGAATGTTGGAGGGGATGTGACTAATTGGGACATTAATGCATTGCTGGTGGAGTTGTGAACTGATCCAACCATTCTGGATGGCAATTTGGACCTATGCCCAAAGGGCTATAAAAGAATGTCTGCCCTTTTATCCGACCATATCATTGTTGGGTTTTTACCCCAAAGAGATCATAGATAAACAGACTTGTTCAAAAATATTTATAGCCGAGCTTTTTGTGGTGGCAAAAAACTGGAAAATGAGGGTATGCCCTTCAATTGGGGAATGGCTGAACAAATTGTGATGTATGCTGGTGATGGAATACTATTGTGCTCAAAGGAATAATAAACTGGAGGAATTCCATGTAAACTGGAAAGACGTCCAGGAATTGATGTAGTGGGAAAGGAGCAGAGCCAGAAGAACATTGTACACAGAGACCAATACACTATTGTAAAATAGAATGTAATGGACTTCTGTACTAGCAGCGATACAATGATCCATAACATTTCAGAGGGACTTATGGAAAAGAATGCTACCCACATTTAGAGGAAGAACTGCAGGAGTTGAAACATAGAAGAAAAACAACTGCTTGAACACATGAGTTGAGGAGGATATGTTTGGGGATCTAGAGTTGAATCTACCCCACCAATGCAACTATCAACAATTTGGAAATAGGTCTTGATCAATGACACATGTTAAAACCAGTGGAAATGCGCATTGGCTATGGGGGGGCGGGGTCTGGGGGGTGAAGGGAAAAGTAAGAGCATGAATCATGTAACCATGTTAACTTTTATAAAAAATAAATTTTATGAAATGTTAAAAAAAGAAAGAAATACTATTAGTACTAGTATTCTAAAATATACAATTAAATATTCTACATTTGAATAGATTATTGAATACAAGATGTGAGTTTATTGTATGTGAACATGAGTGATTGATATATTCAGTTTCAATTTCTTCTTTTATAAAAATGGGATTATAATAACTACTATATCCTAAAAGGTTATTGTTGGGGAAACGTACTATAATCCATAAAGGGAAATGAGGAGGTGAATTTTTTTCTTATTGTGGTTGACATTAATATAATTATTATTATCCTATTCCTGTTGTTGGAAACCCTCACCTCAACACACAGAAAGAAGAGGGAATGTTTCTTGGCATACTTTTATTTTAAAGTTGGAGAGAATTACTCACTTAAGTATTTAAGGTGGGAATGATGGTACTATTGAATGAAATGTTTTTTAATGATGAGAGTGCAGCTGGGTATAAATTTATAGTTGGTAAAATAAATCATGTTCTTTTCTTTATAATCTCCAGTAATTCTAGAAATTATGTAACAGTAAGAGAGAAATTGAATGTTTTGAAATGGCTACATAAGTAAAAGACATCAAAGTAGAGGATCAGGAATAACTAAAGGAAATTATTGAAATTATTGACTTTATAGCCAGAGTAGAACCAGTAAATGAAATAGGAGGGAGGAAGCTTAACGGAGTGGAAAAAAGATGAGAAATTATGGAAAGGCTTTCAGGAAAAAAAATTTGTATGAGCACAGGAGCTGGTGGAAGAATAGGATGTTATGACCCAACATTTGAATTATAGTTTTTAAAATCTTAAAGGCTACGTAGTCCTATTCAGTGGTAGCATAGGGTATGCCCTTGCTGGTATGTGGTAAAAAGCAGTATGAAGATGGAAATTATAGGAAGTGAGGAGGAAGATTGTCACTCTTGATTAGAGAAATACAAATTAAAACAACTTTGAGATACTACCTCTTTCTCTGGATGTGGATAGCATTCTTTCTCATAAATTCCTCTGGATTACCCTGAGTCATTGCATTGCTGCTAGTAGAAAAGTCTATTACATTTGATTTTGCCATAATGTATCACTCTCTGTGTACATTGTTTTCCTGGTTCTTCTCTTTTTGATCTGCATCAATTCTTAGAGGTCTTTCCAGTTTACATGGAATTCCTCCTGTTCACTATTCCTTCAGTACGATAATATTCCATCACCATCAGATACCACAATTTATTTAGCATTTACCAAATCAATGGAGACCCCCCCATTTTCCACCACAAAGATCACAGTTATTAATATTTTTGTACCACTCATTTTCCTTATTATCTTTTTGGGGTATACACCCAGCAGTGGTATGGTTGGGTCAAAGGGTAAATATTCTTTTAAAGCCCATTGCTCATAGTTCCAAATTGCCCTACAGAATGACTGGACCAATTCACAACTCCACCAGCACTGTATTAGTGTCCCAATTTTGCCACATCCCCTCCAATATTTATTTGATTTTTTAAATACAGAATTATGAGGTGATTTCCTATCTATTTTGGAGTAGAAGCTATGATTAGAATCAACTTGACTAAAAAAGTAAAGATTTTTTATTTGGAATTAAAAAAGAAGAACTGAATTCAAATCATCTTTTGTAATTGTTATCTTTGGCAAGACATTTAATCCCTATTTGCCTCAATTTTCCCATTTTAAAAATGGAGATAATACTCCTTCCCATAGCTATTGTGAGCAACAAATGAGATAATAATTGTACATGGCTTAGTATAATACCTGATACAAAGAAAGTATTAGCTATAATAATAATTATAAGGATAATTATTTATTGTGGTTCTGATTTGTAAAATATGGAGATATTAGGTGACTTTTTATCTCTATCAAGGAAATAGATGTTATGACCAAAATTAAAAAGAGAGAACATGACAAAGTTGTAAGAATGTTGCAGTAGGAGTTACTAAGGAAGACTTGAATTCATATCTTTATTATTGCAATTCTGATTGTGAACCTAGACAAGCCACTTGATCTCTAGTTTCCTTAGTTGTTTCATCTGTAAAATAGAGGTAATAATAGCACCTACACCACAGGGTTATTTGGGAATCAAGTGGGACAAATAGGTGAATTGCTTTATAAACCTTAAAATGCTATATAAATGTTAGCTGCTATTTTTGCTTTAATACTTTACCCTCACCACATGTCCAGTATAATTCCTTTCTATGAACATTTTTTCTGATGATATATTTTCTGATATTTGCAAGATTTTTCTGTTTATGCATTGTACACTGTTCACACTTATCATGCAACTCGCAATTGCCATCTGTATTTTATTTATTTTCAATTCTTTGGATACTGTTGTGCTCCATGTCTCATAAGCACACAACACTGTTTCTGGGGAAAATCCAGCATTACTTAAAGTTGCTTGTGATTTTCCTGAAAGAAATTCAACTTGTTCTTCCTTTCTTGTTTAAATCAAGTAGAGATGATTTTCACACAGCCTAGTAGGCAGAGGAGAAATTGGTATATAGGCCAATATTTATTAATGATTTCTCAATTAGCTTTTTAAAAACACTGTAATTTTGTTCAAGTGTTTAATTTCTTTCCTTTAATATTTTCAGAAATGGCTACCCAAAACATTCAAATTTCAAAACATCTATGATAAGCTTATGATTTGATCTGATGCAGCTGCTTATCACATTTTTTTGGTTTCTTTTATTTGTTACCAATGAATCAAAAAGTGCTGAGATGGTGGGTGCTCCAACAAGAAGAAGAAAACATATTTTTGTCTAGGTGAGAAAGATATTGCACTGCAAGTCTCTGGTTTCATCTTTTCCTTTGCATTGATTTTTTTTCTTTTATTCTCTTTGTACAGGTGACCAAACAGCATGTTTTTTTTCATTTCATTATTTCATATTCATTATTACACAGAGATGAATGTTCCAAGTATTAGCTTGCAATGATATACATTTAAGAGGTCAAGAGATTCCTACTCCATACTCTGGTTTTCTAACAGCAGCACATAACCTGAAACAACTTTTTAGAAGAAAGACCTACCACCATAAGGATGAGCTCAAACCATGGTATGATTTGCCAGTAGATATGAACCTTGAGTGAGCTGCTTGCAACTTTTGTTTTTCTTCTATTCTCCTTTCATTCATACTAAGAATGCAAAGAATGATATGACTCTGCCTCCGTAGAAGCTGATATTCACTTGTTGGCCATTAAATAAGGAAATCTCATTAAAATGTAAACAGAGCAGTTTATGTGGATAGATAAAAATGTACTGTGATTCTTACACTTTCTGTCACACAGAGTAATATAAGGGCAATTTTATATTTTTCTTTTCATTCCAGGTTACCTTGGACAAGCAATTCATTACCTTTTGGCCAATCTAGTGATTCTCTCTACTTTACCAGACTTGTCCTCTGAAACCAATATAATGTAATTGAAAACTTTATGTTTCGGTAGAATCTTGCAGAATTTATACTTTTCTTCCATATAATATTTGATGACCCACACATACTTGAGAAGGGGTTAGAGTATGATTTTTTGGAAGGATGCAGTCCCTGCTTAACCTCATTTCCCCTTCTGCTCCTGCCTCCATTGATACTTCTGTCATCCATTGTTTTATAAGACATTGAACTTCCACACTAAATTTCTCTTGTTTTTTTCATCTTACATTTTAGAGTAAGGTTTGTTCATTTTTTTTGCACTCTAATGAAAATATATCTTGAGAATTTGGAAGAAGCCTATTATTTCACAGAGATTATTCCCCTCTACTCCTCAGTTTCATTTAAATTATTTCTTTTTAGTGCATTCACTGATGTGCTTTTAAGAGTTTTAAGACTGTGATATGGTGTCTTCAATAGTTTCTATCAAATTATTTAGATTTGCTTTTTACATATTCTCTTCCTCTGTGCTTTCTAAGTTCAACCAGATTCTCCTTAATTTAGAAACACTGAAACAGAGGACATTCATTCTAAAAGGAGTATTAGAAACCATTAAGTTTGAACTTCCTTATTTATTTAATAGATAAGGGATCTGAAGTCTAGTCTTGTCAATACTAGTGTTTTACCCAAGGTTACAAAGCTAATTATTATAGGAGTAGAGACCAGAACCTGGGTTTTCTTTCTTTCTTTCTTTCTTTTTTAATCTCTATATCAATGATCTTTAACATAGCTCTTTGGAACAGAATAATGACAAATTGAAATGTTATTTTTCCATATTAAAACTGTGCAAGGGCAAGAAAGTTCACAATGCTCCAATGGACAATTAAGGAGTCTCATAATTATCAAGAACCATGATTAAGCAAAACTATGCAAATCATTGACTTCTTTTCCAAAAATTTCAGAAAAGAAAGAAAAGAAGGAATAAAGAGAAAAATACACTTACAAAACAGGAAGCTTGAATTTTAATTCCTTGGAAATTCTGAAATGAATAATTAAAGAGATGGTGAATGAATATCTAGAAAAATAACTGGTGTTTACCAAAAGCATAATTTCATCAAGAACAGCTTACTTAGTCTTATAGTCTAACCCAGTGATGGGCAAACTAAGGCCCGCAGTCCAGATGTGGCCCCCTGAAATGTTCCATATGTGACAATATAATCTGACGAATACAATAAGTAAGATACAATACTATGAAACTTTGAAAGTGTTGCCTTAGAAACAGACTGACAGATGAGCATTTCCTTTCCTTTGGCCCCCTCTTTAAAAAGTTTGCCCATCACTGGTCTAACCTTATTTCCTTTTTTTTTACATGGTTACTAAAAATAGAGCAGGGAAACAAATATTTCATTTACTTATATTTTAGCAAATAATATGATAAAGTATCACATGTTGTACTTATAGGCAAAAAGATGTAGAGATGTGGTTTAGATATTATGTCAATTGGATATGTCAATTAGAAACTGAATGATAGGACTCAAATAATGATGATTACAGGCATAATATCAGCTTCTCAGGAGAATATCGAACAGAGTGGTTAGGTTTCAATGCTTGCCTATGTACTCTTTAACATTGACATTTATGTTATGGCTGAAGGTGATAGTATATTTATCAAAATTTCAAAGTAGTAAAAGACAGCTCATCTACCTGAGGACAGAATTAGTAATCCAAAAGAACCTGATCGACTAGAGCCTAGAACATTGTGTTGGATCTAACAAGATGAAATATAATAGGAATAGTCTATTTTGTCATTTGGCTTAAGAAAAAAATAATTCACAAGTACAAGATTGGGAAATGATGGGTGTAGACTCATTTTTCTGAAAGCAATGTTGTGGTTTTAGATTAATTCAGAGAGACATGATTTCTAGGAATAAGAAGGTGAGGTACTGATTTGCAATTCCTTGGTCAGATCATATTTTGAAAGGTCTCCAGAGAGATTCTTTACCTGGCACAATGGCTCAGTAGGAACTTGAGAGTTCACGCAAAAGAGCAGCAACAACAGCTTTATTGAAAATATTCAATTCAGTGGCTGATAGTAGAATTAATTTACAAGAAGGTAAAAACAAACTTCAGGGATGTTTCATGAAATCTCAAGAGCCTCCTGCACAATTAATGGAATGGTCCTAATATATTCTATGCCTAAAAAGTGCTTCACTTTTGTTTAAGGCCAGTCAATATGAACGAAAAGTTAGATCCCATTTTCATTTTTTCCCCTGGAGAATGGTGTGGAGGTGAGGTACTAGTATTTTGGACCACAACTATTCTTGCTCATATTTAGATGTCACAGTTTAGGAAGGAATTTGATTAACTGGAAAAGGCAGAGCCTCCCAACCTAATTGTACTATTATTTGGCTCACATCTCTACATTTTTTCTTTAGCATAATGTGAGATACTCTATTAAATGATTTGCTAAAAGCTAATTAAGCCCAAGAAAAGTAATGAGAATAGTGAAGAAATGACTTCATTATATATAAGAATCAGTTGAAGCAACTGAAGATGTTTATCCTAGAGAAGGTCAGACAGTGAAATATGATAGCTATTTTCATATATCTGAATGACTTACATATAGAAGAACATTTTAACTTGGTTTATTTGAGAAGATAGGAGAATCAAAAATAAAAGGGGGCATTTTTAAAGAAGTGAATTTCTGTACGTTGCCACAAAATAAACAAACTTTCTAACCATTGAAACTATATGGAATTAGCTAGGTGATTTTGGGGCATTTGGACATTATTCATCCAAGGCTGTACAACTATTAATCTGTTATTCTACAGTGAGATTTCTGTCTTTTTTTATTCTTAATCTTCTTCTTAGAACCAATACTGTGTAATACAGAAGAGCAGTAAGAGCTAAGTAATGAGGGTTAAGTGACTTGCCCAATGTCACAGAGCTAGGAAGTGATTGAGGCCAGATTTAAACCTAGGATCATCTGTAGACCTGGCTTTCAGTCTACTCTGCACCACCTAGCTGCCCCTGAGAATTTCTTAACAAATAGAGTAATGGCTACTGAGGTCCTTTATAACCTCAAATTTATATCAGTCTGAGTTTTTGTGACTCATAGAAGGGATCTTGGAAATAAGTTTTGCCACATCCTCCTCTTCCTCACATACACATTTTATGGTTTAGGAAGCCATATCCACTAGAAGGAAACTGATGATGGACACCAGCACTTAGTAGGCAGACACATGAATTTAATTTAATCTCTGATTCTCAGAATTTTCTCCATAGCTTGACAAATGTTCTCAGTGCCTACTAGGGAGAAATTTAAATTGAGTGGAGTGGTACTTGTTATGTTCATATGAGTCCATGTTCCAAATTTAAGAAGAAAAATCTCAAGGCACTCTCCCCAGTATCATTAAATTGTGCATTTTCTCAGGTGTGTATAGAGTTCTTTTCACTTACCATTTAATTGAACATGCCCTGTATTGCTAACTTTTTTAAAGGAAACCTTTCATCTGTATAGGCTAATACACTTGGAGAAGTGCCTTATAAACCAAAAGACTTTCATAGTCATGAAAACCACATGATCCTTCAAGTCATCCTTCAAAGATAAAAAATTATATATCTTTTTATTTGCAGAACCAAGATGAAATGTATCTTTCCTTCCCCATTTATAGAGAGAGATTTGCAATATTCTAGTTATGAATTATATGTTTCACTGCCAGTAGTACTTTTGTTGTTGAAATATTCATATGGGGTTCCTGGCTCAATCTACTATGATTTACTTGAGGAAAACAGTGGTTGTTTTGAGCATGAGGGTGATATCTAGGTCTTAGAAAGGCTTGGCTATTGCTGGGCCTGACCCTACATAAGGTTGGCCTTTTTCTAGTCACATTATTGGCTACCTGTTGTCCTGAGCACTGGCTTTTGAAAAGCTGTACCCTTACCAACCACATTCATTCCCCTCACCAAGATCCTGCCTCTGGAATAGTAAATTCACTCCTCAAATACTGAACACGTTTCTCCATTAGAAGATGGACCATTCAGTTTATATCTTAAATCCATTGCAGCATAAGACAAGCAATCTCACGATAGGATGCTCTATCACTTTCCTATAAATCTGGAGATACCTTTGACCTTATTAGCATTCTATTATGTGCTAGCTGAAATATTATACATTAATTGTTTGTATATATAAAATTTTCATTTTCTTTTTCATATTTGCATTCCTCCACTAGCCCCTTGTTCTCACCAAGTATAGCACCTTCTATACAGTAGGGTTTTTTTTGCAAATATTGATTGAATTTCATTAAAAGACAATCAAGCATGTCAAGATACTTTTTGAGTGACTGTGATTTAATATATTTCTACAGGTAATCTGTGTATACAATATACATTCATGAAAACATATTTTCCTAGGAAGTATTTAAGAATTTAGTTCATGTTGTGTATTATTTCTTCAGAAAAGTATATAATTTGTTATAAAGAAGGCAAGTGGAAATAGCATGAAATTTAGAGAAAGAAGACCTGAGTTCATATGTTGGGTCTGCAACTTATTTTTACTTATATATAAATTGCATATATATAATATATAATATATATAATACATATATATAATATATATACTGCATGTCACAATATATGTGCATATATTTATGATCCTTTATGAATATTTGTATAAAGTGTCATCAATTGAAAGAGGATTTTGATTTGTTCTTGTTGCCAAGATAGAGTAGTAAGTATGATGAATGTGCAATGAGAAGAACTACATTCAAATCCTGGTCTTGTTTATTCCTACCTGGGCAACCTAAGATAAGATAAGTTACTTCTCTGGGCCTTAGCTTCCATACTATATGGTTGACTACCTTCCAAAGCTTAATCTATTTTCCTATGGGTGAGGATGTTAAGAGATAATTTTGGGCTTGACAAAACAGCAAACAAAAAAAATTGCCTTCCCATGAATTGGAGTTATTATAAGAATGAAAACAATTGCATCAAGAAATGCTAGGTTTATGGTGCAGCTGGGTGGCTCAGGAGATAGAGAGCCAGCCCTGGAGATGGAAGGTCCTCAGTTCAAATCTGGCCTCTGGCACTTCTTAGATGTGTGACCCTGGACAAGCCATTCAATAGCCTAACCGTTCCTTCTCTTCTTCCTTGAAACTGATACCTAGTGTGATTCTACAATGGGAAATAATGGTTTTCTTTTTTAAAAAAAGAAGTACTAGTTTTCTGTTCAATGGAGGTCATCCTACTGAATAATAAAAAAAAATCCTAACATTTATATACGTATTACTTACTATGTGCCATGGACTATGCTAAGCGTTTTACAATTATGTTTTCATTTGATCCCCACAAAAATCTTGAGAGGGAGGTGCTATTATTACTTCCATTTTACAGAAGAGGAAACTGAGACAAACATGGGTGTTTAAGTGACTTGCTCAGGATCACACAAGTGGTAAGTATCTGAGGGCTGACTGCAACTCATGACTCCAGGTTCAGCATTTTATCCATTGTGTCAATTAGCTACTCTCAGTGAATAACAACTTCTGAAGTACGATTCCATGGAATTCATGCTTAGGTATGACTTGGATTTCCAAAGCTGAGATGTTCTGATAATGGCATGGGCTTTTGTGGGGTGGTGGTGGGGGCTTTCACTGATCTCACTTTCCCCACCATTAATTTCAGAAGATTGGACAAGATGATCTCTAATCTCTCTTGCCTTATAGATTTTGAAACTGCTCCTCCTCAGGTTTGTAGTTCCTCAGGCCATTGGGCCCTAGTAGACCAGAAAGCATGAGGAAATCAGTAGCAGAATTATTGCCTCTGTAGGCAGAGCAACTTGGTGGTTTCTCCCTGCTGAAACTGTTGGGGCAAGTTAATGAGCATTCGTTTGAGATGCAATCCATTCAGTCAGTCCCTAGGTAAAAGCACGGCCTTATTAAAGGGACAGTTGTCATCTCGAATTGAAAGACTCTAGGCAGCTGCAGTGTGGGAGACACTTCACAGCCTTCATTTCCCATGCAAGCCCATCTCACAGCCCCTCTTCTTCCACCTCCCTTGGCCCCCCTCTCCCATCTCTACTCTGCTGAGTTCCATTTAAAACTACCTGGAGAGCTTTTTCATGTAGGGATTGTGTTACTCATTGTACATATGGTGTGAAGAACGCAGATGAGAAATGTGAGTGCCTAAAATAAATACTACATGAACCCTGAGATGTGTGAAGGCCCTTGGGAGTGAGCAAATGAAATGCCTATCAGTCTCTGACACAGCAGAGGCTCCCTACAATTGGCAGCTTCATGCTTCATTATGCATGGATCAGATATATAGGTATGGCCTCAGGCAAGCTCCCTGGTTTAATGGAGAGGTGCATGCTGGGGAGAAGCAAATGTCTCCTGGCCATGTGAATTTTAAAGATGAGGAAAATGAGAATGGAGTTGATTAATCAAAAAAATAGGGGAAGAAATGAGGTTTGTGCTCAGTTACCCCTGTATTCAGTAATAACTCTTTCAAAGGGTGGAATGGTATATTGGACTTTTATTTCTTCTTGTTTTCCCCTCAAATATGGTGGCTTTAACTGTGTTTAAAAAAAAGTTTAGATTATTCTTGTCAGTCTTGTTAGCATATACACACTCTAACAATAAGCAGGTTCATTTTCTGGGGAGAAGAAAAAGGTTGGGGGGAGGGGGAAGGAGAAATCAAGTGATTTAACTATTGCTTTCTATAAACTCTGAAATAGCCTTCATTTTTGGGAAAGGATGAGTATCTAAAATTGTACAGAATCTGATAAACAGCTTTAAATCAACCTGAGCTGCCTTCATGAATAAAATAGTTCCAAGAAACAAGTCTGAGAACTAAGAGGGCTGTGTGGGTGCCACTGAAAACTATAATAACTTTCTTCAAACTCTACTGCTTCTCAGTACATTAGAGAAGGAAAAGGCCATGGCATAAAGAGAAATGCATCCCTCAAAGAGAGTGTTTCAGTGCAAGTTAGATAAGATTAAAGCAAGGGGAAAGGAGGATTCATTTCATTTGAGGGGAATGGTCTTTAACCTGTAAAAAATGTGGGAAAATGCACACATATACATATAATAACTATAGGGCAAACTATATTCATCCTAAAATTTTTTTAACTAGATTAACCTCAAGATAATGAACATGATTACATGATAATACCTGTATAACCCAGACCAAATTGTTTACCATCTCCAGGGAGGGGGAAAGAGAGGGAAACAATTTGGATGATATAACTTCAGAAAATTATTATTACTTGAAATTGGATAAATAAAATATCTGCAAAAATATAGTGAACATTTGTCATTTGTTGGTCTTTCTATGAAGCTTATTTCCTACTTTGCTCAGTAACCTACTATAGTCTAATTATAATTGGATCACTTAAACTCTGCTCCATATCCCTTACTCCCAGTCTTATCCCTTTCAGAATGTGTGGTAGGATACCAAAGAAAGTAGGGATTCTGAATTGGACAGTTGTAAGAAGCAAAACCTTCAACAGCTGTAAAAAATAACATCAATGTCTCTCCATTCTCTTCATTCTTTTTCCCTTTCCTCAGATGAGTTATGGTCAGGAATTTACCCCCTCCCCCAGTGTAAAAGAATCTGGTAGAAATTAAAATGGACAGAGGTGAAAAATTACACTGTTTGATATGAACTTCAAAATGCAATTCTTAATGCAGTTTGTGCTATTAATTAAAAGTATGTGTGTGTATGTGTGTACGTTTGTGTGCATGTCCCTCTGTGAAAAGAATGGGAGAATATCTATGATTGTTTCTGTCTTTCTCTAAAACATATCTTTTGTTTTCTCTAACATTTTACGTTAAAAATATTCCTGGTTGATCCAGTGATTTTTCACTCTAGAGTAGCACCTTGGTTAAATTGACACAAATAAGGTTGTTTTTTTTTTCTCTTTTCCTGATTATGAATCTAGTTAAATAAAATTCCTTTGAATGGAATGAACTCCAAGACTCATCTGCAGGCTCCAAATTAGGTATAAAATTTAGAAGATGACATTTCAGAGTTGGAGGTGAGAAATTTTGTAGACTTTAGCTAATATGAATATGAGTTGCCATGTCAGATTTAGTAAGTGCATAAATATATGCATTCATTAATATCTCCTCATCCCTAGTATTTCATTGTATTTTAAATCAATCTTTTACTATGGTGAAAAATTTGGATTGAGATTTTAATCTTTTTATCATTATAAAATGTTAAGTAGCAAGAGAACATCTTTTCACTTCCTATATTACAAATTAAAGAGCCCCATAAAATGATAAGGGCCGGGGCAGCTGGGTAGCTCAGTGGAGTGAGAGTCGGGCCTAGAGACAGGAGGTCCTAGGTTCAAACCCGGCCTCAGCCACTTCCCAGCTGTGTGACCCTGGGCAAGTCACTTGACCCCCATTGCCCACCCTTACCAATCTTCCACCTATGAGACAATACACCAAAGTACAAGGGTTTAAAAAAATGGTAAGGGCTGAAAAAAAAAAATCCAGCCAATCATTAAGGATGAGAGATCAGAGGTTTTGAACCGTTGAACTGGAAGAAACCTTCCCATTTTGCAGTTGAGGAAAAGTGAATACTAGAGAGATGAAATAATTCCTTCCACTATTATGCATCAGGATACTATTCAAGCTTCTTGAAATTTCAGTGTATTGTATTTCTTTGAATGTTGCTTATTTTAAAATACTTTAAAAAACCTCACTACCTGTTTATTGGTTGGGGCAGAATTTCTTTTCCTCCAGCTAATGCTGATATTACTCATTGGCTGAGAATCATCGAATATATTAGCCAGAAGGAATCTTAGGGATGATATCAGAGCATACCTTTGTTTAATAAATCAGGAAAATGGGGGGAGGGGAGCTGGGTAACTCAGTGGATTGAAAGCCAGGCCTAGAGATGGGAGGTCCTGGGTTCAGATCTGACCTCAGACAATTCCCAGCCAATACACAGTATATGGCTCCAAGACAGAAGGTAAGGGTTAAAAAAATAAATCAGGAAAATGAGCTACAGAGAGGTAAAATATTTGTCATTACAACAACAAAAGCCATAATCATAACCATAAACCAATACTATTGCTATGACTATTACTACAATCACCATTACCATCAACAATACCACTACCACTACCACCACCACCACCACTACTAGTGCTAGTACTTCTACTACTACTACTACTACTACTACTACTACTACTACTACTACTACTACTACTACTACTACTACTACTACTACTAAGCTCTTTTTATATTTTTTTACAGATAAGAAAACCAAAATTGAGAGGTTAAGTTACTTCCTTATGGTCACACAGTTAGTAAATGTCTAAAGTAGAATTCAAACTCACATAATGCTGATTCCTAGCCCACTTCAATCCATTATTTAATAGTGCAATGTCAAAGAGTTAGAAGTAGAAGAGGCAAGACTGAAATCTTGGTCTCCCAAATAGTTTCATTGTGCTTTCCACTGAGAGAGCATATAGATAATGGATAAGTTACTTTACCATTAGAATGTAAGATCCTTGTGATTAGTGATTAATTCTTTGTATTTTTATCCTCAGTGCCTTCCACATTGTCTGGCACATATTATTAAGTGTTTGATGATGGATTGACTACTAATGTGTCACTGTGGAAAAGTAGTGTAATTAAAAATAGTGTGCCTTAGTTTGCTCATCTGAAAAAATGTACATAATAATAGTATGTACCTCCTGTATTATTGTTAGAACATAATATATCTAATATATAATATATTGTTAGACATAATATATCTAAAACCGTGTATAACTGTTCTCATTACCAGTGTTATTGTTATTATACTGCCTTCTACTACTTCCCAAGGGGTATGTGTCCAAAGGAAATTAGTGTTATATCTATATTAGAACTGTAGGATGATTCCTCTAATTCCTGGGATTTAGTCATTTGAAGTATCTACAATGCCTTATGTTGAAGTGAATCAAATGAAATCCAATAATGTAAAGACCTGCTTTCCTTTGTGAAAATGGCGCCTTAAAATTCCACAAATCAAACAAAACTCTTTGGAACTTCAGAAGACTTTTATTGTATAATTATGTAATCCTTTTCCAGAGAAGCCACATCCAACATACTTACAGCCACTCACTGCCTTAAAAAATCACAAATTAACAATATTTATATTCCATTTTATTTGTATTTACTTGATTAATTTTTTCCAATTGCATTTAGTCAGGAATTTTGTCAGTGGCTTTTAGCTTAGGGGCCTCAAGTTTGACTCTTCTGTTCAAGGAGACTTAAACATTTTAGAGCTAAAGGAGTTCATTACATAAAACAGGAAATAGTGACCCACGAGTAAGATTTTGACTTTATTTCTGAATGGAAACCCCATTCTTTTTGCATTACTCAAAAAAGAACTGCTCATGATAACTATGCTCATAAGCTCTCTTAGAACAGGTTATGTCCTATCCAAAAATCATAGTCCCTAGGAACTAGGAGAAAAAAAACTTAGTTAGTATATAACACACCTAAAATAAATATGTATTTAATTGAAGTGAGTTGAACTGGATTATGCTAGAATTACCTACCTCTTGATAGAAGAAGTGTGGATAGTTTTGAGAAATGAACAAAAATCCACCAAATGTTTTCTTCATACTATGCTACTGATTGGTGATGAATTTTCTGTGGCTTCTAATAATACAGTGCTTTTATTTCATGTTTAAAGATTCCTGGGTGAAAGGCACTATGTTATTGTAATATGATTTCCATACTTGGAGTAACTACCTGGGTTTGCATCCTGCTTCTGTTATATGCTACCTCTGAGAATTTGGATAACCCAGTTCCCCACTTCCAAGTTCAATAAGACAAGGGAGTTGGATTATGTCCTCTCTAAGGTTACTTCCACTGCTAAAACTACTGTTGTTAAGCCTGATTCTTTTTCTCCTGCAGTTAGTTATGTGTTTTCACATATCATAACAGAGAGGTGGCAGGCCTGGGCTTCTCTAAAGTTCCCTTTTTTTAAAATTTGAAAAATGTTATATAATCACTTAATTTAGAATATTTTTCCATAGGTACATGATTCATGTTTTTTTTTTCTCCATTCCTCCCACCCCCTCCCATTGCCAATGAGCAAATTCCACTGGGTTTTACATGTGTTATTGATCAAGACCTATTTCCATATTGTTAATATTTGCATTAGTGTTCACTTAGAGTCTATATCCCCAATCATATCCCCATTGACCCATTTGATCAAGCAGTATTTTTTCTTCTGTGTTTCTTCAACCACAGTTCTTTCTCTGGATGTAAACAGGTTTCTTTCTCATAAGTCCCTCAGAATTGTCCTGGATCATTGCATTGCTGCTTTTAGAAAAGTCCATTACATTCAGTTGTGCCACAGTGAAAAAAAAGTGCCTCTTTGTATAAGGTTCTCCAGGTTCTGCTCCTTTCACTCTGCATCAATTCCTGGAGATCATTCTAGTTCTCATGGAATTTCTCCAGTTCATTATTCCTTTCAGCACAATAGTATTCTATCATCAACAGATAACACAATTTGTTCAGCCATTCCCTAATATTTTCAAAGTTTTTGTCACTACACAAAGCACAGCTATAAATATTTTTCTACAAGTCTTTTTCTTTATTATTTCTTTGGGGTATAAACTCAGCAGTGGTATGGCTGGATCAAAAGGCAGACAGTCTTTTTTTTTTTTTAATCAAATAGTACTTGAAGTGTTAACAAGCATTTTATTCCCAGTGTCTCTCTGATATGTATATGATGACAAACTTGAGGAAAATTATAGTTTTTGCCTCTTTTCTCTATTTCCAACTCTTTTTTTTGTATTTTTTGTATTTTTTATATTTTTTATTTTTTAACATTTATTAATAATCATTTTTAACATGGTTACATGATTCATGCTCCTACTTTCCCCTTCACCCCCGCACTCCCCCCACCCATGGCCGACGCACATTTCCACTGGTTTTGTCATGTGTCCTTGATCAAGGCCAATTTCCAAATTGTTGGTGGTTGCATTGGTGTGATAATTTCGAGTCCACATCCCCAATCATGTCCACCCGGACCCATACGTTCAAGCAGTTGCTTTACTTATATGTTTCCTCTCCTTAAGTCATTCCTCTGAATGTGGGTAGCATCTTTACCATAAATCCCTCAGAGCTGTCCTGGGTCATTGCATTGTTGCTGGTACAGAAGCCCATTACATTCGATTTTACCACAGTATATCAGTCTCTGTGTACAATGTTCTTCTGGCTCTGCTTCTTTTGCTCTGCATCAGTTCCCGGAGGTCTCTCCAGTTCGCCTGGAACTTCTCCAGTTTGTTATTCCTTTTAGCACAATAGTATTCCATCACCCGCATATACCACAGTTTGTTCAGCCATTCCCCAATTGAAGGACATACCCTCCTTTTCCAGTTTGTTGCCACCACAAAAAGTGCAGCTATAAATATTTTCGTACAAGTCTGTTTATGATCTCTTTGGGGTACAAACCCAGCAATGGTATGGCTGGATCAAAGGACAGGCATTCTTTTATAGCACTTTGAGCATCATTCCAAATTGCCAGCCAGAATGGCTGGATCAGTTCACAACTCTACCAGCAATGCATTAATGTCCCAATTTTGCCACATCCCCTCCAACATTCATTACTCTCCCCTTCTTTCATTTTAGCCAATCTGCTAGGTGTGAGGTGATACCTCAGAATTGCTTTGATTTGCATTTCTCTAATTATTAGAGATTTGGAACACTTTCTCATGTGCTTATTGATACTTTTGATTTCTTTACCTGAAAATTGCCTATTCATGTCTCTTGCCCATTTATCAATTGGGGAATGGCTTGATTTTTTATACAATTGCTTTAACTCCTTGTATATTTGAGTAATTAGACACCTGTCAGAGTATTTCATTATAAAGATTTTTTCCCAATTTGTTGTTTCCCTCCTGATTTTGACTACATTGTTTTTGTTTGTACAAAAGCTTTTTAGTTTAATATAATCAAAACCATTTAATTTACATTTTGTAATTTTCTCTAACTCTTGCTTGGTTTTAAAGTCTTTCCTTTCCCAGAGATCTGACAAGTATGCTATTCTGTGTTCACTTCACTTATTTATAGTTTCCCTCTTTATATTCAAGTCATTCACCCATTCTGAATTTATCTTGGTGTAGGGTGTGAGATGTTGATCTAAACCTAATCTCTCCCATATTATTTTCCAAATATCCCAGCAGTTTTTGTCAAATAGTGGATTCATGTCCCAAAAGTTGGGCTCTTTGGGTTTATCATACACTGTCTTGCTGATGTCATTTACCCCAAGTCTATTCCATTGATCCTACTCTCTGTCTCTTAGCCAGTACCATATTGCTTTGATGACTGCTGCTTTATAGTATAGATTAATATCTGGTACTGCTAGGCCCCCTTCATTCACATTTTTTTTCATTATTTCCCTTGATATTATTGATCTTTTGTTATTCCAAATGAAATTTATTATAGTTTTTTTCTAATTCAGTAAAGAAGTTTTTTGCTAGCTTGATAGGTATGGCGCTAAATACGTAAAGTAATTTGGGTAGAATTGTCATTTTTATTATGTTAGCTCGACCTACCCATGAGCAATCAATGGCTTTCCAATTCTTTAGATCCAGTTTTATTTGTTTGGAAAGTGTTTTGTAGTTATTTTCATATAATTGCTGTGTTTGTTTTGGTAGATAGATTCCTAAGTATTTTATATTGTCTAGGGTGATTTTAAATGGTGTTTCTCTTTCTACTTCTTGCTGCTCTAGTGTGTTGAAAATGTATAGAAATGCTGATGATTTATGTGCATTTATTTTGTATCCTGCAATTTGCTAAAGTTGTTGATTATTTCTACAAGCTTCTTAGCTGATTTTCTAGGATTTTTTAAGTAGACCATCATATCATCTGCAAAGAGTGATAACTTAGTCTCCTCCTTGCATATTTTGATAGTTTCAATTTCTTTTTCTTCTCTAATTGCAACTGCTAGTGTTTCTAGTACTATGTTGAATAATAGAGGTGATGATGGGCATCCTTGTTTTAATCCTGATCTTATTGGGAAGGCTTCTAATTTATCCCCATTACATATGATGTTTGTTGATGGTTTTAGGTATATACTGTTTATTATTTTTAGGAAAGGTCCTTCTATTCCTATACTTTTCAGTGTTTTCAATAGGAATGGATGCTGTATTTTGTCAAAGGCTTTTTCAGCATCTAATGAGATGATCATGTGATTTTTGTTTGTTACACTATTGATATGGTCAATTATGTAGATGGTTTTCATAATGTTGAACCAACTTTGCATTCCTGGTATAAATCCCACCTGATCATGGTGGATGATCTTCTTATTTACTTGCTGGAGTCTCTTTGCTAGTATTCTATTTAAGATTTTTGCATCTATGTTCATTAGGGAGACTGGTCTGTAGTTTTCTTTCTCTGTTTTTGATCTCCCTGGCTTTGGAATCAGTACCATATTTGTGTCATGAAAGGAATTTGGTAGGACTCCTTCTTTGCTTATCATATCAAATAATTTGTATAGTATTGGGATTAGTTGCTCTTTGAATGTCTGATAGAATTCACTTGTGAATCCATCAGGCACTGGCGATTTTTTCTTAGGGAGTTCTTTGAAGGCTTCTTCAAATTCTTTTTCTGATATGGGATTATTTAGGTATTCTATTTCCTCTGCTGTCAATCTAGGCAGTTTATATTTTTGTAAATATTATTCCATATCTCCTAAATTGTTATATTTATTGCCATATAATTGGGCAAAATAGTTTTTAATGATTGCCTTAATTTCCTCTTCATTAAAGGTGAGGTTTCCCTTTTCATCTTTGATACTGTAAATTTGGTTTTCTTCTTTCCTTTTTTTATTAGATTGACTAGTACTTTGTCTATTTTATCTGTTTTTTCAAAGTACCAGCTCCTAGTTTTATTTATTAATTCAGTAGTTGTTTTACTTTCGATTTTATTAATTTCTCCCTTGATTTTTATTATTTCTAATTTAGTTTCCATCTGGGGATTTTTAATTTGCTTGCTTTCTAATTTTTTAGTTGCATGCCCAATTCATTAATTTCTGCCCTCCTTAATTTGTTAATATATGCACTCAAGGATATAAATTTCCCCCTGAGTACTGCCTTGGCCGCATCCCACAGAGTTTGGTAGGATGTCTCATCATTGTCATTTTCTTCAATGAAATTATTGATTGTTTCTATGATTTCTTCTTTGACAAATTGGTTTTGGAGAATCATATTATTTAATTTCCAATTAGTTTTTGATTTTCCTGTCCAGGTGCCCTTACTAATTATTATTTTTATTGCATTATGATCTGAGAAGGTTACATTTATTATTTCTGCTCGTTTGCATTTGTTTGCAATGGTTCGATGCCCTATAACATGGTCAATCTTTTTGAATGTGCCATGTGCAGCTGAAAAGAAGGTGTATTCCTTTTTGTCCCTATTTATTTTTCTCCATATATCAAATAAATCTAATTTTTCTAGGACTTCATTCACCTCTCTTACCTCTTTCTTATTTATTTTTCTGTTTGATTTATCTAGATCTGAAAGAGGAATATTTAGATCTCCCACTAGTATGGTTTTACTATCTATTTTCTTCTTGAGCTCTGCCAGTTTCTCCTTTATGAATTTGGATGCTATGCCACTTGGTGCATATATATGGAGCAGTGTTTTTTCCTCATTCTTTATACTGCCTTTAATCAGGATGTAATGACCTTCCCTGTCTTTTTTAATCATATCTATTTTTACTTTGGCTTTTTCAGAAATCATAATAGCCACTCCTGCCTTCTTTTTCTCATTTGACGCCCAAAAGATTTTGCTCAAGCCCTGGACCTTAAACTTGTGTATGTCCACCCGTCTCATATGTGTTTCTTGTAGACAACATATGGTAGGATTTTGGTTTCTGATCCACTCTGCTATTTGCTTCCGTTTTATGGGTGAGTTCTTCCCATTAACATTCAGAGTTATAATCATCAGTTGTGCATTTGCTGACATTAGCGTTTCCTCCCCTATTCCTACCCCTTCTCCTTAAACTATTTCCTTTAAAACCAGTGGTTTGCTATTAAGACCCTATCCCTTATCCCCTTCCTTGATGAACTTCCCTTTCTACCCCCTCCCTTATTTCCCCCCCTGTTTTTGTTTTTAAAGGCCTTATGAATTCCCTCCCTCTTCTCCCCTCCCTTTTTTTGACCTCCCCACTCCCTTGCTCCCCTTGGTTTATCCCTTCTAACTTTCTCAGAAGGGTTACATAAGAGTTTTATGTCCCAATGGATAGTATAGCTACTCTTCCCTCTCCAGTTTGATTACACTAAGAGTAAGGTTTGATTATTACCTCTTAATGCTCTCTTCCTCTCCTTCTTATAATAGTATTTGTCCCCTCTCCCTCCCATGCCCTCTTTGTGTGTAATAGAATATCCTATTTTCTTATTCACTCAAGTTTCTCTTGGTGTCCCCTGCTATTCACCCCCTCTTTCCCATCCCCCATGTCATCTTAGATTATTTAGTGTTCTACCCTCACCCTGTGAATTATTCTTCTGATTACTATAATAGTGAATATTATAATAGTGAATAGAGTTCACTACAGAGAATTACACATAATGTTCCTCTACATAGGAATACAGATAATTAGATCTCACTGAGGCCCTTAAAAAGGCAAATTTAAAAATTATAAGTTTTCTTTCTTTCCCCTCTGTATCTTATTTACCTTTTCATATTTCTCTCGAATTCTGTGGTTGGATATCAAACTTTCCATTCAGCCCTGGTCTTTTCTGTGAAAATACCTGGCATTCTTCAATTTTGTTGAATGCCCATACTTTCCCCTGGAAATATATAGTCAATTTTGATGGGTAGTTGATCCGTGGTTGCAGGCCCAGCTCTCTTGCCTTTCTGAATATCGTATTCCAAGCCTTTCGGTCTTTTAGCGTGGAGGCTGCCAGATCCTGTGTGATCTTGATTGGTGCTCCTTGATATTTGAATTGTTTCTTTCTGGCTTCTTGTAAGATTCTTTCCTTTGCTTGGAAACTCTTGAATTTGGCAATTATATTCCTGGGCATTTTCTTTTCTTGATCGAATTTAGTGGGTGTTCAATGAATCCTTTCAATGTCTATATTGCCTTCTTGTTGTAGGACTTCAGGGCAATTTTGCTGAATTATTTCTGTTAGTATGGAGTCCAGGTTTCTATTAATTTCTGGTTTTTCTGGAAGACCAATTATTCTCAAATTGTCTCTTCTAGACTGGTTTTCTTGGTCTGTCACTTTGTCATTGAGATATTTCATGTTTCCTTCTATTTTTTCAGTCTTTTGATTTTGTTTTATTTGTTCTTGTTGTCTTGAGAGATCATTAGCTTCTAGCTGCTCATTCTAGCCTTTAGGGACTGGTTTTCAGCTATAATCTTTCGGTTTTCGGCTATGATCTTTTGGGTTTCGGCCATAATCTTCTGGTTTTCGGGCCATAATCTTCTGGTTTTCGGCTATAAGCTTCTGGTATTCCTTTTCAATCTGATCATTTCTGGTGTTCAATTTGCTTATCAGTTCATTTGGTTTCTGAGCCTCACTTTCCAGTTGCAAGATTCTACCTTTTAAACTGTTATTTTCTTGCCATATCTCTTCCATTTTCCTTAAAATCTCAGTTTTGAACTCTTCCATAGCTTGTGAGGAGTTTTCCTTATTTGAGGAGGGTCCGGATGCTTGTTTGTTCTCCTCCTCTGTTTGCTCGGTTGTCTGGATTTTCTCTGTGTAAAAGTTGTAGAGTGTTAAAGACTTCTTTTTCTTGTTGTTAATCTTTCTCTTCTGAACTTCCTGAGACTGGGTAGCCATCCTTAGCCCAGCAGCTTCTCAGGTTTATCCTTGCGCTCAGGGTCTGTCCACGGTCAAGCCCCATGGTGGATCCCCTTGCTTGATCCTCTGCCTGAAGTTTTTTTACAAGTCTCAGGGCGCTGCTTTCACAGTCTTACACCGGTCTGCCTCCACCTACGCCTCCTTGGAGCCTGAGCTCTGAGCCTGCCTGAGCTCTGCTCCCATGCTCTGCGCCCTAAGCCCGTGCTCAGATTTCGGGTGCATTCTTGGCTTTTTGGGGTCCCAAATCTTGCTGCTCTCAGGAACAGGCCCCAGAGCTGCCAATGACTCGATGGGTGCCCCAAACTTGCTTTATTTCTTTTTAGCTGGCCTCAGTGCTACAGGTGTTGTGTGTGGAGGGGGTGGGGGTGGTGTGGTTGCTCAGCCCAAGATTTACTGAGAGCTGTTTCACCCCTTTATAGCATGGAAATGCCTCGATTCCACGTACCTTCCATGCTGTGCCCTGTTGTGGGGTTCCTCCGTTCATCTGGACTTGTTTTTATGTCCCCTTGAGGAGTTTTGTGTGTTTTGGTCAGGAAAGGTTAAGAGCTGCTTCTTACTCTGCCGCCATCTTAACCCGGAACCTCTATCTCTAACTCTTAACGCAGTACCTGGTATATAGTAGACAATTGATGAATGCCTATTGATTGTTCTATAGAACAACCATTATTTTTTAAAAATATTTTATTTTTTTTAGAAAAGTTTTCCATGGTTACATGATTATTGTTTTTACTTTGCCCTTCACCTCTCCTTTACCCCCTCATCGAATGTGCATTTCCACTGTTTTGAACGTGTGTGTTCAATCAATACTTATTTATGTATTATTATATAATACATAATAATTATTTTTACATATTGATAGTTGCATTGCTGTAGTAATTTAGTCTCTACATCCCCAACCATGTCCACATCAAACCATGTGTTCAAGCGGTTGTTTTTCTTCTGTGTTTCCACTCCTACAGTTCTTCCTTTGAATGTGGATATCATTCTTTTACATAAATCCCTCAGAATTGTCCTGGGTCATTGCATTGCTGCTAGTACAGAAGTTCATTACATTCGATTTTACCACAGTGTATCAATCTCTGTGTACAATGTTCTCCTTGTTCTGCTCCTTTCACTCTGCATCAGTACCTGGAGGTCTTTCCAGTTCACATGGAATTCTTCCACTTTATTATTCCTTTGAGCAAAATAGTAATCCATCACCAGCATATACCACAATTTGTTAAGCCATTCCCCAATTTAAGGGATTCCCCTCATTTTCCAGTTTTTTGCCACCACTAAAAGTGCGGCAATAAATATTTTTATACAAGTCTGTTGTATTTATGATCTTTTTGGGTTACAAAGCCAGCAATGCTATGGCTGGATCAAAGGGCAAAAGTCTTTTAAAGCCCTTTGGCCATAGTTCCAAATTGCCATCCAGAATGGTTGGATCAGTTCACAACTCCACCAGCAATGCATTAATGTCCCAATTTTGCCACATCCCCTCCAGCATTCATTACTCTCCCCTTCTATCATTTTAGCCAATCTGCTAGGTGTGAGATGATACCTCAGAGTTGTTTGAAATGGCTTGATTTTTTATACAATTGATTTAACTCCTTGTATATTTGTGTAAAAAGGGGCAGCTGAGTAGCTCAATGGATTGAGAGCCAGGCCTAGAGACTGGAGGTCCTAGGTTCAAGTCCGGCCTCGGACACTTCCAACTGTGTGACCTTGGGCAAGTCACTTGACTCCTACTGCCCACCCTTACCACTCCTGGGCCAAGGAATGTCCCAAGCCTGGATGAAAAAAGGAGGAGGGTTGGGCGTGGGGCTAGCAACCCCACCCTGTAAAAACTACATCTGCTAAAGAAACTGCAACCTAAAGTAGGGGCAGCTGGGCTAGCTCAGTGGATTGAGAGCCAAGCCTAGAGACAAAAGGTCCTAGGTTCAAGTCCGGGCTCAGACACTTCCCAGCTGGGTGACCCTGAGCGACTGTGTGTCCCATTGCCTACTGGTTGTGGCCCTATGCTCCTAGAATGGAGTCCCAGGATAAAAAAAATATTTGTGTAATTAGACCCCTGTCAGAGTTTTTTGTTATAAAGATTTTTTTCCCAATTTGTTGTTTCCCTTTTCATTTTGGTTGCATTGTTTTTGTTTGTACAAAAAGTTTTTAATTTAATATAATCAAAATTATTTATTTTACATTTTGTAATTTTTTCTAACTCTTGTTTGGTTTTAAAATTTTTCCTTTTTCATAGATATGACAGGTATACTATTCTATGTTCACCTAATTTTCTTATAGTTTCCTTTTTTATATTCAAGTCATTCACCCATTCTGAATTTATCTTGGTGTAGGGTATTAAATGTTGATCTAAGCCTAATCTCTCCGAAATTGTTTTCAATTTTTTCCAGGAGTTTTTGTCAAATAGTGGATTTTTTTTGTCCTGAAAGTTGGGCTCTTTGGTTTTATCATAGACGGTCTTGCTGACATCTCTTACCCCAAGCATATTCTACTGATCTTTCCTTCTGTCTCTTAGGCAGTACCATATCATTTTGATGACTGCTGCTTTATCATATAATTTAATATGTGCTACTTCTAGGCCACCTTCCTTCAAATTTTTTTATTACTTCCCTTGATATTCTTGATCTTTTATTCTTCCAAATGAACTTTTTTATAGTTAATTTCTAATTCAGTAAAGAAGTTTTTTGTAATTTGATAGGTATGGTACTAAATAGGTAAATTAATTTGGGTAAAATGGTCATTTTCATTATGTTAGCTTGTCCTACCGATGAGCAATCAATATTTTTCCAATTGTGTAGATCTAGTTTTGATTTTTGTAAAGTATTTGGTAGTTGTGATCATATACTTCCTGTGTTTGTTTTGGTAGATAGATTCCTAAGTATTTCATATGTCTAGGGTGATTTTAAATGGTGTTTCTCTTTCTACGTCTTGCTGCTGTGATGTGTTGGAAATATATAGAAAAGCTGATGATTTATGTGCATTTATTTTGTATCCTGCAAATTTGCTAAAGGCGTTGATTATTTCTACTAGCTTTTTAGTTGAATCTCTAGGATTTTTTAAGTAGACCATCATATCATCTGCAAAGAATGATAGCTTGGTCTCCTCATTACCTATTTTAATACCTTAAATTTCTTTTTCTTCTCTAATTGCTACTGCTAGTGTTTCTAGTACAATATTAAATAATAGAGGTGATAGTGGGCATCCTTGTTTAACTCCTGATCTTATTGGTAAGGCTTCTAATTTATCCTCATTTCATATGATGCTTGTTGATGATTTTAGATATATACTGTTTTTTTGTTTTTAGGAAAGGTCCTTCTATTCCTATACTTTCTAGTGTTTTCAATAGGAATAGGTGCTGTATTTTGTCAAAAGCTTTTTCAGCATCTATTGAGATAATCATGTGTTTTTTGGTGGTTTCCTTCTTGATATGGTCAATTATGTGAATGGTTTTCGTGATGTTGAACCATCCTTACATTCCTGGTATAAATCCCACCTGATCATAATGAACAACCCTCGTGATCACTTGCTGGAATCTTTTTTGCTAATATTCTGTTGAAGCAGAGTGGATTATAAACAAAATCCCTATTATATGTTGTCTACAAGAAACACATATGAGGTGGGTGGACATACACAAGTTTAAGCTCAAGGGCTTGAGCAAAATCTTTTGGTCTTCAAATGAGAAAAAGAAGGCAGTATTGGTGATCATGATTTCTGACAAAGCCAAAGTAAAAATAGATATGATTAAAAGAGACAGGGAAAGTAATTACATCCTGATAAAAGGCAGTATAGAGAATGAGGAAATAACAGTCCTCAACATGTGTGCACCAAATGGTATAGCATCCAGATTCCTAAAGGGGAAACTGGCTGAGCTCAAGAAGGAAATAGATAGTAAAACCATAATAGTGGGAGATCTAATTATTCCTCTTTCAGATCTAAATAAATCAAACCAAAAAAATAAATAAGAAAGAGGTAAGGGAGGTGAATGAAGTCCTAGGAAAATTAGATTTCATTGATATGTGGAGAAAAATAAATAGGGACAAAAAGGAATACACCTTCTTTTCAGCTGCACATGGTACATTCACAAAGATTGACCATGTAATAGGGCATAGAAACATCACAAACAAATGCAAAAGAGTAGAAATAATAAATGTAACCTTCTCAGATCATAATGCAATAAAAATAATAATTAGTAAGGACACCTGGACAGGCAAATCAAAAACTAATTGGCAATTAAATAATATTATTCTCCAAAACCAGTTAGTTAAAGAAGAAATCATAGAAACAATCAATAATTTCATTGAAGAGAATGGCAATGACGAGGCATTCTACAAAACTCTGTGAAATGCTGCTAAGGCAATACTCAGGGTGAATTGTATATCCTCGAGTGCATATATTAACAAATTAGAGAGGGCAAAGATCAATGAACTAGGCATGCAAATTAAAAAACTAGAAATGGAACAAGTTAAAAATCCCCAGTTTAAGACCTAATTAGAGATTACAAAAATTAAAGGAGAAATCAATAAAAATTAAAGTAAAAGAAGTATTGAACTAATAAATAAGACTATTATCTGGCACTTTGGAACAACAAACTAAATTGACAAAGTACTGGCCAATCTAATTTAAAAAAGGAAAGAAGAAAACCAAATCATCAGTATCAAAGATGAAAAGGGAGACCTCACCTCTAATGAACAGATAGTCTTTTAACTAAATTTCCCTTTTAAAAAATGTGTTCCAAAAGACAATAACTACATCAGACAGAACTTAATAAAATATTTCTATGTAGTGATTTTTTAAAATAAAATGCAAATTCAAGTCGATACCACGTCGTATTTCAACTATATAAGATAAATGTATGCTTATCTTTTTATTTATATTTATTCAAAAACATTACATAACTTAAACCACAATCAGAGAGAATTCAGAGTGAGAAGGCATTTCAATTCATGAATTTTAATCTAAAATACATAGTATCAATTGCATGAATACAATTCCTCTTCCCAATATGAAGAATCACATGGAATAAATTATGCTTTATTATTAATATTTTCTATTTTAATTGGCTTTATGTCTTACTTCTCTCGGGTGAGAAATGTGATTGCTTTACCACATCCCCCAATTTGCATCTTGCCTCATTAAAATATATTACCATTTGAGAATTGATATCATCGTCATATCATATTAATTCTAAATCTCCACATTAATTTCAGCTTTCAGAAATAATCATTAAAAGCACCACATATATTAAAGGGAAATAAATAGAAAACAATTTTGACCTTTGGTTTTTTACACATGTACCTTGAAAGAAATGGATGTACAGGGAAGATTTTCTATGACATTACTTGCCAACATCACAGAATCGTACTTCAGATAGCTTGTACTCTGTTCAAAGTTTCTCCTGTTGTAAGTAACAGAGAGATACACTTGTTTATTTGTTTAAAATACCCTTATACATATTTTTGTTCTTGTTTTTTCCCGTGGGCATGTACTCCAAAGATAAACATCATAGGCCTTCTATGCATGTATGTATTCCAAGGTTAATTCCTTAATTTTCACTCCACACTGTAGACTGTCATCACAAGGCCATTGCTATATTTCCTTTTGGTTCTTGAGATAAGACTAAAGACATTGAGACTTCAGCATTATGTACCCTGACACTTATCAATGTTTTCTACTGATTTTCAGCAAGCATTATTTATCTTTGTAAAGGGTATTTCTAAAGCAGATATAGTAAGGGTAGTTATCATACTATCATGTTCTCAAATCTGGGATTTACTTTGCCCTTAACACAATCTCTTGGTAGAGTATACTCAGACATAAAGAATATATATATGGTGGGAGCATCTAGGTGGATCAATGGATAGAGTGCAAAGCCTACAGTCAGAAGGACATTGGTTCAAATTTAGCTTCAGACAACTTCTTATCTATGTGACCCTGGGCAAGACACTTAACCTCAGTTGTCTAGCCCTTACTGCTCTTTTGCCTTGGAACCTATACTTGTATGAATTCTAAAACAGTAGATAAGAGGTTAAAAGATTAAGACTATGTGTGATAAAAAGTAAACTTCTCCTTTTGTGGATTCTTCATACATTTCTTCTTAATTTTAGTCCACTGTCAAGGGTCTAATCTAGTACTTTTATAGTTTTGAAGCTACCTTTTCTGGGAATGTTCTAGTTTGTCCTCAGTATCATAGGTCATTTGAAGACTTTGTCTTTAGCCACTGTTACAGGTACATTACTACAAGATTGGTGGAAACTCAAAAATATCACCTGGTCAACATGGGATTGAGGCAGGAGAAAAACTCATTCCCTTTACTCCATTCCCCCAACACTAATTCCTCTCAGGAGTCCTTGACTGCTCACCTGATTGGCCAAATGATGTGCATCTAGAATTTGTGTTTGGAATTGGCTTTTTGAATGATGCAGAGGTGTCCACGTGTGTGTCTAAGATTTTTTGGCCAGTCCTAAGATATTTCTTGCATAGCATCATCTGTTTTATCTAATAAATGTATAATTAGTTCTAATTGTTTGAGGACTTATTCATATCTAGCTGCTTTTATTAAATCATTGATTTATTTGATAGATATATCTGAGCATTTTATGATTACATTAATTGAGGGAATGGTTGAGAATCTACCAATATCTATGTCAATTCAAATACATGTGTTCACTAATAAATAGGATGTTGATTGTTTATAATTAGAATGTAGAAATTTGCAAATCATAGAATATAACATATTTTCTATTCTTCCTTAATGTAAAATGTTACATTATATCATATCTTTTAGCTCATTTTTATGTTTTAGCTTTTCACAAGTAAATGTATTGCAGGATGATCTCATATATTTATGTATGCCTATGCATCTAACATATAACATATATGTACATATATATATTTATGTGCCTGCACTTATAATAATTAGCCCACACAAAATATATCCTCTGAAATATATTTGTTTTATAATTTTTAAATGAAGAAAATTAGTTTTAAAGTGTCAAAACAATACTTTTAAAATTACCTTTACTATTGAAGAATATAAAAAATGTAATATCTTTTGATTTGCTTCACTACATTCTACATCTTAACAGAAGAAGACTATAATACATTTCGAGGTAAAAATGAAATAAAACCATTCCCCCCCAAATGCTATGTGTTCTATGGGACAGCTTCAGGGAAGAAAAAGGGGAGGGAAACATGGGGTCCTATGGTGGTGTAAGAAGCAAAAAATCCCACTTAAAAACTCAAGAAATACCAAAAGTATCTAACTCTTTAAAAAGTTCAATGCAAAAATACCTTATTACATCAGTAAAATTACTTATTGATGATTTTTCCATGCTCATCATAAAAAAAGAATTGATGATGAAGGATGGCATCATGCCCTGATAAAATGTTTGCTTGTATTTGTTTTTTCAGTGTTTAGGTCAAAGACTGATGTTTAGAAATTTGTTGAAAAATTCTCTCTCTCTCTCTCTCTCTCTCTCTCTCTCTCTCTCTCTCTCTCTCTCTCTATCTCTCTCTCTCTCTCTCTCTCTCTCTCTCTCCATCTTTCTGACTCTAAATACGTCACTTATTTTGTCAGTGCTCCAGTCAGCTGTCTAACCCAGTGATGGTCAAACTTTTTAAAGAAGGGGCCAAAGGAAAGGAAATGCTCTTCTGACAATCTGTTTCAAAGGCAACTCTTTTGAAGTTTCATTGTATTGTATCCTACTCGTATTTGTCAGATTAGGAATAATGCTGTGCTGCAGGATAGAATACTTCAGGGGGCTGCATCTGGCCTGTGGGCTATAGTTTGCATATCACTGGTCTAAGAATATATGCTAAATAAAAGTTGGTTGCCTACGCTATAGAGGATATGGTGGGAGAGCAATTCCTCACCTGAGAGTTCCATATATCAATTAAATTTCAGATTTGGCATTTATCTTCTTGTTTTTAGGTTTCAGTGACATGTTTAAACATAGCATTCAGTATTTATAAATACACTTTTACCATGATTACTTCACACTGGAGCAGATGCTTTTCTGTCCTTTTTATTGATTAGGAAAGTCAGGCACCAAGAAGTTAAGTGACTTGCCTAAGATCATACCTTAAAATGGTGGCAAAACCTAGGACAATCTAAATGAGAACACAAGTCTGCCTAACAAACAAATTCTATTAATTCCATAGTCTTATAATTTCCCTTTAACTTTCAAAGTCTTGGTTTATGAAAGTAGTGATAGATATGAAATCAAAGGGCCTAGGTTATTAGCTTTGTGACTTAAGGTAAATCACTTTGCCAAATTAGTCTCAGTTTTATTATTTATTCATCTATTAATTTATTTATGTATTAATTTATTCAGCAAGCACCTATTAATTGTCCTCTACATCCTCAATACTATGCTAGACATTTGAAATGAAGGCAAAAAAATGTAATAGTGCCTTCCGTCTTATGACTCATGTACTATGTTAAATAACAATATAAACAGGAAAATTAATGTAAGACATTTATAACAGGAATGTGATATAATATTCTAGGTTGAGAACTTAATAATTGAAGCAGTCATGAAAAACCATATAGAGGATATTGAATCTGAACTGAGCTATGCAGAAATATATGAATCCTAAGATATGCAAGTGAAAGAAATATATAGTCTATTCAAAGGGACAGAAATAGGATATGAAATTGGAAATAAAGTAGATCAGTTTCTCTGGACTACAGAATTCATGAGTGGAACTTACTATAGAAGATCTAAGAAGATAAGTAAGGAGCAGATTGTGGAGGTCTTTAAAGCCAGATGAGTTTGTATTCATGGTAAGGGTGATAAACAACCATTCACTGCATTTTTTCTAATTTTGAGTAAGTAAAAGACATGTTTAGACCTCTAGGTAATGGGTTTCTTAACCTCCATATGAGGAAGTATCCATGAAACTTGAACTCAGTTACTATGCCCTAACAACATCTTCAACTTTCCCCCAAGAATGTACATTCCCTGCTCCTCCATTCCATTTTTTTCATCACTCTTTTATTTTCCCCCATTACAATGCAAAGGGAAAATGCTGTACTCAACATCAGGAATGAAAAAGCAAAAAATGATATAGCCCCTGCCCTCCAGGAACTCACATTGTATTCTCAGGAAATAATTTGCAGGTAATTTACCTTGTAAAGGTAATGAATTTTTTCCTGTACATACCACACTTTGATTCCCACGAACACGGGAATGTTTTGAAATGTACAAGTAAATTCAAGGACAAAGTGATATGGAAGATTTAAAGAGATATGAGAAGATGTGGGAAAAATTCTTTGAGGAATGCCATACATAGAGAGTGATTTGAAAATTGGGGAGGTTGCACTAGATGATTTCTCTTCAGTTTGTTAGGTTTCTTCATTTGTAAAATGAAAATACCTAAATTACCTACCTTGTTAAGAGCTTCATATAAGATTATATGCAAAATATCTGACAGAATACAAAGTATGGTATTATTGTTGTCACTAAGATCTCTTCTGGCTATAAATCTAATATTCAAAGGTCTTACATTTTAAAATTTCCTCTCCTCCATAGTGTAAGAAATGTGGAAAGGTTGAAATGCTACAGAAACTTGTCCACTGGAAGACTGAGTCTTAGAAATCAGAGACCCATTTCTGAGAACTATGGCATTCTGTTATAGCACTGTACATGAGAAAAAGTGGTGGCTACAAAGCTGTACTGTTTTCCTTGGGGCAAAGTAATCATGTCATTTTTCTGAAGTGGGAAACAAATGCCCAAATCCCACCTTTTCCCTTCCCCCACTTCATTCTTATAGACTTCCCTCAATTGACCTGATCATTTCATCCATTTCTCAGAGGTAAGAGTCAACAAGTAACCCCTTTAGACCCAGTTAACGAAGTTCTATCATTCTTTAGGCTACTTAAGTCAACAACACAGATATGGAAGCACATGCACACAGCCAGGTTTGCGACCATGGTGACCATAAGCCTATGGTTTAGTGCAGAGATTTCATTTCCCTTCCTGCCTTGTTCCTGATTCAGTAGCAGTTAAAATGAAGTCATCAATTCTCTTAGCTAGAGAGGAACTTGCTCTAGGGATTTGAACTCTTCTCATCTGGCTCTGAATCCCATCTAATTTTTTCCTGTACATACCAAACTTTACTTCCTGCAGACACGATTGTTTTGAAAATTGCAAGCAGCCAAAGCAAGGCACGCTTTTTAAACATAGATCAAGTGTCTTTCAGCTTTCCATCATTCCAATGGAGTATACCCTTAAGAATAATGTGATAAATGTAAAGGCATATGTTATGAAAACGAGTTTACAAGGTTCTCTTAGCGAGAGAAGCCCAGACACTCATCTATTGTAAAACATGTCACTGCAGAGTCTGCAGATAACACATCTCTGCAGAAAGAGGAAGGGTAAATTACAATCTAAAGGCAGAAAAAATATCACCAGAAGGAAAGCTTCTTCTATTATTATTATTATTATCAACATTATTATTATTACCACTATTATTATGCACTGAGAGAGCACCATGAGTGCACACAATGTTTACAAACAGAAAAAAATAAGGTCTATACCTTGAGGAATTTACAATAAGAGTCTTATAAATTAGAAATACCATGTAGTGGAAAATAAATAAGACCTCTCTCAGAGGGTTTAACACAAGTGCAGAATGATTTTAGAATTTGGCACATTCATCTTCATTGAAGGTGACATGGAAAGATTATAACTGAGTTTGCTAAGTATTTAAGTGACTCTCTAAGCAGGAGCCAAATATTTAGATTCCCTTATACTATTCCTCTATATTTGTTGAGAGTTTTAATTTCTACTGTAAAGATAGCAGTGTCATTTTCATCACTGATTATTAAATATATCTATTATATAGATATTAAATATCTCTAAGGGAACTAATTTTGGAAAAAAAGTACTTGTCTGTTTTTGTCCTTTTCCAGAGCCACGGACTAGTGCTCTGTATCATAGTCTCCTTGAATGAGTTTCTATTTAAGATAAGCTCCAGATGCATACACACACACGTACACACATAATATAGACATATATGCATATATTATATATTATATATGTGCATATAATGTAATATATAACATAAATATATGTATGTACATATAATATATGCATGGATATATATATATATATGTGTGTGTATAAAGCAATGCTGATGTTTTGGACCTCATGATAATATTGGGGTAGAGAATAATGGAACTATTTGAATAGTTCAATTAAATAAGTATTTATTAATAGTCAACTATGCACCAAGTGAGAGGCAGCTTTTATTAGTAGATAATTGGGCTTGGACACAGGAAAAGCTGATTTCAATTTGGACTTCTAGTATATATTGACTTTATGATCCTAATAAGTCAGTAAATCTCTCAGTGCACTGAGATAACTCTTAAGTCTTTTAATTGGGGATTAGGTGACACTGTCCCATAATATAAATAATTTCCTCATGTAGAATTCCTTATACCGAGTTCTGGGTAAAGATGGTGGCAGAGTAAAAAGCAGCTGCTTAATCTCTCCTAACCAAAGCATATAGGACTCCTCAAGGGGACATAAAAACAAACCCCACAACAGGGCGCAGCATTGAAGGTACGTGGAATCAGGGAATTTCTACCCTATAAAGGGGTGAAACAGCTCTCACTAAAACGTGAGCTGAGCAACCGCCTCCCTCACACCCACTCCACCTGTAGTGCCAAGGCCAGCTCACAAGGGTTAAAGCAGGTTTGGGGCACCCATTAAGTCAGTGACAGCTCCAGGGCATGTTCCTGAGAGCAGTAAGACTTAGGACCCCAAGAGTCTAAAGAATGCACATGGACTTTGAACACAGACCCTGAGTGCAGGCTTGGGTGAAGGCATTGACTTAGATGTGGACAAGGAACTTGAGTGAAGGTTTGGACCTCTAGTGGGGACCCTGTGCAGATGGGAGCACGGCTGTGGAAGCAGTGCCCTGAAACTGTTGAAGGAGCCTTGGGCAGAGGGACACGCAGGGGGACCACCAGGAGGCTTGACCCCCGAGAACAATGAGACCTGAGACATCAGGAGCCTAGAGAGTGCAGACAGACACTGAGTGTGAGGATAAAGCTGAGTCGGCACAGTGCTAAAAATAGCAAGCCAAAATCGAGAACCCCAGCAGAGAAAGATCATCAAGAAGAAATCTGTAACACTCGACACCTTTTACACAGAGAAAATCCAGACAACAAAGCAAACAGCAGAGGAGGACAAACAAGTAATCATATTCAAACCTTCCCAAAATGATGAAAACTGGTCACGAGGCTATTGAAGAGTTCAAATCAGAGATGATGAGAAAGATGGAAGAGATCTGGCAAGAAAATAACAGTTTAATAGGCAGAATTTTGCAATTGGAAAGTGAGGCTCAGAAATCAAATGAACTGATAAGCAAATTGAACACCAGAAATAACCAGATTGAAAAGGAAAACCAGTCCCTAAAGGCTAGAATTGAGCAATTAGAAGCTAATGATCTCTCAAGACAGCAAGAACAAATAAAATAAAGTCTAAAGACTGGTAAAGTAGAAGGAAACAAGAAATATCTCAATGAGAAAGTGACAGACCAAAAAAACCAGTCTAGAAGAGACAATCTGAGAATCATTGGTCTTCCTGAAAAAGCAGAAATTAATAGAAATTTGGACTCCATACTAAAAGAAATTATTCAGCAAAATTGCCCTGAAGTTCTATAAGAGGACATGCAACATAAAAACTAGAAAGCAAGCAAATAAAAAATCCCCAGATGAAAACTAAATTAGAAATAATAAAAATCAAGGGAGAAATTAATAAAATCAAAAGTAAAAGAACTATTAAATTAATAAATAAGACTAGAAGCTGGTATTTTGAAAAAACAGATAAAATAGACAAAGTACTGGTCAATCGAACCAAAAAAAAAAAACGAAAGAAGAAAAGCAAATTGATACTGTCAAAGATGAAAAGGGAGACCTCACCTCTAATGAAGGGGAAATTAAGACAATAATTAAAAAGTATTTTGCCCAATTATATGGCAATAAATATAACAATTTAGGAGATATGGATGAATATTTACAAAAATATAAATTGCCAAGATTAACAGCAGAAGAAATAGAATACCTAAATAATCCCTTATCAGAAAAAGAAATTGAACAAGCCATCAAAGAACTCCCTAAAAAAATCATCATGTTCTGATGGATTCACAAGTGAATTCTATCAGACATTCAAAGATCATCTCATCCCAATACTATACAAATTATTTGATATAATAAGGAAAGAAGGAGTCCTATCAAATTCCTTTTATGACACAAATATGGTACTGATTCCAAAGCCAGGGAGATCAAAACCAGAGAAAGAAAACTACAGACCAATCTCCCTAATGAACATAGATGCAAAAATCTTAAATAGAATACTAGCAAAGATACTCAAACAAGTAGTCAAGAAGATCATCCACCATGATCAGTTGGGATTCATACCAGGAATGCAAGGATCGTTCAACATTAGGAAAACCATCCACATAATTGACCATATCAACAAGCTAACAAACAAAAATCACATGATTATCTCAATAGATGTTGAAAAAGCCTTTGACAAAATACAGCATCCATTCCTATCGAAAACACTGAAAAGTATAGGAATAGAAGGACCTTTCCTAAAACTAATAAACAGTATATACCTAAAACCATCAGTAAGCATCATATACAATGGGGATAAATAAGAAACCTTCCCAATGAGATCAGGAGGGAAACAAGGATGCCCATCATCACCTCTATTATTCAACATAGTACTAGAAACACTAGCAGTAGCAATTAGGAAAGAAAAAGAAATTGAAGGTATCAAAATAGGCAATGAGGAGACTAAGCTATCACTCTTTGCATATGATATGATTGTCTACTTAAAAAATCCTAGAGAATCAACTAAGAAGCTTGTAGAAATAATCAACAACTTTAGCAAATTTTCAGGATACAAAATAAATGCACATAAATCATCAGCATTTCTATATATGTTCAACACATCACAGCAGCAAGAGGTAGGAAGAGAAACACCATTTAAAATCACCTTAAACAATGTAAAATACTTAGAAATCTATCTACCAAAACAAACACAGGAAGTATAGGACGACAACTACAAAACACTTTCCAAACTATTAAAACTAGATCAAAACAATTGGAAAAACATTGATTGCTCATGGGTAGGATGAGCTAACATAATAAAAATGTCCATTCTACCCAAATTAATTCATTTATTTAGTGCTATACCTATCAAACTACCAAAAACTTCTTTACTGAATTAGAAAAAAAAAACTATAGTAACGTTCATTTGGAATAACAAAAGATCAAGAATATCAAGGGAAATAATGAAAAAAAAATGTGAAGGAAGGTGGCCTGGCAGTACCAGATATTAAAGTATACTATAAAGCCGCAGTCATCAATACAATGTGGTACTAGCTAAGCGACAGGAGGAGGGATCAGTGGAATAAACTTGGCGTAAGTGATGTCAGTAAGACATTGTATGGTAAACCCAAAGTGCCCAACTTTTGGGACAAAAATCAACTATTTGACAAAATCTGCTGGGAAAATTGAAAAACAATATGGGAGAGATTAGGTTTAGATCAACATCTCACACACTACACCAAGATAAATTCAGGATGAGTGAATGACCTGAATATAAAGAGGGAAACTATAAATCAATTAAGTGAACACAGAATAGTATACTTGTCAGATCTCTAGGAAAGGAAAGATTTTAAAACCAAAGAAGAATTAGAGAAAATTACAAAATGTAAAATAAATGATTTTAAAAAGCTTTTGTACAAACAAAAACAATGCAGCCAAATCCAGAAGGGAAATAACAAATTGGGAAAAAATCTTTATAACAAAAAAGTCTGACAGGGGTCTAATTACTCAAATATACAAGGAGTTAAATCAATTGAATAAAAAAATCAAGCCATTACCCAATTGATAAATGAGCAAGGGACATGAATAGGCAATTTTCAAATAAAGAAATCAAAATTATCAATAAGCACATGAGAAAGTGTTCTAAATCACTAATAATTAGAGAAATACAAATCAAAAGAATGCTGAAGTATCACCTCACACCTAGGAGCCAGGCTAAAATGATATATTTTTTTTATCCTGGGACTCCATTCTAGGAGCATAGGGCCACAACCAGTAGGCAATGGGGCACACAGTCGCTCAGGGTCACCCAGCTGGGAAGTGTCTGAGCCTGGACTTGAACCTAGGACCTTTTGTCTCTAGGCCTGGCTCTCAATCCAATGAGCTAGCCCAGCTGCCCCTACTTTAGGTTGCAGTTTCTTTAACAGATGTAGTTTTTTTTACAGGGTGGGGTTGCTAGCCCCACGCCCAACCCTCCTCCTTTTTTCATCCAGGCTAGGGACAGTCCTTGGCCCAGGAGTGGTAAGGGTGGGCAGTAGGGGTCAAGTGACTTGCCCAAGGTCACACAGCTGGAAGTGTCTGAGGCTGGACTTGAACCTAGGACCTCCAGTCTCTAGGCCTGGCTCTCAATCCACTGAGCCACCCAGCTGCCCCCAAAATGATATTAGGGGAGAGTAATAAATGTAGGAGGGGATGTGACCAATTGGGACATTAATGCATTGCTGGAGGAGTTGTGAACTGATCCAACCATTCTGGATGACAATTTGGAACTACATTCAAAGGGCTATAAAAGATTGCCTGCCCTTTGATCCACCCATACCAAGCCATACCATTGTTGGGTTTGTACCCCAAAGAGATCATAGATAAACAGACTTGTTCAAAAATATTTATTGCCAAGCTTTTTGTGGTTCCAGAAACCTGGAAAATGAGGGTATGCCCTTCAACTGGGGAATGGCTGAACAAATTGTGGTATATGCTGGTGATGGAATACTATTATGCTCAAAGGAATAATAAACTGGAGGAATTCCATGTGAACTGGAAAGACCTGCAGGAATTTATGCAGAGTGAAAGGAGCAGAGGCAGAACATTGTACTCAAAGACCAATACACTGTTGTAAAATAGAATGTAATGGACTTCTGTATTAGCAGCAATACAATGATTCATAACAACTCAGAGGGACTTATGGAAAAGAATGCTACCCACATTCAGGAGGACTGCAAGAGAGGAAACATATAAGAAAAACAACTGCTTGAATGCATGGGTTGAGGTGGACATGATTGGGGATGTAGACTTGAAACTACCACTCTAATGCAACTAACAACAATTTGGAAATGTCTTGATCAATGACACATGTTAAAACCAGTGGAAATGTGCAAAGGCCATTGGTGGGGGGAGTGCGTGTGGTTAAGGGGAAAATAGGTGCAGGAATCATGTAACCATGTTAAATATGAATATTAATAAATGTTTAAAAAAAGAATTCCTTATACCAATGAAATTACAGGGCAGGTAAAGGTGCCATGTACTAAATTATATAGTAGATGTTAAAATACCAGAAATGAAACAATTCTTGTTCTCAAGGGGCTCATAGTCCACTGAGAAATAGTTTTAGGAATTTGAGAGGGTGATACTCTCTTTAGGCCAATATTATTTTTTTTCATAAGAACACATCCAGAATTTTGTAACCTCGGTTTATGTGTCACATGTTCCTGAAGTTATTCCTTCAGCCACAATGTGTCATGGGCAAATATATATCTTGCAATTTCACCTTCTAAAATTACTTCCTGAAATTCCTCTCTAAAAGTCCCAATGTATTTAATGTCACTTACATTTTAGGAAAGGAACAAGTTATCCAATTCTTGGAAAGGTGCTAAATGGTTTTAAAATATTAATCTCTGATGTTAACATTTAATATTCATATTTTAATAGGGGATTCTTAAAGATTAAAATGGCCTTGGAGATGCAAAGAAATTAATATCCAAATGTAGGGTTTCAAACAACCCAAGAATTTGCTAACTACTTGGCATAGGTTGAGATATGCCAGCAAAGTTTTTTTTATCCCCATTGTTTTTCCTACCTGTCAAAGTATCTGATTTTTAAAAAAAATCAACATGTAATGATTTGGTAGTAAGGGCACTAGCACCTTACAGGAGAAATAATAGCTCAGTGTCAAGGATAATACTTTAAATGATTATTGTAGGAAACTAGGGGCTCAATGGAACAGGTATAAAGAAGGAGTACATTCCTGTCCTGTGTGACAGCTTATGCAAAGGCATAAAGAGTAAAAATGGAGTTCTGAACATGAAAAACAAGTAAATTAGTTTAACTGAAGTAGAGGGGCAATAGAATCCAGAGTAATGTTATAAAAAAGCTGAAAAGGGAGATAGGGGTTAAGTTGTGAAGGGTTTTAAGTTATAAACAAATGCTGATATTTCCTCTTTGAGATGAAAGTGAAGCAACATTATTTATTGGAAAAGATAGTGTCATGATTAAAAATGTTTCTCGGGGAAAATGAACTCAGAAGCTGAATGGCAGATGAATTGGATTGCTATAAAATCCCACTCATTGGTCTGGGTTTATCTGCTCCGTAGGGATACACAAAACAAGTTCAGTTGTTTGTTACATAAGAGCCTTTCAGTTATGTGAAGTTAGACTGAGGTCTCTGCTAGGTCTGTATTTCACATTAAAGACCTCCAACTCATTCAGTCATTTTTCAGAGACATAGCTTCAAAATCTACCCCATTTTCATTACCTTCCCACAACATCTTCCATTCTGTGAATGACCATCTAAAAATGTCTAAGAAATCTAACTCTGCTTTTCTACTGAATGTAATCATCACTTATTTATCAAACATACAACTAAATACACAATGTATTCATCAATATCATTTTTCCTGATATAATTCAGTTTATATATATATATAAACTGAACTGATATATGTATATTCATATATATATGTATATATATATGTGTGTGTGTGTGTGTGTGTGTGTGTGTGTGTGTGTGTGTGTGTAAACTGAACTTAAGACCCTATAGTTTTCTTAGACTATATATAGTCTAAGAAAACTATAGGGTCTTAGGTAAAGTTAATAGATATGATCACAGACTTGAAAATGGAAATTAGAGATTATATATTACATCCACTTTACTTTTACAGACGAGGTAAACTGAGAGTATAAATGACTTGCCCAGGGATACACAAGCAATCCATTTCAGAATCAAGACTTGAAACCATATCTCCCTGTATCTGAAACACAAAACAGCAGACTCTTGACCGTAGTTACAAAGAACAAATGATAGAGTAAGGATTTGGACCTGTTTCACTTTCAAATGAAATGCTCTTATTTCAAGATCATAACTCTTTCTCTTCTGCTGCTGCCTTAAAAAAGTGAGGTGGTTTAATGCAAAGAGTACGGGCCTTGAAGTTCAGACACCTGACAAAAGTTTCCTCACACACTCACTATGTGATCCTGGACAAATCACTTAGCCTTTCTTTGCCTAAGTTTTTTCAATTGTAAAATGGAGATAATAGCAGTACCTACGTCGCCAAATTATTTTGAGGATTAAATAATACTTAGGAAGCACTTATCATAGTGCCTGGTGCTTAATAAATGCTTATTTTCTTCCTTCATCAATGACCAGAATATTCTTCCTTTCAAGTGCTTTGATGACCTCCAACATAGTTAAACTTTAGGTGTCACCTTATATTTGTGTAATTTTTGCCATCTATCCATTTATTATTACAAAATATATACAGATTAATTGTCTGCTTTGTGCAGATATCTCTTTCAATATTCTGGGACCCATAATCCAGACTCTCCCGTTAAGGAGTGTATTTGTTCTTAGAAAGTCTAATTGGGCAACAGAGAATACATGGAATTAAATTAAAGGAATACATTTTAAGAGAGATTCATGATGAAAAGAGCTGTCTACTACCATAGAAGGAACTGGTGATCTCTGAATGCAGACCGAAACATACCATTCTTTACTCTATTTCCTCCATGAATTTTTTCTCTAGTGTAATTGACATGCTTCTTCTTTCACAATATGACAAATATGGTAATATATCATATGATAACAGATGTACAACCTATATCATATCTCCTTCCATCCTAAGAGGAGGGAAAAGTGAGAGGAAACAAAAGAATATGGATTGCAAAGTGTCAGAAAATGATAATTAAATGTAATTATATATAAAAAAATTAAAATAAAAGAAATAGAGTTAAGACTTAATAAGTGTAAGATAATTTACCATTTTCATAGCCAAAGAAGGAGGTGTTTTGATACTATAACATGAATTGGGGCCAGCATGGACAATTATTCTGAGTTCTACTAAAGTGTATGTATTGAAATATTAAAATGAAATATTAAATGAATCAAGAATGTCTAGTGCATATGTTGGAATTTCCCTGGTCAATTAAGGAAAAACTTTTTTGAGAATCACATATGATGAAAATATATGAGAGGGATGGAATCTATAATGATAGATAAGTCTACATCAAGATTATCGATTTGTGGAAATATCAAAATGACTCTGAGAAAGACCCTGTTCTGTTACAGGTATGTTAGAGACTCTTTTGGGAAGTCTAGAAAGAATTGGAGACTGACCAGAGCCTGTGCCATATCTATTTTTGTAGCTCTGATACTGAGCACAAAACTTTGAATTAATTGCTTTGGTATGGCCATGGATCTGATCTTGTTGGAATGTGATACATGCTAACCGGTTGTCTTTTGGTTTTCTTCCCTTCCTTAGATTCTATAAAGTATTAATGTCAACCTGGGCACGTCCTCAAATACAAAAGTCTTTGGTGACACATAAGAAGCTCTGGCAATTAACTTTGTATAATATATTCAGAAAAAATAGCTTTCTTTTTAATATTTTGTGATATTCATCATGGTTATTGTGAATGATAGTGAATTTTATAGATAACTTTGCAATTCGCAAAGAACTTTGCATATATATTGATTCATTTGACCCTTACACCAGTACTAAGAAGTAGGTAGAATTAGAGAGTAGGCCTACGAATTCTTTGGTAAGAGGAACGCCTTCTATCAGTTCAAGTTATCGCCTTCTTGCTTAGAACACTGAGAGACTGGATGACTTATCTAGTTTATAGATGAAACAGAATTTAAATCCTTAAATTCCTGTCTCTAAGACCAATTCTGTGTACTACACTACACCACATTGCCTATCATGAAGTAAGTGGTATAAATTTACTCCTCATTTTCTTCATATGGAAACCTCAGGCTAGATAAGTGAGGGGAACTGTCAAAGGTCACATTACTAGTTTTATAATCTTTATGTATTCAATCCCAGTCTTATAATTCTTTATGCAATTCAATTTAATTCATCAAATCTTAGTTAATCACTTACCAAATGTTCAAAGCACTGTGAGGCAGCTAGAACGAACAGTGGATATAAGGTTATAGTGAATAAGATCAGAGTTCAAATTCATCCTTAGACACTTACTAACTGCCTTACCACAGGGAAGACACAATCTCTGTCCTACTCAGTTTTCTCAACTGTAAAAAAAGGGATAATAATACCATCCACTATTCAGGATGACTGTGAAGATTGAATGAGATAATTTTTGCAAAATGTTGACACATAGTAGGCACTTAATAAATTTTTGATTCCTTATTTCTTTTCCCTCTTTGCTGAGATATGAATATGAAAATGAAGTAATTCCTGACCTCAAGGAGCTTTCATTACAATGAGTGGTTATCCATATACTCAATAGGTACAAAATGATTTCATCAGGAAAAAAATTTTAATAACTCTTAATAAATAATAACTCTAATGGTCTTTTTACTAACCCACAGCTGCTACAATTTATCCCCTCATGTTTTAGGTCTGAGTTCCCAAAGGCAAATACTGGATGTAATTTTCTGCTATGTATTATAGTTGCCATTTGGGTAATCTACAAGGTGATGGATAGTGATGCTTGTGTACTGGGATTGGAACAGCTAGCTTGCTGTAGGCACAATTAACTGGGGAAAGGAAATATAACACACATTTTATACTGAGAATTTTTGCATTAAAATAGAACCATATTAATACAGCCATGTACTAGAATTCCTAATTCCTGTGTTTAATTGGTTATATTTAATAGTAAGATTTAAAGAAAACAAAGCACAACTTCAGTTAAAGATCTCTCACTAACCTTTAATTTTTCTCTATCACGGTTATATCCAATCTTCATTTTACCAGAGGCTAGAGAATACTGGATGCCTCCTGAGACTTTCTTGCCTTCATCCAAACACAGAATCTCAGGACTGAATGTTTGACAGTGACCATTGAGCCTGATCTATACTTGTACAAAATATATCCTAAAATAGTTGTAAATGGCCAATTAGCCTTTGCTTTCTGACCTCTTGTGGACAGTGGACTGCTTCATGTGTCAAGCCATTCCATGTTTGAAGATCTCTAATTCTGTGGGTGAATATCCTTATAACAAACAAATCTCTAAGTATACAACCTCTGTCTACTGCATTGAATTCTGTCATCTGAGGTCAAGCAAAATTAGTCTAATTCCTCTTTCATAATAGAGCCTTTTAAATGCTTCAATAGATTTATTCTATCTCCCCTAATTCTTCTCTTTTCCAGGATAATCATGCCCAGATTTTTAAAATGAATTTTCATATTTCATCATTTCAAGACCTCCAGGATACTAGTTATCCTCTTTTGAACACTATAATTTCATTTATGGAGATGTTCAAAACAACACAATCTTATAGATATGCTCTAGAAAACTTAAAGAAGAGTAAAACTATTGCCATCTCTAATTTAGGGGTGGCATGCCTTTCTTAATGTGTCTAAACTAGCATTACTATTTTTTACTAATATAAAATACTGTTACTCATATCAAACTTGGAATTCCATAAAACCCCCAGAGAGTTTATAGGTGAACTATTATCTAGCTACATCTCTACCTCTTTATACTTAGGACACTAATTGTTGTTGTTGTTGTTGTTTTTGTTAAATCAAATATAAGACCTTGCATTTATTGCTATTAACTTTAATCTTATTTAATTTAACTCAATATTTAAGTCTGCTAATATCATTTTAGCTCCTGATTCTACCTGGTTCATTTACAAATCTGATAAAAAATTTTAGGCCTTTATAGGGTTTGCTAATTAAAAGTTATTTAAGAAGACAAGACCAAATAAAGCAGAATAATACAGGAAAAATGGCATTATGTTTCAATTTAGGTGATATGAAAATGAAATGAAATGAAAAGGAAATCCTGCCTGGCTTTTCTGTGTGATCACATAATTAATCTCACCTCTTCTTTTAGTAATTTTGACAAAAAGTAAATAAAGTTAGTCTGCAATGCCCTTTTCTTGATTAATAAGATTGTTTTTATTATCAATTGTAGCATCTTATGTTCACTAACCAGCATTTTTATACAAGATTCATATATCTATGTATGATAAGATTTATATATATGCATATATATATATGTTCTATGGTTTTATAGTATAGCATAGTTTATTATATGTGTGGATAATATATACAATACATAGAAATTGTATATATGTTGCTATATAGCATTATAATAGCACATATATAAAATAGAATAGATAAATATTCTTAATTTTCCTAGAAATCAAAATCAATTTTACTTGTATATAGGTTGTAAATTCTATTATCTTTTTTAAAATCCTTGATATTGCCAGGTTTTTAGTTTGGGGACCACTCTTAATATTCCATTTTGTTTTTAAGATCATATAGTGACTCAGCAATAATGTCTGCTGATACTTATCATCTTGATGTCTTTTGTTTTGGTCTGGTAAATGAATTCATTAGGAGCACACATGTTCACTTATTTTCTGCCTATATGTTTGGGATTTTAACTTCATCATTTTGGGCAGATATAAATGAAATAAAATCAGGATTGAGAGCTTTGCTTTACTTTCTTATACTATAAATTTCAGAGGTTAATTATTTCCTTGGTGCTCATGTTTATCCAAATATAAATTTTAAAAACAGCCTTTTAAGTTATCTTTAGTATTCCTTTGTAATTTTAGCTCATTCTGAGCTTGAGGTTTCAGAACAATAAATGCTTTTTGAGGCTTTGTCTCAGTTCTGTATTCATTCTTTATTTACCTTTGATTTCTTTTTCTAAGCCGGTTACTAAGTTCCCTATGAGTCTACATTGGTCTCTGTAGTCAACTCACTCCTTTTATATAAGACAACTCATCTACTTGAGTGCAAATCCAGATTCAGACACCAGACCCAATTTACTTCTATTTCCTCATGATGAATTATTTTAATTCAGATTTCCTAAAATTTTGAGTGAGTATAAGAGAACCTGTGAGTGTTAGCTGGAGAACTACAACTATGTATTTAAATCTATATTGGTAAAGTGTGGCTCTTTACCATGAGATCCCTAGAACCAGTGAAATCACAGGAGAGGAAGTTCTAGATTCAAATCACATATTTGACAATAGTTATATCAATATTATGTATGACAATAGTGGTATCACCATTTTATAAAACTAAGCATCATTTTTGTTTTATTCAGAAAAGTGACAGTATTATTTAGAAAAACTTTCTTGAAACACTCTGAGGAAGGAAATGACTAGAATATATTAATTCCTCTCCATTTTCTCATACTAACTATTCAATTTCTATCATTGCCTATTTTCTTACCATAAAGGTTTTCTCTTTGCGGTAGGCACTTCATCCTGAAATGTCATTTCTTCTATTTGATTCATTCTTTGTAGTCAAAGAAATGCTATTTTGCTTTAAGAAATGTTGAGTATGATGATTTCAGGAAAACATGGACTCATAGAAACTCATACAAAGTGAATTTAGCACAATAAGAAGACATTGTACACAGTGTCAATAATATTTTAAACATGATCAACTTTGAAAAGATTACATATTCTGATCAAAATGATGATCCAAAACATTCTTTCCCTCTCAAGAGTTTGGGGAATGGGAAAAAGGAGGGAGAGAATTCAGAACTAAAAAGCTTAAAAATGATTGTTAAAATTGTTTTGCCTGTAATTGAGAAATTTTCAATAAAATAAAATTTTAAAAGACTGACTTAAAAATAGTAATAAGGGGGCAGCTAGGTGGCTCAGTGGATTGAGAGCCAAGTTTAGAGACAGGAGGTCCTAGGTTTAAATCTGGCCTCAGACACTTCCTGCTGTGTGACCCTGGGCAAGTCACTTAACCCTCATTGCCTAGCCCTTCCCACTCTTCTACCTTGGAGCCAAAACACAGTATTGACTCCAAAGCAGAAGATAAAGGTTTTTAAAAATAAAAAAATAATAAAAAATAATAAAAATAGTAATAAGATCAGATATTTTTCAGTTTGTTAAAGAACCATGGATTTTTTTTGAAAGAGAGACAGGATCAAAATGGTGGTAAGGGCAAACCTGTGTTTAATTAATTCATTTTAGTAAATCTTTATAGGATGCTTTAGAATTGATTAGAATCAAGTTAGAATCAAGAGAGCCTTGAGTATGAGAACCATATAAGAAGCTACAGCAAAAGTTTCTAAAGAAAGGTAATGAACACGTGGATAAAGATAATGAATGTGTTAGTAAAGAGAAGGGAATGCATATGAATGATGTTATATATATATATATATATATATATATATATATATATATATATATATATTGAAAGATCTGGCCACTGATTAAATTGGTAGGGAGAGTGACAGTGGAGAAATCAAGAATAATATGTCAGTTAAGAACTAAGAAGATAAGAATAATAGTGCTGTTTAAAGTTATAAAAGAATTCAATAGAAAGGTGGATTTGGAATTAAAATAATGATTCAGTTTTCTGGTTGGAAATTGCCAATAGGCAGATATGGAAATTCCAATGAGGGAGATAATAACTAAATCCATTTAGCTGATGAGATCATAAAAACAGAACATAAAAAATTAAGAAGAGTGGCATAGGATACAATCTTCAGTGATAATCACAGTTAATAGGATGATATGGATGATGTATGAGCAAGGTAGATTGGAGACTTATCAGAATAGTAAGATATGAATTAGAAAAATCAATTTTTTAAAACAGAAGCAGCATTTGAACCCAAGTGTCTCATATCTTTCCAACCTTTATCCACTATGCCTTTGTGGTTCTAATAACCATGACTACTGCTTTAAGTTAAACAAAAAAGGAATGTGTTCATTTTGATCAATGAATTCACTTGTTATTACATTTTTATTAATTTATTTTTATTTAGAGAGTTGCACTAGATCTGGTCTCATCTTCCTATAATATCCTAAGTGGCAGTAATTTGTTTGTTCAGAAAGAGTCCTTCTTTCTGAGGAGATATGAATGTAAACCAAAAGACTAGACTGTTTCACCTGGTTTAACACCATTAAGAAAACTATTACCATTCCAGAGGCAACCAGAATCTACTTAATAAGTTCTAATTTTTAAATATAATTTATTTCTATTTTAGGGTCAAAATATTTTGTTTAAAACCACAGATATACATACATACATACATACATACATATATGTATATATGTATATATATACATATATATATATGTGTGTGTGTGTGTGTGTGTGTGTGTGTGTGTGTATAAAAGGATATAACTCAACCTGCAATGACTTGTTTTGAAGGTAACTTGTAATAACCATTTTCAGTGTTTAAGGCAAGGTATGGCACCTCCTCATACAAAGGACATCAGTCTACCTTGTTCTAGATTTCCTCCACATGGGAAAATTATGACTAGCTAACACATGGACGATATTACTCTAACATCTTCTCTTATAAGGGAAAGGCATCATTTTGAAATACTTGAAGTGTCCCTTTATAATAAATTAGTTTCATTTTTTTCTCAGGATATCATTGCCCATTTTTTTTGTTTTTTTGTCAAAATTTAGCCTGAGTTGCATGGCCACATGATTTGGACTTGGATAATACAATACATGTTCAAAATATAGGGCCACTCATGTGAAACTTCAGCAGATAATTGGAGAGATTAAATGAAAAAGATATACAAACTGTACATTTTGTAAGGAAGAATTTTTTAGGCTCAATGAATGACAAGGGCCTACTAGAGGAACTGACGTCAGCAAAAATGTCAGAATTCTTTTGACTGATGGTCAGCACATGCTGCCTAGTTCCTGGGTAATTTCTGTAAAGAAAATGATAGATATGCTCTGGGGTGATACCTATGATATTAGATAAAAACACTCCATCTTAACATTATCAATGACTCAATATTTGATGGCTTTTATCTTTTACAAAGTGTTTTATAATTTTTTTAACCCTTACCTTCTGTCTTAGAACTGATATGAAGTATAGGTGCATCCCATCTCCAGGCTTGGATCTCTATTCACTGAGTCACCCAGCTGCCCCTAAAGTATTTTATAAATCTTAGGAATAACACAAAATAAAAACTTCTGAGGAAATGAGTATGTCATTATCTTCATTTTATAAGTGAGAAGAATGAAGAAGCTTCAAAGCTTTCAGTGACTTGCCCAAAGTAATACAGTATATTAACAGAAAAAGTTTTGTTATTCAATCATTTTTCAGTTACATTTGACACTTCATGATGCCTTTTGGGGTTTTCTTAGCAAAGATACTAAAATAGTTTCCCATTTCCTTCTACAATTCATTTTATAGATGAGAAAACTAAGGTAAACAGTATCATGTGACTTGGCCAAGGTCACAGAACTATAAATGTCTGAGTTCAGATTGGAACTTGGGTCCACCTGACTCCAAGACCAGCATTCTCTACACTGTGCTACTTTGCAGCTTGCCAGAAAGTATATTCAATCTTAAATCATGAAATTTCAACTAGACTAGTAAGTTTTTAGAAACCACAATGTTTGATTTATTCATTTTCTGTGTCAAGAAACTGAAGACCATAACAATTAAATACTTCTGTCCAAACCATAATTGTTTATAACTGGTATGGCCTGAATTCAAAGTGGGTGCTTCTGAATACAGTCCAAATACAATGCTTTTGCTTAATATGCCAAAGTTACTGCTGTGATTAGGTTAACCGTGATAATACTCCAGGGTTTGCTAGATAGCAATTATTAATGAATCTTCAAAAAATAGTTCCTACATCTGTGAATCAGAATTATTGCCATCACTCTAAATCACAAATGGTAGTAGAAAGATCCAAGGGTTGTCAGTCAAGAACTTTGAATTTTAATATTAACTCTGACAGTAACCATCTATTTGACCTTTGGCAGGTCATTTCCTTTTTTATGTTCCTGAATTTTTTTATCTGTAAGCTTATCAAAGATTTGACATTATCAAAGATATTTTTAACCTAAAATTCCATGCCTTTATAAAAATCAAGAATTATTGGGTAATTCAATCAGATTTTCCTTTGTGTCCTCAAATTTCAAAGTGATGACTTTTCCAAAGGGTAACAGACAACCCTTCACTTACAGTCATTTATATTGCAGCAGATGATATGTTTCATGGAATAGTTTCACCAAAAAATAGATTTTGTTTTTTAATAATTTTTATATTTTAGAAAAGTTATGGTTAAATGATTCATGTTTTTACTTTCCCCTTCACCTCCCGACTTCCTCCCCCACCCCATAGCTGATGCACATTTCCACTGGTTTTAACATGTGTCATCCATCAAGACATTTCCAAATTGTTGATAGTTGCATTGGTGTGGTAGTTTCAAGTCTACATTCCCAATCATGTCTGCCTCAACCCATGTGTTCAAGCAGTTATTTTCTTCTCTCTTTCGTCTCCTGTAGTTCTTCCTCTGAATGTAGGTAGCTTTCATTTCCAACCTCTGAGTTGTTATGGATAATTGAATTGCTGCTAGTACAGAAGTCCATTACATTTTATTTTACCACAGTGTATTGGTCTTTAAGTACAATGTTCATCTGGCTCTGCTCCTTTCACTCTGCATCAATTCCTGGAGGTCTTTCCAGTTCCAATCTGCTAGGTGTGAAGAGATATCTCAGAGTTGTTTTGATTTGCATTTCTCTAATTATTAGAGATTTAGAACACTTTCTCATGTGCTTATTGATACTTTTAATTTCTTTACCTGAAAATTGCCTATTCATGCCTCTTGCCCATTTTTCAATTGGGGAATGGCTTGATTTTTTATACAATTGATTTAACTCCTTGTATATTTGAGTAATTAGACACCTGTCAGAGTTTTTGTTATAAAGATTTTTTTTCCAATTTGTGGTTTCCCTTCTGATTTTGGCTACATTGTTTTGTTTTTATAAAAGCTTTTTAGTTTGATATTATAAAAATCATTTATGTTACATTTTGGAATTTCCTCTAACTCTTGCGTGGTTTTAAAATCTTTCCTTTCCCAGAGATCTGACAGGTATACTATTTTGTGTTCACTTAACTTATTTAGAGTTTCCCTCTTTATATTCAGGTCATTCACCCATTCTGAATGTATCCTGGTGTAGAGTGTGAGATGTTGATCTAAACCTAATATCTCCCATATTGTTTTCCAAATTTCCCAGCAGTTTTTGTCAAATAGTGGATTCATGTCCCAAAAGTTGGGCTCTTTGGGTTTATCATACACTGTCTTGCTGACATCATTAACCCCAAGTCTATTACACTGATCCTCCCTTCTATCTCTTAGCCAGTGCCATATTGTTTTGATGACTGCTGCTTTATAGTACAGTTTAATATCTGGTACTACTAGGCCCCCTTCCTTCACATTTTTTTTTCATTATTTCCCTTGATATTCTTGATCTTTTGTTATTCCAAATGAAATTTGTTATAGTTTTTCCTAATTCAATAAAGAAGTTTTTTGGAAATTTGATAGGTATGGTGATAAATAGGCAAATTAATTTGGGTAGAATGGTCATTTTTATTATGTTAGCTCGTCCTACCCATGAACAATTAATGGCTTTCCAATTGTTGAGCTCCAGATTTATTTGTTTAGAAAGTGTTTTGTAGTTGTTTTCGTATAATTGCAGTGTTTGTATTGGTAGATAGATTCCCAAGTATTTTATATTGTCTAGGGTGATTTTAAATGGTGTTTCTCTTTCTACCTCTTGCTGCTCTAATGTGTTGGAAATATATAGAAATGCTGATGTTTTACGTGCATTTATTTTGAATCCTGCAACTTAGCTAAAATTGTTGATTATTTCTACCAGCTTCTTAGTTGATTCTCTAGGATTTTTTAGTAGACCATCATATCATCTGCAAAGAGTGATAGCTTAGTCTCCTCCTTGCCTATTTTGATACCTTCAATTTCTTTTACTTCTCTAATTGCTATTGCTAGTGTTTCTAGTACTATGTTGAATAATAGAGGTGATAATGGGCATCCTTGTTTCACGCCTGATCTTATTGGGAAGGCTTCTAATTTATCCCCATTGCTTATAATGCTTGTTGATGGTTTTAGGTATATACTGTTTATTATTTTTAGGAGGGGTCCTTCTATTCCTATGCTTTTCAATGTTTTCAATAGGAATGGGTGCTGTATTTTGTGAAAGGATTTCTCAGCATCTATTGAGATAATCATGTGATTTTTGTTTCTTAGACTATTGATATGGTCAATTATGTGGATGGTTTCCCTAATGTTGAACCATCCTTGCATTCCTGGTATAAATCCCACCTGATCATGGTGGATGATCTTCTTAATTACTTACTGGAGTCTCTTTGCTAATATTCTATTTAAGATTTTTGCCTCTATGTTCATTAGGGAGATTGGTCTATAGTTTTCTTTCTCTGTTTTTGGTCTACCTGGCTTTGGGATCAGTACCATATTTGTGTCATAAAAGGAATTTGGTAGGATTCCTTCTTTGCTAATCATATCATATAATTTGTATAGTATTGGGATTAGTTGCTCTTTGAATGTCTGATAGATTTCACTTGTGAATCCATCAGGTCCTGGTGATTTTTTCTTAGGGAGTTCTTTGATGATTTGTTTAATTTCCTTTTCTGATAAGGGATTATTTAGGTGTTCTGTTTCTTCTGCTGTTAATCTAGGCAATTTATATTTTTGTAAATATTCATCCATATCTCCTAAATTGTTATATTTGTTGCCATATAATTGGGTGAAATACTTCTTAGTGATTACCTTAATTTCCCCTTCATTAGACGTGAGGTCTCCTTTTTAATCTTTAATACTGTTAATTTGGTTTTCTTCTTTCCTTTTTCTTATTAGATTGACCAGTACTTAGTCTATTTTATCTGTTTTTTTTCAAAATACCAGCTTCTAGTCATATTTATTAATTCAAAAGTTCTTTTAATTTATATTTTATTAATTTCTCCCTTAATTTTTAGTATTTCTAATTTAGTTTTCATCTGGAGGTTTTTAATTTGCTTGCTTTCTAATTTTTTGAGTTGCATACCCAATTTGTTAATCTCTGCCCTCCTTAATTAGTTCATATATGCACTCAAGGATATAAATTTCCCCCTAAGTACTGCCTTGGCTGCATTCCACAGAGTTTGGTAGGATGTCTCATCATTGTCATTCTCTTCAATGAAATTGTTGATTGTTTCTATGATTTCTTCTTTGACTAATTGATTTTGGAGAATCATATTGTTTAATTTCCAATTGGTTTTTGACTTCCCTGTCCAGGTGCCCTTACTAATTATTATTTTTAATGCATTATGATCTGAGAAGGTTACATTTATTATTTCTGCTCTTTTTCATTTGTTTGCAATGATTCTAGGTCCTATTACATGGTCAATCTTTGTGAATGTACCATGTGCAGCTGAAAAGAAGGTGTATTCCTTTTTGTCCCTATTTATTTTTCTCCACATATCAATTAAATCTAATTTTTCTAGGGCTTCATTCACCTCCCTTACCTCTTTCTTATTTATTTTTTTGGTTTGATTTATTTAGATCTGAAAGAGGAATATTTAGATCTCCCACTATTCTGTTTTTACTATCTATTTATTTCTTGAGCTCTGCCAGTTTCTCCTTTATGAATTTGGATGCTGTACCACTTGGTGCATATATATTGAGCAGTGTTATTTCCTCATTGTTTATACTGCCTTTAATCAGGATGTAATGACCTTCCCTGTCTTTTTTATCATATCTATTTTTACTTTAGCTTCGTCAGAGATCATAATAGCCACTCCTGCCTTCTTTTTTCTCATTTGATGCCCAAAAGATTTTGCTCAAGCCCTTAACCTTAAACTTGTGTACGTCTATCCACCTCATATGTGTTTCTTGTAGACAATATATGGTAGGATTTTGGTTTCTGATCCACTCTGCTATTTGCTTCCGTTTTATGAATGAGTTCATCCCATTCACATTCAGAGTTAAAATTATCAGTTGTGGATTCACTGACCTTTTTGTATCCTTCCTTAGACCCACACCTTCTTCTTACACTATTTTCTTTTAAAACAGTGGTTTTCTTTGAGCTGGTATCCCTTATCACCTCCCTTGATTGACTTCACTTTCTGCCCCCTCCCTTGTTATTCCCCTCTTTTTATTTTATAAAGGCCTAATGAATTCCCTCCCCCTTCTTCTCCCCTCCCTTTTTTGACCTCCCCACTCCCCTGCTCCCTTTGGTTTATCCCTTCTGACTTTCTCAGTAGGGTTAGATAGAGTTTTTCATCCGAATGGATAATATAGCTACTCTTCCCTCTCCGGGTTGATTACACTGAGGGTAAGGTTTGATTATTACGTCTTAATGCTCTCTTCCTCTCCTTCTTATAATTGTATTTATCCTCTCCCCTTCCCATGCCCTCTTTGTGTGTAATAGAATATCCTATTTTTCTTATTTACTCAGAATTTTCTTGGTGTCCCCTACTATTCCCCCCACTCTTTCCCAACCCCCATGTCATCTTAGACCATTTAGTTTCCTGTCCTCTCCTTATGAATTATTCTTTGGGTTGCTATAATAGTGAATATTATAATAGTGAATAGAGTTCACTACAGAGAATTGTACATAGCATTTCTCCACATAGTAATACAGATAATTAGATCTTATTGAAGCCCCTAAAGAGTCAAATTTAAAAAATTATGAGTTTTCTTTCTTTTCCCTCTGTTTCTTATTTACCTTTTTATGTCTCTTGATTTTTGTGGTTGGGTATCAAACTTTCCATTCAGTCTTGGTCTCTTTTGTGCAAAAACTTGGAAATCTTCAATTTTGTTGAATGCCCATACTTTCCCCTGGAAGTATATAGTCAGTTTCGATGGGTAGTTGATCCCTGGCTGAAGGCCCAGCTCTCTTGCCTTTTTGAATATTGTATTCCAAGCCTTGCAGTCTTTTAGCCTTTAGGCTGCCAGATCCTGTGTGATCCTGATTGGTGCTCTTTGTTATTTGAATTGTCTCTTTCTGGCTTCTTGTAAGATTTTTTCTTTTACTTGAAACCTCTTGAATTTGCCTATTATATTCCTAGGTGTTGACTTTTCTGGGTCCAGTGTAGAGGGTGATCTATGGATCCTTTCAATGTCTATATTGCACTCTTATTGTAGGACTTCAGGGCAATTTTGTTGAATAATTTTTTTAAGTATGGAGTTCAAGTTTCTATTAATTTCTGCTTTTTCTGGAAGACCAATGATTCACAAATTGTCTCTTCTAGCCCAGTTTTCTTGGTCTGTCACTTTGTCATTGAGATATTTCATGTTTCCTTCTATTTTATCAGTCTTTTGACTTTGTTTTATTTGTTCTTGTTGTCTTGAGAGATCATTGGCTTCTAATTGTTCAATTCTTGCCTTTAGGGACTGGTTTTCCTTTTCAATCTGGTCATTTCTGGTTTTCAGTTGGCTTGCCTCACTTTCCAATTGTTAAATTCTGCCTTTTAAGCTCTTATTTTCTTGCCAGATCTCTTCCATCTTCCTCAACATCTCATTTTTGAACTCTTCATTAGCTTGTGACCAGTTTTCATTGTTTTGGGAAGGTTTGGATACTTGTTTGTCCTCCTCTGTTGTCTGGATTTTCTCTGTGTAAAAGTTGTAGAGTGTTTTAGAGTTTTTCTTGATAATCTTTTTCTTCTGGTGTTTTTGGCTTGCCATTGTTAGCCCTCCCCTTTTCAGCTTTGTCTTCACACTCAGGGTCTGCCTGTGCTTTCTAAGTTCCCGAGGGCTCTGGTGTCCTTGTCCTCTTGGTCAAGCCTCCTGGTAGTCTGTGGTCTGCCCCTCTGCCCAAGGCTCCTTTAGCAGTCTCTGGGGCTGCTCCCACATCCTCGCTCACATCTGCACTGGGTCCCCACTCGAAGTCCAAGCCTCAAGCTCAAGATCTTTGTTCACACATAGGGCACTGCCTTTACCCACGCAGAAGCTTGGGAAAGTCTGTGAGCTGGAGATCTTTGTCCACGCCTTGGGCAAAATTTTCACCTGTGTAGAAGCTTGGGAAAGTCCCTGTGTTCAATATCTTTGTCCACGCCTAGGGCAATTCCTTCACCCATGAAGACGCTCAGGAAAGTCCCTGCATTAGAGATATTTTTCCAGGCCTAGGGCAATGTTTTCACCCTCGTAGAAGCTCGGTAAAGTCTATGCGCTCCCCCCAGGCACTTGGGGTCCCAGGTCTTGCAGCTCACAGGTACAGGCCCTGGGGCTGCTAGTGATTTACAGGTTGCCCCAATACTGTTTTCACTCTTGTGCTTTGGCCTTGAAGCTGTGCGTGGTGTGTGTGTGGGTGGATTGGCTTCTTCCTCTCGCATTTTAGTGAGAACTGTTTCACCCCTTTATAGAGTGGAAATGCCCCGATTCCTCATACCTTCAATGCTGTACCCTGTTGTGGGGTTCCTTTGTTTGTCTGGATTCGTTTTTATGTCCCCTTGAGGAGTCCTGTATACTTTGGTTAGGAGAGATCAAGCAGCTGCTCCTTACTCTGCCACCATCTTAACCGGAAATCTCTCTTCAGCTTTCTTTTGATTTGCATTTCTCTAATTATTAGAGATTTAGAACACTTTCTCATGTGCTTACTGATAATTTTGATTTCTTTATTTGAAAATTGCCTATTGATGTCCCTTGCCCATTTATCAATTGGGAATGGCTTGATTTTTTATATAATTGATTTAACTCCTTGTATATTTGAGTAATTAGACCCCTGTCAGAGTTTTTCGTTATAAAGATTTTTTCCCAATTTGTTGTTTCCCTTCTGATTTTAGTTGCATTGTTTTTGTTTGTACAAAAGCTTTTTAGTTTGATAAAATCAAAATTATTCATTTTACATTTTGCAATTTTCTTTAACTCTTGCTTGGTTTGAAAATCTTTCCTTTCCTAGAGATCTGACAAGTACACTATTCTGTGTTCACTTAATTGATTTATAGTTTCCCTCTCTATATTCAGGTCATTCATCCCACAGAGTTTCGTAGGATGTCTCATCATTGTCATTCTCTTCAATGAAATTGTTGATTGTTTCTATGATTTCTTCTTTAACTGACTGGTTTTGGAGAATCATATTATTTAATTTCCAATTAGTTTTTGATTTGCCTGTCCAGGTGCTCTTACTAATTATTATTTTTATTGCATTATAGCCTGAGAAGGTTACATTTATTATTTCTGCTCTTTTTCATTTGTTTGCAATGTTTCTATGCCCTATTACATGGTCAATCCTTGTGAATGTACCATGTGGAGCTGAAAAGAGGTGTATTCCTTTTTGTCCCTATTTATTTTTCTCCAAGTATCTATTAAACCCAATTTTTCTAGGACTTCATTCACCTCTATTATCTCTTTCTTATTGATTTGTTGGTTTGATTTATCTAGATCTGAAAGAGGAATATTTAGATCTCTCATTATTATGGTTTTACTATCTATTTCCTTCTTAAGCTCTGCCAGTTTCTCCTTTATGAATCTGGATGCTATTCCATTTGGTGCATACATATTGAGCAATGTTATTTCCTCATTGTCTATACTGTCTTTTATCAAGATGTAATAACTTTCCGTGTCTTTTTTAATCATATCTCTTTTTACTTTGGCTTTGTCAGAAATCATGACCTCCACTCCTGCCTTCTTTTTCTCATTCAAAGCCCATATTATTTTGCTCCAACCCTTTACCTTGAATCTGTGTATGTCCACCTGCCTCATAATGTGTTTCTTGTAGGCAACATATGATAGGCTTTTGGTTTCTAATTCACTCTACTATTTGATTCTGTTTTATGAGCAAGTTCATCCCATTCACATTCAGAGTTATAATTATCAGTTGTGTATTCCCCAACATTTTGGTATCCTCTCCTACTTCTACACCTTCTTCTTACACTATTTCCTTTTAAACTAGTGATTTGTTTTAAACCAGTAACCCTTGCCCCCTTCCTTGATTTACTACCCTTTCTATCCCCTCCCTTATTATCCCCCTCTTTTTTTATTTTTAAAGCCTAATGAATTCCTTCTTTTTTCTCCTCCCCTCCCTATTTGACCACCCCCACTCCCCTCCTCTCCTTGGTTTATCCTTCTGACTTTCTCAGTAGGGTTAGATAGAGTTCTATAACCCAATGGATATAGCTACTCTTCCCTCTCAGGATTAATTGCACTGAGAGTAAGGTTCAAATACTACCTCTTAATGCTCTCTTCTTCTCCTTCTTATAAGAGTATTTGTCTTCTCCCCTTCCCATGTACTCTTTGTGTGTAATAGAATATCCTATTTTTCTTATTTACTCAGATTTTTCTTGGTGTCCCCTACTATTCCCCCCACTCTTTCCCAACCCCCATGTCATCTTAGACCATTTAGTACTCCAACCTCTCCCTGTGAATAATTCTTCTAATTATTATAATAGTGGATACTATAATAGTGAATAGAGTTTACTAAGGAGAATTACACATAACATTTTTCCACATAGGAATACAAATAATTAGATATTAATTGAAGCCCTTATACAGGCAAATTTAAAAATTAGAGATTTTTTTTTCTTTTCCCTCTGTTTCTTTTTTACCTTTTCATGTTTCTCTTGGTTTTTGTGGTTGGATATCGACCTTTCCATTTAGTCCTTGTCTTTTCTGTGCAAATACTTGGAAATCTTCTATCTTCCTGAATGCCCATACTTACCCCTGGAAGTATATAGTCAGTTTTGTTGGGTACTGGATCCTTGGTTGTAGTCCCAGCTCTCTTGCCATTCTGAATATCATATTCCTAGCCTTGTGGTCTTATAGTGTGGAGGCTGCCAGATCCTGTGTGATCCTGATTGGTGCTCCTTGATATCTGAATTGTCACTTTCTGGCTTCTTGTAAGATTTTTTTCTTTTACTTGGAAGCTCTTGAATTTCTCTATTATATTCCTGGGGGTTGTCTTCTCAGAATTTAGTGTAGAGGGTGATCTATGGATCCTTTCAATGTCTATATTGCCCTCTTGTTGTAGAATTTCAGGGCAGTTTTGCTGAATAATTTCTTTTAGTATGGAGTCCAAATTTCTATTAATTTCTGGTTTTTCATGAAGACCAATGATTCTCAAATTGTCTCTTCTAGACCTTTTTTCTTGATCTCTCAATTTCTCAGTGAGATATTTCATGTTTCCTTCTATTTTATCAGCCTGATGACTTTGCTTTATTTGTTCTTGCTGTCTTGAGAGATCATTGGCTTCTATTTGCCCAATTCTTGTCTTTAGAGACTGTTTTCTGCTATAATCTTTTTATTTTCCTTTTCGATTTGGTCTATCATGTTTTCCAACTGTTTGATTTTTGATCTCCAATTTGCTTGTCAATTCTTTTGATGAGGGGGCATCTTTCTCCAGTTGGGAGTTTTTGTCTTTTAACCTGTTAATTTCCTTTTGAGCTATTTCCCACTTCTCTCGCCAAATCTCTTCCATATTTCTCATGATCTCAGATTTGAACTCTTCAAGAGCTTGTGAACAATTTTCTCTTTTTAGGGAAGGTTTGGATATGATTACTTATTTGTTCTCCTCTGGTGTTTGCTCTGTTGTCTGGATTTTTTCAGTGTAAAAGTTGTTGAGTCTTAAAGATTTTTTCATGATCTTTCTCTTTTGGGGTTCTTGTGCCTGGCTTGCCATTGTTAGCTGGGTGCCCTTTCAGCTTTATCCTCATGCCTAGTGTCCTTCTGCACTCTTTACGCTCCTGAGGTCTTAGGTCTAGTTGTTCTCAGAGTTAGGCCTCCTGGTGGTCCCCTTGCTTATTCCACTGCCTGGAGCTCCTTTAATAGTCTCAGGGTACTGTTTCCATAGTCATGCACCCCTCTGTACTGGTTATCCATCCGGGGTCCACACCTGTGCTCAGGATCCACTTCCTTGACTGTGTCTGTACCTGTGCTCAGGATCCATGTCCTCAACTCCACCTGTACCTGCATTCAAGGTCTGTGTTCAAAGTCCGTGCATTCTTTAGCCTCTTGGGGTCTTAAGTCTTGCTGCTCTCACAAGCAGGCCCTGGTGATCCCAGGTAGCTGCCAAGGACTTAATGGGTGCCCCAAACTTGCTCTAACCCTTCTGCTCTGGCTTTGGCACTATAGGTGGTATGGAGGGGGATAAATTATTTTCAATGGTTTCTAAGAATAAAGTTTGATCAACAGAAAAGACCAACATAGACCAGTTTGGCAAAGAAAATATTAAATGATCTTTTTCAGAAAAGAAGTATAGAGAAATCTTCAAACTCATAAAAAGTTATATAGCCAGAAATAGCTCTACAAGCTAAAATTATGTATTAATAAAATCTATTTTGGACTTCCAGGTTAAGATGGCTTCAGATTAAAAAGCAGCTGCTTAATTTCTCCTAACCAACACATATAAGACTCCTCAAAAGGATATAAAAACAAATCCAGATGAATGAAGGGACCCCACAACAGGGTGCAGCATTGAAGGTATATGGGATCAGGGCATTTCCATGCTGTAAGGGGGTGAAATAGCCCTCACTAAAATGTGATCAAACTTTATTCTTAGAAACCATTGAAAATAATTTATTTTCTGACCTAGCCTTTCAAGTACAATGCTGGAAGACATTTTCAAGTAGTTTTATGATGCTAAGAAGTAGGGGTTAATTTCAAGAATCTGGCCAGGTAAAGGTTTAAAAGAAACATACATGAAGGGCAAACCATATGTAATATTTAAAGGTAATGCAATATTAAAGTTGTCACAGCAATGCAGCGTTGTAATAAAAATACAGTGTAGAATGGTCCACATTTTTCTTAATACTCTCAGAAACAGAATCAAAATCAATGATATGTTACAACTTTCTCAAATTTATAAGGTACTAATTTTTAAAAGAAGGAAAATTTTAGATGATATTTTTATCCTATTATAAAATGTATATTGTTTTTTTACTTTGTATGTGGTGAGAATAGTAGGTTATGTTTCAAAATTCTATTTGAATTAGTATTATAGAAATACATTTTTCCTGGGATCATAAAAACTGAGAATGTCTTTATTTTGTTCTTCAGTTAACAATATATTGCATTTTCCAAATTTATCATCTCAGATAAATACATCTGAATCATAGTTATTGAAGATTTCAAATCCTATTGAGCTTTCTAAATATGAATAATTGTTAATTCCCTCTTCAGTCCCTATCAAATACCCTGACAATTAAACTTCTATATACATATTATTACTCTTGTCTAAGGGACAGGGAGAGAATAGTAGTCACACTGTGGATTCTTCTCCACAGCCCCCAGGAATTAGATGTAGTTTGTTTGTAATAAGATCACCCTCTCCTCTTCTTCATCTGTCTGCCCTACACCATGGTGAGGAAAGCCTTACCCCCACATATACATAAATTGGTCTGGATGTGCCTTTTATCCTCTAATACCCCCATCTTTTTCTGGCCCTTTAATTCTCTCCACAACCGATTTATGGGAAGAGTCCTCATGTACCTACCCAAATTTGATAGTTTTTTTAACATTAATTCCTCTTAGCCTGCCCCTCTCTCTGAGCCTCATCACTGTGGAAGATGGAGGGATGATGTCATTGGTAGGAGGAATAGGGAGTGGGATTTAGAGTGGGGATGAGGGCCTATTAAAGGTTTTTGGGAAGTAGTGGTATAGACTTTGTATGGCTAATGAGAAGGTTTACATCTATACATTTTTGGTGACATAAAATATAGAAATAAATAGTTGGCTCCATTTTTAGAGTTTAAAATAAGATACCATGATCTGATGATACTGGACCTCTATATCTTTTAAATTATGTAACATAGAAAAATGTATAGAAACTCAGGGAAGACTAGCACCTCTGGTGTGAGGGTTTACTGATCCCTTTTCAGGGCTACATTCTTCCCTTGCTGCACACAAGGCATCCCACTCTCATTTGTTGCTCCAAAAAACTTTACCATGTGCAGTGGCTTTACCTTTTATAAATTGTGCCAGCAGGTGGACTAAAACAGGTTGAGGATAACCTAAAAGTCTCAAATCCATCACTGAGTTGGTGGGAGATGGAGGATGTCTTGCCCCAAGCATGTGAAGACTTCCACCAATCAAATGGGGAGGTGAGAACATTTTTTTTTCTAACAACTATGAAGGTGGAAGAAGCTGTGGCTGGGGAGTTCTTAGAACTTGTTTAGACACTGATGAAGTCAAGATCATTCACTGCATCCTGAGTCATAATTGTCCTGATTTTTGTCTTGCCCCTGAATTTTGATGACTGTAGAAGAGTGAGGCCAATGACTGTGCATCACTACCTCACTTAAATCCAATTCATCCCTCAGGCAAAAGACATCTCATTGATGCCATTTTGTTCTTCTTTGAGTAAGAAGGACAACAAACCAACTGTTCAATACTGTAAAATAGAGGCAACATGGAAGGGTAATTGGATTCAATACATGGAATAAAGACCTGGGTTCACAGCTCATCTCAGGTACTTTGTAGCTATGTTACTGTAGGTAGGCAAAATAATTATTCAACATGCCTCAGATAACCTCTTTGGATTTGTCATAGATGACTTGCCAGTCAACAAAAGATATTCACAAATAGATACAATGTTATTATACATAATGGAATATTATCAACTACTTCATATATGTTGGAATTTAATGGGTGATTTATGTGACTTTTAAAATCTTTGAAAGGTCTCTAAAAGACCTTCTAGTTATGTATTTTTCCTAAACATACCCACATACAATGCAGTATATTAATGTAAAGGCACAAACGAGCTTGGAATCTTGATAAATTTACTTTTTTATATGAGCCTCATTTTTTTTCCACACATAATAAATACAAAGAGTTAGACTAGAAAATATAAAAGGTCTCTTCTAGGTTTAAAATGCTACAAAACCATAAACAATGGGAATTTTTCTTTCCAAAGGTTATAAATATTGCATTGTACTACTCCATATCAGTTAATGCATAAATGATTTGTTTTTATATGTGTGTAGGGTTTTTCTTTAAAGAATAAGATTATGAATTTTTGGGAATATGAAATATATTTAGTCATATATTACTTGTATTTTCTAATTTATATAAATTATATAATTCAACAAACATATTTCCAAATCCCTGTGCTGTTTAGTGGAGATATGAAGAAGCAAGTTGAGAAATGCCTGCTTTTGTATGACTTTCCATCTACTCAGGAGAAAAAGAGATGTGCATTTTCACATATGAATATTTTAATGAATTCATTGATACAGGACATATCATCCCATAGGTCAGAATGTAAATCATTCACTTCTCTGCCTCTGAGATTTTTATTTATTCTCTGTTAATCCTGTACATGGGATGTACACAATGAAGAGAGTCACACAATGATCTCCTGACAATATAAGGATACATTAAAACCTTCTTTCATCAAACTTTCCCCTATTTCTTTTCTCCATTCTCAAAGCAATATGTAATAAGCTTTTTCCTGACCAAAGTTTACCCTCTTTTAGCAATCTTATACTCTTTTATATCCTCCAGGAGTATGAATTATTTCTCCTTTCTCTCAAAGTGTCTGCTTATTCTCTTACTTCATCACTCACCCCTCAAACACACCTAAAACTCCAATTCTAAGATGTTTCTCACTTATATAAAAACAAAACAAAATAAACAACCAGTCAAAACAAAAATTAAGGAAAACATAATAACTTTGACCTCATTATTTTATTAACTTAATGTTATACTACTTTTCTCCCTCTTGCATAAGAAAGGTTTATGTCTATGTATTGCTTCCATGGCCTCATTTCTTAAGAGACTTTTCAACCCTTTGCATTGTGACATGTGATCCCACCATGTGGTTGAATTTGCTTGCTCCAAGTTTACCAGCAGTATATTAGTAACTCAATCTAATGATTTTTTCCTCAGTTGTCCTCCTTTCTGACCTCTTTGCAGCAAGTTGACACTGTAAATGATTCCTTTACCCTGGATCATATGCTGTTTAACTCCATGTTCAGTTGGCTTCTCAAACTATTTTAACTTTTCTTTTTTGTAACTTTTTATTTATTCTCCAGAGTTGTACTAAAAGTTCTTCCATTTTTAAAAACCCAAAATGTATACATTTATATGTGGTCTGATTCTTTTATCTAGACTAATGGAGCAAATAGAATTATAAAGCTTCTCTTTTAACACTAAATAACCAAAATCTTTAATTTCTGATTTTTTAAAATATTCAAATCCTTTAAAAATAGGAGATAAGAATTAAAGGTAACAAGATAATGAATTTATAAATAATTATTATGCCAAGAAAATTACTGAAATTAATATAGGGATTTGAAGTTTTCAAACAAATTTAAATATTTTATCTCATTTAACTTCCATAAAACTCTGTTAGGTATCCTTAGCATCATTATCCCTATTTATACCTAAAGACCAGAGAGGCTGAATTTTCCATGATCACAAATCTAATAATTATCAGAAGTAGAAATTGGACAGAGATCTTCCTTCAATTGCACAACTTTTTCTACAAAAAGAAATGTTACAGAATTAGGTTCATGATCTGGACAGACCAGGATTTCCTAAGAGAGAGCACAGTAGAAGCCCAAATGACATTGACCTCTAAAGGTTAGGGACAAATCCCAAACATCCCCAACTTATGCCTTAATAATGAAATTACAGACCTATCACACATTAATCTATCTATATCTATTTTGAATTTATGTGTTTTCAGCCAGGAAAACCTCTAGATGTAATATATTCCATGTGCTCATTGCACATTACATTTTATCATGAATTTCTTGATCTTCTTTTGGCTCTGATTTGATGTATTTTCATCATTATTACTTACATTCACATATTAACTATCCCCCAAATTAAAGTGGAGTACTAGTTTTCTAGAAACTGGAGATTCTTCCACTATCAAATATATATTTCATCAATAAGCAAATATAATAAAAGCATAAAGTGTAGTGTAATTCTTTGCCCAGTGACATTTGGAAACAAGACTACATAACTGTTTCAATTTTATTTTGGGAAGATTCTCTATATTTGGATTGTCCATGTCATAGAATCATGAATTTAGAGATAAAAGCACCGTAATAATTATTACACCTAAGCTATAGCCAAATGTTAGTCCTATCCACAGGGGCCCAAAATATTAGTGAAATTTCTTATATTTAGAGCATTTTAAATACAAAATATTTGACTCAGTATAGGAGTGGGTGGAAGAGAATCCTCTTCCTAAGAAAGCTTTTTCTTTTTCCTGGGGTCAATTGTTCTGTCCTGGGGAAGCTGGACTCCAAAGAGTAGTCTATATAAACACTATCTGGCTCATACACAAATACATTTATGTTGACAGGTACATTAGGATGTGTACATATATAAATATATATATATATATATATATGTGCATACATATATGTATATATGCTTTTAAATATCTATAATTTAATTATTATACATTCTTTTTCCAACAGTGCTGATTACAATTCTTCTATTTCTAAGTAAAGGTTTGTAATCAGAGTAGGGCTGATTTGAACCAAAGAACCAAATGTTAAATTTTTAGTTCAAGAATTTGCTCCTTGGAAATTGACAAACACGTATGAAGTCATAAAAAACACACTTTCATAGTAGCCATCTTGCAAAATAAAATAAAACAAAGCACAACAATAAAAAGTAAGAGTCATAAAGTCAAGAAAAGCATTCTTTACTTTGCATCCAGAAATTCATTAGTCCTCTCCCTCTCAAATGATAGCAGTTTTTATCATGAGACTGGAATTATTTTGATTAGAGTACAGAATCTTTCACAATTGATCATTGTCATAAAATTCTTATCATTTCTATTCATTTGGTATATAGCATATTGTTACATCCTTTTTTGCCTTTGTTGATGCCCCTAGAATTTAGTACGGTACCAGGAATATGGTAGAAGCTGACAAAATTTGATTCATTCACTTAAAGATGCTTTTTATTATGAAAATTGTGAATACTTGGTATAAAATGCATAACTTTAAGTTGACATATTTTAGGGGTGACTGATGTTCTCTCCTTTGGATAGTATATATCGAATGCTGTAATAATGAAATTAAATCTACCCTGTCCATTCTTATATTTAACCACCAAAGGTAAAAACAACCCCACTTAATTCTCAAGTGAGGAATCTGTGACCCACATGTGCAAGAATTTGTGACAAATTAGAATTGACTGACTTCCCCCTGGGCAGTCCTAAGCAAAGCATCTGTTGTGATTGGACATGTAAATTAAGAGGAAGGCACATGAAGTGACAAAAAAGTACCTTTAAAAGTGAGTGAAAACTTCCTGTAAGGCAGTTCTTGTTTCTTGGTTTCTGGAGCTGAAGCTCAAGTTCTTTTCTTCTGTGTTTTTTTTAATCTTCCTGTTGATTTTCTCCAATATTTTATTTATATTTCATGTTTGTACAAAATTTTTTGTTCATTGTTTTCCCCATTAAACTTTGAGAACACGGAACATTTTTGTTGTTTAGGGTTTTATTTTAGTTTTTTTTTTTTAATTCAAATCTATTATTATTTTAGGAAAATTTTTCCATGGTTACATGATTCATGTTCTTAATCTCCCACTCTACCCTCTACCCCCATAACCACCTCACATTTCCACTGCATTCTCCATGTGTCATTAATCAAGACCTATTTCTATATTAATGATAGTAATACTAGGGTTGTCATTTAGAGTTTATGTCCCAAAACATGTCTGCATCAACCCATGTGTTCAACCCATGTGTACGAGTAGTTGTTTTTCTTCTGTGTTTCCACTCCTTTAGTTCTTCCTCTGAATGTGGGTAGTGTTCTTTTCCATAAATCACTCAGAATTGTTCTGTGTCATTGCATTGCTGCTCGTACAGAAGTCCATTATATTTAATTTTACCACAGTATATCAGTCTCTGTGTATAATGTTCTACTGGTTCTGCTCCTTTCACACTGCTTCAATTCCTGGAGGTCATTCCAGTTAAAATGGAATTCCTTTAGTTCATTATTTTTTTGAGCACGGTAGTATTCCATCACCAACATATACCACAATTTGTTCAGCCACTCCCCAGTTGAAGGGCATACCCTCACTTTCCAGTTTATTGCCACCACAAAGAGAGTGGCTATAAATATTTTTGAACATGTCATTTTCCCTATGATCTTTTTGGGGTACAAACCCAGCAATAGTATGGACAAATCAAAGGGCAGGCAATATTTTAGTGCTCTTTGGGCATAGTTCCAAATTGTCATCCAGAATGGTTGGATCAATTCACAACTCCACCAGCAATGCATTAATGTCCAAATTTTGCTACCTCCACTCCAACATTCATTACTCTCCCCTGCTGTCATTTTTGCCACTCTGCTAGGTGTGAGGTGATACCTCAGAGTTCTTTTGATTTGCATTTGTCTAATTATTAGAGATTTAGAACACTTTCTTATGTGACTATTGATAGTTTTGATTTCTTTATCTAAAATTGGCTATTCATTTCCCTTGCCCATTTATATTTTGGGGAATGGCTTAATTTTTTGTACAATTGATTTAGCTCCTTTTATATTTGATTAATTAGACCTTTGTCTAATTCATCTTCTCTCTTTTGAAACATGTATTAATATTCATTTTTAACATGGTTACATGATTCATGCTCTTACTTCCCCCTTCACCCCTGGCTATCACCCCAACTATGGCTGATGCACATTTCCACTGGTTTTAACATGTGTCATTGATCAAGACCTATCTCCAAATTGTTGATAGTTGCATTGGTGTGGTAGTTTTGATTCTACATTCTCAATCATGTCTGTCTCAACCCATGTGTTCAAGCAGTTGTTTTTCTTATATGTTTCCTCTCCTACAGCTCTTCCTCTGAATGTGGGTAGTGTTCTTTACCATAAATCCCTCATAATTGTCCTGTGTCATTGCTTTCTGCTGGTACAGAAGTCCATTACATTTGATTTTACCATAGTATATCAGTCTCTGTGTAGAGTGCTCTTCTGACTCTGCTCCTTTCACTCTGCATCAGTTCCTGGAGGTCTCTCCAGTTCACACGGAATTCCTCCACTTTATTATTCCTTTGAGCACAGTAGTATTCCATCACCAGCATATACCACAATTTGTTCAGCCATTCCCCAAATGAAGAACATATCCTTGTTTTCCAGTTCTTTGCCACCATAAAAAGCACAGCTATAAATATTTTCGTACAAGTCTGTTTATTTATGATCTCTTTTGGGTACAAACCCAACAATGGTATGGCTGGATCAAAGGCCAGGCATTCTTATATAGGCCTTTGAGCATAGCTCCAAATTGCCAGCCAGAATGGTTGGATCAGTTCACAATTCCACCAGCAAGGCTTCAATGTCCCAATTTTGCCACATCCCCTCCAACATTCATTATTCTCCCCTTCTTTCATTTTAGCCAATCTGTTGGTGTGAGGTGATACCTAAGAGTTCTTTTGATTTGCATTTCTCTAATTATTAGAGAATTAGAACACTTTCTCATGTGCTTATTGATAGTTTTGATTTCTTTAACTGAAAATTGTCTATTGATGCCTCTTGCCCATTTTTCAATTGGGGAGTGGCTTGATTTTTTTATACAATTGATTTAACTTCTTATATATTTGAGTAATTAGACCCCTGTCAGAGTTTTCTGTTATAAAGACTTTTTGCCAATTTGTTGTTTCCCTTCTGATTTTGACTACATTGTCTTTGTACAAAAGCTTTTTAGCATAATATAATCAAAACCATTTAATTTACATTTTGTAATTTTCTCTAACTCTTATTTGGTTTTAAAATCTTTCCTTTCCCAGAGATCTGATAGGTATACTATTTTGTGTTCACTTAACTTATTTACAGTTTCCCTCTTTATATTCAGGTCATTCACCCATTCTGAATTTATCTTGGTGTAGAGTGTGAGATGTTGATCTAAACCTAATCTCTCCCATATTGTTTTCCAAATTTCCCAGCAGTTATTGTCAAATAGTGTATTCATGTCCCAAAAGTTGGTCTCTTTGGGTTTATCATACACTGTCTTGCTGATGTCATTAACCCCAAGTCTATTCCACTGATCCTCCCTTCTGTCTCTTAGCCAGTACCACATTGTTTTGATGACTGCTGCTTTATAGTATAATTTAATATCTGGTACTGCTAGACCCCCTTCCTTCACATTTTTTTCATTATTTCCCTTGATATTCTTGATCTTTTGTTATTCCAAATGAAATTTGTTATATTTTTTCCTAATTCAGTAAAGAAGTTTGTTGATAGTTTCATAGGTATGGCACTAAATAGGTAAATTAATTTGGGTAGAATGGTCATTTTTATTATGTTAGCTCATCCTACCCATGAGCAATTAATGGCTTTCCAATTGTTGAGCTCCAGTTTTATTTGTTTGGAAAGTGTTTTGTAGTTGTTTTCATATAATTGCTGTGTTTGTTTTGGTAGATAGATTCCCAAGTATTTTATATTGTCTTGGGTGATTTTAAATGGTGGTTCTCTTTCTACCTCTTGCTGCTCTAGTCTCATTTATTAATTTAATAGTTATTTTACTTCTCTTGATTTTTGTGGTTGGATATTGAATTTTCCATTTTGTCCTGGTCTTTTCTGTGCAAATACTTGGAAATCTTCAATTGTTTTGAATGCCCATACTTTCTCCTTGATGTATATAGTCAGTTTTCATGGATAGTTGATCCGTGGTTGAAAGTCCAGCTCTCTTGCCTTTTTGAATATTATATTTCAAGCCTTGCTTTCTTTTAGCATGGAGGCTGCCAGATTCTGTGTGATCCTGATTGGTGCTCCTTGATATTTGAATTGTCTCTTTCTGGCTTCTTGTATTTTTTTTTTACTTAGAAGCTCTTGAATTTGGCTATTATATTCCTGGCTGTTGACTTTTCTGGGTCCAGTGTAGAGGGTGACCTATGGATCCTTTCAATGTCTATATTGCCCTCTTGTTTTACAACTTCGGGGCAATTTTGCTGAATAATTTCTTTTAGTATTGAGTCCAAGTTTCTATTAATTTCTGCCTTTTCAGGAAGACCAATGATTCTCAAATTGTCTCTTCGAGACCAATTTTCTAGGTCTGTCACTTTCTCATTGAGATATTTCATGTTTCCTTCTATTTTATCAGTCTTTGACTTTGTTTCATTTGTTTGTGCTATCTTGAGAGATCATTAGCTTCTAATTGCTCAATTCTAGCCTTTAGGGACTGGTTTTCCTTTTCAATCTGGTTATTTCTGGTCTTCAGTTGACTTTCCTCTCTTTCCAATTGTGAAATTCTGCATTTTAAACTGTTTTTTTTCTTGCTAGATCACTTCCATCTTTCTCATCATCTCAGATGTGAACTCTTCAATAGCTTGTGACCAGTTTTCATTATTTTGTGAAGGTTTGGATATGATTACTCATTTGTTCTCCTCTGTTGTCTGGATTTTATCTGTGTAAAAGTTGTCGAGTGTTACAGAGTTCTTCTTGGTAGTCTTTCTCTTCTGGGGTTTCCAATTTTGGCTTGCCATTGTTGTTAGACCTGAACCTTCTGCACTTTATCTTCACACTCAGGGTCTGTCTGAGCTCTCTAGGCTCCCGAGGTCTCAGGTCTCTTTGTTCTCAGGGTAGAACCTCCTGTTTGTCCCTGGTCTGCCCCTCTGCCTGAGGCTCCTTCAGCAGTCTCAGTGGCTTCTTCTACAGCTGCGCTCCTGTCTGCACAGGGTCCCCACTAGAGATCCAAGTCTTTGCTAGAGATCCTAGTCTGCACCTAGGGCAATGCCTTCACCCACGCCAGCCCTCAGGAAAATATGTGCTCGTTCTTTACCCTCTTGGGGTCCTAAGTCTTGCTGCTCTCAGGAACTAGCCCTGGAGCTTCCAGTTACTTAATGGGTGCCCCAAACCTGCTTTCACTCTTGTGTCCTGGCCTTGGAGCTGTACGTGGTGTGGGGTGTGGGGGAGCGACTTCTTCCTCTTGCGTTTTAGTGAGAGCTGTTTCACACCTTTATAGCCTGGAAACACCCCAATTCCACACACCTTTAATGCTGCACCCTGTTGTGAGGTTCCTTCATTCGTCTGGATTTGTTTTTATGTCCCCTTGAGGAGTCCTGTATGCTTTGGTTAGGAGATATCAAGCAGCTGCTCCTTACTCTGCCACCATCTTAACCAGAAGCTAATTCATCTTCTCTTATGGTTTGTGTCTTGGACTTGGAGGTGCTCTGCCTGGGACCTTGGACTTGATGAGACTGTTCTTAAATTTCCCCCTTAGAAGTACATGTGTTGAGTGAAAAAAGGCTGACTACCTTAGCTTCCCTGGAGGTACTAGACTCTAGGAGTCTCCCTTTATTGGGACAAGCCCTGGTGGCTAAAACCCTTGTTAATTGACTTTTAGATTCTTTGGTTGGGCCTCTGGAGTCCTGCTGTAGTAAACCCAGACTTGAATACAAATCTAGTTCTTTAAGCTAAATCTCTTACTCTACCTTCTTCTCATCTCTCTACTTCCACTTTCTCCTATATTTTATAAATAAATTATTAAAAATCATTTTAGAATTTATAATTATTCAATCCTTGGAGAGCAAACCTTCTAATATTCACCCAACAAAAACCCCTTTTAATCCCTTACCATGTCTTCCATTGAGAAATTTCCCATCATCTTAAGACAAAGTGGAAGCTAATGATATACTTTTGTAGTAATTCACATGTCATTGTGCAACCTTTGCCAACAATACAGAATACACATTCCATTTTTCTTTTGAGAGCATTAGAATATTAGCTACTTTCCTTCCTATGACTCCTCTAGATTCATTATTTAAGAGAATTCAAACTTTCCTCTTTTTCATTTAATCTAATTTCATTTAATTTGATTTTATTGTGTTCAATTTGGGGTCATTTAGATAGTTAAAATATTTTTCTATCCTTCTTACTTGGGAAGTATCTTTATTCTCTGATTACTTTCCCTCTCAATTTTGCAGAGTGATATATTTGATTCATGGCAATTTCATGAAATGTTACTTTATTTCCTTGTATGTAACTTTGGATAGGTCATTAAGTAAAGGTGATGGCCTTTTATGTTTCTCAATTCTTTTCTACATGTTTCCCTTTTGATGCTTTTAATATGATAACATGGTGTTTTTCTACTACATTTGCCATTTAGATAGTAATATAATTTTTCCTTTGTCATTCTGCATATATTCAGTAGCTACCCTATGTGAATCCAGTCATGGTGGTATTTAATAATGCCATTATTTCTCTAATGGTTCAGAGGAAACAGGGCCCCACACATATATAGTTCTTTTCAAGAAATTCAATAATTTCCTACATTTTCTATTGATGAAAAGATTAACTCATGATTGCCATAATTTAATTTTCTAAGCTAAACTTTAATTACTCTATTTTATTGCCAAGCAATTACTTTAATAAAATTTGGGACCCTTTAGAATTTCATTTAAATATTCTTACATTGTCAAAATCATTTAAAATATAAGGGATATTTTTGTTACTTTATTACTATGTATACATTCTGCAGTTTGTTTAAATTAGATATTTTAATAGACAGGATTTAATTTAATATACTGTGTTTTTTTTAATTTCATGGATTATACCTGTCTTATAATACAAAACATATTTCCATATTATTCATTTTGTATGTGAATAACCATATAAAAACAAAACCCCAAAATATATTCCCAGATAAACAAGTGATAAATCATATGTTTTTATCTACTTTCCTATTCTAACAGTTCTTTCTCTGCAGATAGCTTTTTTTTAAGTGCCTCAGAATTTTCCTAAATAATTGTATTGCAGTCAATAGCAAAGTCTATCACATTTGATCATTCTACAATATTGTAGTTACTGTGAAAAATATTCTCCTGATTCTGCTTATTTCACTCTGCATCAGTTCACATGAGTCTTTCTGGTTCTTTCCGATATCATCCTGTTCATCATCCATTATACTACAATAGTATTCCATCACCAGCATATACCACAATCTGTTCAGCCATTCTCCAAATGAGGGACATCCCCTTAGTTTCCAATTCTTTGCTATCACAAAAAGCACCACTTCATAAATATTTTTGTACAAACAAGTTCTTTTTCATGTTTAAAAAAATTTCTTTGTGGTATTTATTACTAGGTCAAAAGCTATGCATTCTTTTATAGTAGTTTGAGCATAATTCCTGATTGTTCTCCAGAAAAGTGGGATCAGTTCACAACACTAACAGCAATGTATTCATGTTCCAATTTTGCCACATTCCCTCCAGCATTTATTACTTTCCTTTACTGTCATATTTGCCAAATCTAATAGGTGTTAGGTGGTACCTCAGAATTCTTTTAATTTTAATTTCTCTATTCAAGAGGGATTTAGAATTTTTATGTGATTATTGATAGCTTTGATGTCTTCATCTTAAACCTGCCTATTCATATCCTTTAACCATATATCAATTGAGGAATGACATGAATTCTTATAAATTTGACTTAGTTCTTTATATATTTGAGAAATGAGACCTTTATCAAAAAATTTGCCATAACATTTTCCCATTTTGTTGTTTCCCTGCTAATCTTGGGTTTGTTTGTACAAAACCTTTTTAACTTAGTGTAATTAAAATTTTTCCTTTTACATTTTGTAAGGTTCTCATCCTTTTGTTTGGGCATAAATTCTTTCCCTCTCCATAGATCTGACAGGTAAATTATTCTATCTATCCCTAATTTACTTAAAATATTCTTTATGTTTAAATCATGTACCCATTTTGACTTTATCTTCACATATGATGTGAAATATTGACATAAACTAATTTTTGCTATACAATTTTCCAATTTTCCCAGCAGTTTTTGTCACAGTGAGTTCTTATCCCTAAAAGTATAATCTTTGCATTTATCAAACACTAGATCTCTGAGGATATTCACTCCTAATCTATTCCATCGATCCACCCTTTAATTTCTTAACCAGTAAAATATTATTTTGATAATTACACTTTTATAGTAGAATTTAAGATCTGGTTCTCGTATTTTTTTTCTATTAGATCCCTCAATATTCTGGACCTTTTGTTCTTCCAGATTAATTTTATTTTTTCTGATTCTATAAAATAGTTTTAGTAGTTTCATTGGTGTAGCAATAAATAAATATGTTAATTTATGTGGGATTATCATTTTTGTTAAATTAGTTCAGCCTACCCATGAGAATTAACATTTTTCCAATTGATTAGATCTAACTTTATTTGTGTGAAAAATGTTTTATAATTGTGTCTATATAATCTTTGCATTTGCTTTGGAAAATAGATTACCAAGTATTTTAGGTTATCTGGAATAATTTTAAATGGAGTTTCTCTATCTCATGCTGCTGAGTTTAATTGAAACATATAGAAATGTTGATGGTTTATCTGGGCTTATTTTGTATCCTGCAACTTTTCTAAAGTTATTAATTATTTCAATTAGTTTTTAATTGATGTTCTAGGATTCCCTAAGTATACTACCATATCATCTGTAAGGAGTGATGTTTTAGTTTCCTTATCGGATACTTTAATTTCTTCAACTTCTTTTTCTTCTCTAATTGCTAAAGCTAGCATTTCTAGTACCATATTCAATCAGGAATAAAGCAAGGATGTCCATTAACACCACTATTAATAAACACATCCTTGCTTTATTCCTGATTTTATGGGGAAGGCTTCTATTTAACTTATTCTCATTGCACATGATACTTGCTGTTATTTTTTAAAATATTAATTACTACTTTAAGGAAAGGCCCTTTTATATGGTTTAAAAGGAATGGGTGCTATATTTTGAAAAAACCTGTTTCTGCATTTATTATGATAGTCATAGGATTTCATTTAGTTTGATTATTGATATGATCAATTATGTTGATGATTTTCCTCATATTAAACCAGCCTTGCATTCCTGGTATGAATCCCACCTGATCATAGAGAATAAACCTATGATATATTGCCATATTCTCTGTGCTAATTTTGAATTTAAGATTTTTGCATCAATATTCATTAAGGGAAATAGTCTGTAACTTTCTTTCTCTGTTTTTGGTCTTCCTGGCTTAGGTTTCAACAACAAATTTGTGTCATAAAAATAATTTGGTAGGATTCTTTCTTTGCTTATTTTCCCAAATAATATATTATTGTGATTAATTGTTTTTAAATGTTTGATAAAATTAAACTTTGAATCCATTTAGCTCTAGAAAATTTTTATTGGTGAATTCATTGATGGCCTGTTCAATTTCTTTTACTGAGTTGGGATTATTTAAGTATTCTATTTCCTTTTTTTTGTTAATCTAGACAATTCATGTATTTGTGTAAATGTTCATCCATTTCACCCAGTTGGTCAAATTTTTTTTGCCATATATTTGAACAAAAGAGCTCCTAATGATTGCCTTTATTTCTTTTTAACTAGAAGTAAAATAATCCTTTTCATTTTTTATACTGGTGATTTGATTCTCTTGTTTTATTTAAAATCAAATTAGTCAATGCTCTATTTTATTTGTTTTATTTTTTCATAGACCATCTGACTCATTACTTCAATAGTTCTTTTATTTTTTGATTCAATTGATTTCTCCTTCGATTTTAGGATTTCCAATTTAGTGTTTAATTGTTTTTTTTAATTTGTTAGTTTACTAGTTTTGTATTTTTATTGTATGATCAATTCATTGATCTGCTTTTTCTCTATTAGTCTAAACATTCAGGGATATACATTTTCTCCTGAGTATTGCTTTGGCTATATCCCATAAATTTTGATAAGCTGTCTCATCATTCTTTTCAATGAAATCAGTGATTGTTTCTCTGATTTGTTCTTTGACTCACCTGTTTTGAAGAATTATTTAGTTCCCAATAAAATTTAAATTGCCCTCCCATGGACCCTTAATATTATAGTTTTTATTGATTTATGATTTGAAAAAATTGAATAATAATTTCTCTTCTGCATTTAGTTGTAAAAATTTTAAACTCTGGTATATGATCAATTTTTGTATATGTACCATGACCTTCTCAAAAGAAGGTATATACTTTTACATCCTTATTTAATTTTCTCCAAATATCTATTAAATGTAACTTTTCTAAATTTTCATTCACTTATTTTACTTCTTTCATATGTTTTATTGGTTAGATTTATCTACTTCTGATAGGGAAAATTGAGATGAGCCACTAGTAAAATTTCATTATTTCCTCCTTAATTTCCTTTAGTTTCTCTCTAAAAAAAGTTTGCTATAACATTTGGTGCATATATGTTAAGTACTGATATTTCTTCATTATTTATACTACTTATAAAAATGTGATTATCTTCATTATATCTTTTAGGCAGAACTATTTTCACTTTAGCTTTTTCTGAAATCATGATTGATACTACTGCTTTTTTTTCTCAATAGATCATCCTCCAACCTTTTACCTTTACTCCGTATGTGTGAGTGTCTTCCTACATCAAATGTTTTTCTTATAAACACCGTATGTTAGGATTCTGGTTTTTAATCCAATCTGCTATCTGTTTCTGTTTTCTGGATGAGTACATCCCATTTAAGTTCACAGTTTTGAGCACCATCTGTGTATTCCCCTCCATTTTGATTTTCTCTTTTAATTCTGCCCTTTCTCCTTTCACTCTTTCCCTTCACACCAGTGGCTTGATTTTAATCACTCCTCCATAACCCCTCCCTTATTTCACTCTTCTTCCCACCACCACACTTCTTATTCCCTATCTACTTCTCTGTAGGTTCTTTTAATCACCCTCCTTCAACTTTTCTCTTTCTTATATTCCTCCCCTCCTCACCACCCACTTTTTTATTTCCCTCCTACTTGTTTATAGGATTTCAAATACCAATGAATCAGGCTGTTTTTCACTATCTGAATCTATTCCAGTGAGAATAAGGTTTAAGTATTATCCATCACTACCCTCATCCTCCGCTCCAATGTAATAGTTGCCCCTGGGTTATTTTTATATATCATCAAAAAACTGCTTACTACCACATTTTCTCTATATTTATACTTCTTCTAACTACTGTGTTAATAACAATTGAGTTATAGATATCAACTTTTTACATAATAAAATAAATAATTTGACCTTATTGAAGCCTTTAATTTTTTTTTCTCTTTCTTATTTACCTTTTTATACTCTTTTGAATTTTGTATTTTGACATCAGACTTTCTGTGGAAGATGGGTCTTTTCTTCAGGTATACTTAGAAAAATTCTATTATATAAAATGAGCATGCTTTCCCCAGAAACAATATAGTCAGTTTTGATGGGTAGATGATTCTTGGTGGTAAGGCTAGTTCTTTGGCCTTCCAGAATATCATATTCTAAGCCTTCATATTCTTTAAGGTGGAAGGCAGCAGATTCTATGTAATCCTGACTGTGAGTCAATGATGTTTAAATTGTTTCTTTCTGAGTGTTTGCAGTATTTTCTCCTTGGCCTGGGACCTTTTGAACTAGACTATAACAATCCTAGGAATTTGGTTCTGGGATTTATTGCAGGTGGCAACTGTGGATTCTGGCAATTTCTATTTTATCCTCTTGTTCAGGAATATCAGGGTAGTTTTCTTAATTAATTTCTTATAATATGATGCCTACTTTTTTTAAAATCATGACTTTCAGATAGTCCAATATTTCTTAAATTGTCTCTCTTGGATCTAGTTTCCAGAACAGTCATTCTTTTAATGATATCTTTTATTTTTTCTAGTTTTTCATTCTTTTGATTTGATTTTATTGTTTTTTGATGTCTCGTGAAGTCATTAGCTTCTATTTGTCCAGTTCTAATTTTTAAAGACTGAATTTCTTCCTTGACCTTTTGATCCTCCTTTTCCATTGGGTCCATTCTACTTTGCATGGAACTATGTTATTCACTGAATTTCTTTGACTCTTCTTCCACTAAACCAATTGTGTTTTTAGGAAACTCTTTTCATTATTGTACTTTTGTAACTCTTTTTTCAGTTGAACAATTTTACTTTTAAGCTTTTGCCTTCTTTTTGCATTACATTATTTTATTTTTCTCCTTTTCCCTTGACCTGTTTTATTTGAATTTTCAATTCCTTTTTGAATTCTTTCAGAGCTTCAGGCCAATTTCCATTTTTTCATTTAAGTTTTCCATGTGGATTATTGGATCCCATTTTCCTCTATTTACCCTGTGTTTCCCTCTTTGTCTCCACAGAAATTTTCTATAGTTAGGTGTTTCTTTTACTGTTTGTTCATTTTTGCAGCCTTTTTTTTGCCTGTGTATTAGGAATACTAAATGCTGTTGGTTCTGTCTCCTCTGTTCCTGGCTTACAGAACTCTGTGTTGTGAGATATTTTGCCCAGGTGCTAAGTCTTTATTGCAGAGCAGGCTTGAATTGGCTAAGTTCCATGGGTTTCAGGACCTCAGTGTTTAATGACGCCAGGGCCTAGTATTTCAAGTGTTGCATCTGGGATCTGGGGCACTTTGTAGTTGATTGTATAGTCAGGATCCTGGAAACTGTAACAATAAAGGAGCCAGTTAGAGATGTTTGATAGAAGGGAGATAGAGAATGTCTATGTGGTGAGACTCTTTTAGCACTCTCCTGGGGCTGAATATACACTAGGAGATTTTAATGGAGTGTTACCCTGAAACTGGGTGACCTAGATGGTCATGCTGTCCAACAGGAGTTGGGGGCAAGGCTTCCCTTTAAGACAAGGTATGTGGTACCCCAATCCAGTCCTGAATAAGCATGAGGTTCACACAAACTTCCCCCAATCATTTAAATTCACAGCGGGTGGTCCAACTTCAAGAGAGAGGCTACCAGACCAAGCTGTGGTTCTCCTTTCCCTTGTTGTCTCTCAGACACTCTGGAACACTATCTGACTGTTGAATGGTTTTTTACTATTTGCAAATCAGGGATTGGGAAAAGAGATGAAGGGCAGAGGAATTTTGGGGTGTCCTCTTCACTATTCCTATGGGGACCATCACTTAAGTGGGAACCTTAATGGTTTCCACTCCAAAGATTTTCCCCTCACCCCATCTCCTTCTCTTTCTCTTTCTATTTTTCTCTTTCTATCCTTTTCTATAATTGTAAGTTTTGACTGAAAGGAGTCTCAGAAAGGTTGGGTAATGGATGAAGGAGACTAAGAGAATTGCTCCCAAAATGGAGTCCAAAAACTTAGCTATCTCAATGGTTGAGGTCTTGATGGGTGAGATGTGATGAAATTGCTTTGATCAGGGAATCAGAGTTTCAATTTCCAAAAGAAAGATCCTCAGGAAGCCCTAAGAACTAGATCCAAGCTGGGATGTCCTCCTCCTCCCTCTCAGTCCCTTACTCAAAGCCCCCCTCTCCTCTCTTTCTCCACCCTCAGAGAAATTCTCAGGGTCTTCTCTTGTCTCAACCATCAGAAATTGTCAGCAATTGCCTTCTTTGGGTCCTTTGGTCCAATTCTTCTTAGACAAATCCCATCCTTACAGATCACAAATCTGACCTATACCCAATCTTAGAACCTGAAGCAATAGGTTGGGGGAGATCACTCCTTTCTGGGTAAGTTTTGGTTCTGGATCCCCTTATCCCATGAAAATCCCATAAAAATCAGTTCTCTCTGCCCACCTTTAAACTGTGTTTATTGGGAGAGACCCTTCCATCCATTTTGCTATTGATTTTTGATATCTGTTTTTATAGGCTCTTTTTTAAAACCACTACTTTCCATCTTGGACTCAATACTGTGTATTGATTCCAAGGCAGAAGAGTGGTGAAGGCTAGGCAATGGGGGTCAAGTAACTTGCCCAGGGTCACACAGCTAGGAAGTGTCTGAGGCCAGATTTGGACCTAAGATTTCCCATCTCTAGGCCTGGCTCTCACTCCACTAAGCTACTCAGCTGCCCCATGGCACTTTTTAAAGATTTGTTTGGAAAGATTATCAGAGTGTCTTCAGTGGATTAAGATATTCCTCATAACAGCCCTACCATGATTTGAGAAGCTAAAGATATGATAGACAATATTGCACTATGAAACTTAGCCTATAACTAAGAAGATGTCTCCAATTTTATCACGAAAAAAATTTCATTCATAATGGAACTATTACCTGCCTTCGGTCCACTTCTTATTAATTCATAGTTTCTTCTATTACCTAGTTTTCACTATCTGTTTTACTAGAAGTTAATGTATATTATTTCTTCATTACTCTGGTATGCCTTACCTTCTTGTGGTACTACAACATGAAGGAGAACCTTGTGTTCTGTTATCTCATCATGTCAATTTGAAGTAGTTCCAGTCTACATTGCTATGCTATCAAATCTATTTATTGATTTTGAGAATTATTTCTAACACAGTGAATAGGATACTAACTGAAATATGGATGTAGCCAGAACCCAACTGGTAGCATTCCAGGGTTCTGGCAAAGTCTGAATAAATACCACAGAAATTACAGGCCACATAGTCATATTAATATATCACACTAAAGCTGATATTTTCATCCTTTGTTCCTGCATCCCTTTCCATAACTTATGACAAACAATGACTTAGAATTTGGGATTATTATTGTTATGATGCTAGTTATAGTAAATATTATATAATGTTATTTATATAGAAAAAGAATTGGATTTATAATCAGTTGGATCTACATTCATTTCTAAGTTCCTACTCTACTTATCTGACATTCAAATGACATATAAACCTCAGTTTTTTATCCTATAATTATGACAATTATATTTACAATATCAGCCTTACACATTTGTTGTGATTAAAATATTTTTGCATATATAAGTATGACTTAGGAGTTATTTGTTTGAATTTGACAAACAACCTTTTATAGCATTCTGCTTTATAAATTATATTAAATCTTTGCAATTATCATCATACAGTTTGATATTGGAATCAATGTCTACATTTATTAAAGACAAACTATGGTCTAAGCAATATGTTAAGTACTGGAACAATGCTGGAGTATAAGCTTAATTACTTGGTGTTGTTATTTATCTTTTCCTTACTTTATATGACACTCCAGCCCCTTCCAGGTTAATATTTGTTGTTACCTGCAACGAAGACTCTACATAAGGATAGTTTATAGTATTGTGAAAGAGAGATGTAGGAAATATGCTAATGAAATATTCTCAAACTGGTTTGTGCAATGTTTCCCAAGGGAATCATACAAATTTTCCTCCTACACATTTTTTTTTGCAAATAAGCAAACTGTAGACTCAATCTGCATGAACTCAGTGATACAGCTGTGCACTCAGATACAATATGTTCCAACAGCTTTTCCTAGGTACTCTGTTTTTGTCATTTTGGGAGAATATGAACAATAACAACAATTTAGCCCTATTCTGTCTAAAATTTCTAAAACTTGATCCCATTTGTTCAATTGCAAGTCCTTTTGTAAAGAAGTATAGAGAACAATCTCCAAAAGTGTGAAGGTATGATTCTTTTAAGAACCATTTCATTCATTTTTCTCAAATTGTCCTAGCTTCACTTTTATATGGGCAGTTCCAAGTCAGCCTTTATGGTAATGATTAAAGAATATTCACTCTCTAATCAAGGCTCCAGCATATGAATGGACAAATGAAAAAGTATTTATTGATCACTTGCTATGTTTGAATCATTTGATTGCTAGGGAAATAAACAAAATCAAGATCATCTCTGATTTTATAGAGGACATATTTTAAAATTCTAGTAAGAGGACGCTGCTTGTAAGAGAATTTCTAGCTCAGAATATAGTAACAAACAAAACAAAAATCCTATGTGTAAATAGTACATATGTACATATAAACAATAGAATATAATCTCAGAGAGAAGGACCTAAGATAAATGGGAAGTGAAGAAGTCTTCTTGCTAAATATGGGATGATATAATTGAGACTTGAATCCAGGGAAGAGAGAAAAAAATCATGTATAGGGGGAAGTTATTGAAAATTCTTTTAGGAGTAAGCAATAGCAAGAAAGCCAGTGTCACTGGATCACAGAATTCAAGGCGGTGTGGAACATCAAAAACAATTAGAGGGGGCAGCTGGGTAGCTCAGTGGCGTGAGAGTCAGGCCTAGAGACAGGAGGTCCTAGGTTCAAACCTGGCCTCAGCCACTTCCCAGCTGTGTGACCCTGGGCAAGTCACTTGATCCCCGTTGCCCACCCTTACCAATTTTCCACCTATGAGACAATACACCGAAGTACAAGGGTTTAAAAAAAAACAATTAGAAAGGAAGGAATTGGCCCAGTTGGGAAAGGTTTTAAAGTCCAAATACTAGGATTTATATTTGATCCTTGAGGTAATAGGAAGCCATTGAAATTTACTTACAAGGAGGTGACATGATTGGACTTGTGCACTAGGAATATTATTTTCATAGCCAAGTACAGTATGGACTGAAATTTGGAGGGCAGAAAGAACAACTGGAAGGATGTCTCAATAGTTCAAACATGAGGTAATAAGGCCTATATCAGGGTGGTTGTAATGCCAGAGGAGAAAAATGACATAAGACTGATGCCATTCAGGTAGAAATGACAGGTCTTGGGAGAAAATTGGTTATAGTGATGAGAGATTAAATGAAACACTTATTGTATAATTATGTGCAAAACCCAATGCAATATTCTAAAGATACAAATAGAAAATGTCCTTGTATTCTAGTAGGGACAGAAGACAAATAGCTGCAAGTCTTATGAAAATGTTCTGTGGTCTTCAGAACAGAATGGCAAAGCAGATGATAATGATTTTTCTTTAATGTCATTTCCACTGATAACAACATGTCAGTTATTGTTGAATCATTTGACCGTTCTAATACATGGATTAATCTAATTACATCTAATACATAGAGTAAAGAACTCTATTTTAGGGTCATCAGTAAATGTTGTTATACCATCTAAAATAGCAGGCATTCAGCTACATTTGTACATAAGTTGTTTCCCAGGGTGATGGCTGAGAGCAATAGGCAGGAAACAGAGCCATTCTCAATATTGTTGGATTTAGGGTCTGCTGGAGTCTGAGAAGAGATGATGGTCAAGATGGTGGTCATGACAACCTACCCAGAAATCCTGACTCTTATTTCTCCTCAATCATGTCTTGCTGCTCCAGGTAAGCTAGCTTGACCAACTTTACCTATTAAGTCTAAGATATTATGCTATGAAGAGATGATCAGTTCCTTTTCATTTGATGTTGATGACTGTTCATTTCTCTAAATGAGTTGCTTCCCTAATTAATTGCTCTGAATGCTAGTCTGGACCCAGGACCAGTGGACTGGAGGATTTGGTTACCTCTCAGCACTCCAAAATACCTACATTATTACATCTGTTAGAGCAGGGGTTGGCAAAGTATGGCTCTCGAGCCACATCTGGTACTTTTGTGGGCCAGACATGGCTTTTTCTACAGGACTCATAAAGTCAAACTCAGCACAGTAACTAACAGTTTACACATGACATCATGTGTCACGTGATATGTCACGTAATCCTTTCTGTACCAGGACTATCTTCTAAGATAGAAGGCTCCCTCATTGATATTGCCATGTGAGACGAATCCTGGTCTTTAGTTTGGCTTGGTAGGTGTGCTGTGTGTTCCTCCTGCCCTCCTTTTACTCTTACCACACCTGTTACTGACATCTTGGGGTTCTGTATACTGATTGATCACTTTTGTCTACATTCTCTACTCCTCTGCCTCTGATTTACATGGCTTTATCTCAGTGCATTCATGGGGTCTCCACTCCCTGTTTGTGGGATTGTTATTGTTTTTAACTTTTCTACCTACTCTTAAAGGGGAACTATAGTCAGATTACATCTTTACATATGCTTCATTAGTGAGAAGCATTTTTTCCCAGTAGTTGTTTCATTTGATACAGAATGATTGAGTAGGCAGCACTGATAAACACCTGTACCAGGAAATATGTGTGATGTGTCCTGGCCAGTTTTCCATGAAAAGGTACCCTCCTCCCTAACTACTTACTAATGCCTACACACAAGTCATGTTATTTTCTATAATCTCCTGATCTCCTACTTAATTTATGTGGCCAAATGGCTTAACCAGCAGGCTGGCAGCTTTTTCTTCTCCTCTTGCCTGACTTGAGAGAGAGAAAGGAAAAAGTATTCTTCCCTGAATTTTTCTCTCTTTTTTTCAGCAATTTTCTTAGTGTAAAGGAGTTATATATGTTATGTGTGCAGTTATATCAGTAGTATAGTGCCCCATTAAGTCTTGTTTTTTGATAATCAAAATAATTTTGATTAATAATCAGCAAAACCATGCAGCACCAGAAATCACATTAATGTACTTTATTCATCATTGGTTAGCACATAATAACGTTATTAAAAATAGTTCACAGATTTATTGTACTTTAAAAGTGTTGTTCTCACATAAAATGCACATATTTACTTGTATTCAGTGTTAAACATATTGTATGGCTCTCACTAAATTACATTTTAAAAAATGTGGCGTTCATGGCTCTCACAGCCAAAAAGGGTTCAGACCCCTGTGTTAGAGAAAATTGGTCAGTAGTTGTTGCTGAAAATAATAGGTAGTCACTTTGTAATGATAAGCACAACTTCTTCATGTGAGACCAGATAAAGGAGAAGAAAGTAGCACAAAACATCTGAGTAATGTGAGATGATGAAGAGAAAAGTTTTTAAGAATGGCCTCAAGTTCTTCATTGAAAAATGAGACAAGCTTCTCATGTAAAAGAATGGTGTGAGGGAAAGGCATGAAAGATTTGAGGAATAATAACAATATTTGAATGGATTATTGTAATCAGTGTGACTGTTAATCAAATTTTGAAAATATTAAATGATTGCTTTACCATAGTGAAGGTTCAGTTTGGATTATACACCATAATTTATAGTAAACTAGGTCACCACAATTTTATAAATTTTTCCAACTTTACTTAGTAGAGTATAAGAATTGAAGGCAATAACATTTGGGGATAATTCAAGACTAGATTAGGAGGGAAATATTGGTGACCAGAAAATGGGATGAGGGACTTAAGGGAAGAAAGCAGCTTAGAGTTCAATTTCCTTACTAATTTAGGAGAGCATCTATACCTCCCTGTTCTGTACCCCACCTTATGTTTATGTAACCAGTATACCTCTTTTTCAGCATGGAAAATTCTTATTTCCTACATTCATTGGTTTATCACTCCCACCTGGACTCCCAGAAAAAGTTACTAATTACCATGAGGGTATTTTTGATTCAAGTCCAGGATGTCACAAAAAAAGAGAGGTGGAGAAGTAAAAATAAAAGTATGAATCACACAAATATTTGTTGTATATGGAATAAACTTGCATTCAGAAAAGAGAATAACGGGTATAAAATATTCATAAAATGTGTTACAGAATCTTTAGAACAAAATAAATATTTTAATATTGGTAAAATAATTTCCTAATTAATAGTAAAGCCTTAGGATAGGAATAATATTTTCAATGTTGGTTCTTAACAAAATTATATTTTACCTCCACTGAGCACAGTACAACCAAATCTCTTTTGGGTAACCCTTCCCTATGCTATATTATCGTACTCATTCACTTATGTCTCCTACTGCTGCTAAAATTATACATTTTTCAATTGTCTCTCTGTAGGTGGTGAGATTCTCTGGGAAGAGGTCCACTGCCATTGCATTGAGGTAGGGAAGGGTTATCTTTTTCCATTAATAAAAAGTTATTCAGTACCTAAAGAGGGCTATCAGGTAAAGTTTCTTCTCTTATAAAATGCAGTATTTGGGTGCATTTATTGTTCTGCAACATGGGCAAGGTGACCAAACAGCCATTCAGTGTTAAATATGTAAAACTCAAGCACCAAAAAGTACTTCTATTTATGGCCACCACATGGTCAGGAGCACCAAAGAACTTCATCATTTCCAAAGGTCCAAGCAATCAGTCACCTTATGTTTGGAGCTAAGGATCTTTCTAGTGATGATGTTAGATGATCTCTAGAGGCTTATTCAGTGTTGATGAAATGGAATTACCACATGGTGGTTAATTATTTCTTCAGTCATGATGATTCTTAAAGACCATGTACTAAAATATAGCAACACATTCTTCACAATTTGTGTTGGGAAAGAGTGTAACCATAAAAATCACTAACAATTAATAATAATTTATAGTCACTAGTTCTATTATGCTTTAAAGGTTAGAGTCTTTATTACTTATCTCAAGGAAATTGTGAGGTATATAGTCATTATAAGCCTCATTATACTTTATTTTCCTTTTTTTGTAAATGAATTAACAAAGTTTTATTAAGTACTTACTATATTACAAACATTATGATAATTTTCTGGGTAAACAAATCCAAGACAATACCTGCCCTCAATGAGCACACAGTATAATTGTTTTATATATACATATATATATATATATATATGTATATATAAAACAAAGGTGAGATGGAAGACAGATCGATATATTCAGAAACTTTAAGGATACAAAGTGATGGCATGGTTCATATTTATTTAGTGTAGTTATCTTTTGCAAGTAGCCATCTTCTACAAATTGTATCAAGATGGGCTTCAGAGTTTAGAACCCCCAAAGAAGGCATGCGACTATTGAAAGACTGTTGGACAAGCTCTATAAAAAGGAGGTGACACTCAGGCAAACCAACTCAGTCCTGAGTTTTGGGTGGAAAGGATGGAAGGGAGATTAGATAGCTCTCAATTTGAAACTTAACCAGGATTATGTTAGCCTCATACACAATGATGGGGCTAGCAACTTAGGTCAATACTTGTCATAGCTTGCACTCTGTTGCTTATATTTATACATCATCATCAAGCAATATCAACAACTTCAACAAGTTATCTTTGAAGAAGCAACAGCTACTTGCCTTAATCTGGTTTAGCTAGCATTGTCATCCATCAGCTAGCAGGCAGAAGCTGTAAACAAGCTGAGTGAGAATTCCATTAGAGGCTTCCCTGTGGGGAACAGCCTAATCTTCACTCATTAGATTTAGTCTTAGATTTACCTGAATCCTCAGTTCTTCCCCTTCATCCCTAGTTCTCCAAATTATCAAGTTATACCTTCATTAGCTAATTAAAAGTTACCTGTTGAAGAAACTGAAATCATCGTACTGTTCTGCTTCATCAACTCCAGAAGAAACTCCCTATTATCCATTTGGCAGTTGAGAGTGTCTCCCTGCTGTGAGGGGTTTCATAGGCTTTCCACTAATTCTAGCCTATGATTCATTCCCTAACAACTTAAGATATCTATAATTATTGGCAGCCAAACCATCTTAGCCATACTTAACACCTAAAGATATCTAGTTGTTTACCACAAAGGAGTCAGAGGGCTTGGGCCCTCTTCTGTTATAAATTTATATCTGCTGGGGAATTGAATCTACTGGCCCATCCCCCACAGGTCAGAGCAGTGAAGCTGCTGGACAGACAGCAGCTTGAAAATAATCCTAACATTATTTTATATGGGTAGGTAGGATAATTGAGCCAGACAATAAAAATATGATATACTCAGTTTAGATGATAAGTCCTGAAGATCTTAGGACGCAACTCCAGAGCATATGATAAGGCCCAGTGATCTTCCATTTTTGAAGGAGAAATAGGGATTTTTACTTCCATTTTGTGAAAACTGTGTAAGCAGTCAAGCAGGCTAGGCCAAGGGGCAGACATTTTGCCCAGAGGTAAGTTCTAATGGTAGTGACTTATCCTGCCAGGTAAAAAATTAATGTACAAATAAGTGAAAAGATACAACATGAATAATCCCCTTAATAAGTTACTAAGCAGAGTCTTGAAGCAAGAATAAAAATTGAATACTATTACTATTATTCCATATTTGGGACAAAGATATTGAGTATCAATTATAAAATCAAATAATGAAATTTTATAGTTGGAAAAGACAATTTTATTTATCTTTGATTAGAATTTTAGAGTTTAAGAATGACCTTTAGATCACCTTCTTTATTTTACAGATGACTAAATATTTAATTAGTGGAAGACTTGGGATTAGAAGTAATATGGCTTAATTTTCATTCCAATATTCTTTTTACTATGTTGCTTTCCAAATGCTACAAAGAATGCTCTATCCAGTTTGGTCCTGGGAACTCTATTCATCTGCCATTCAATGATCTAGACATCTTTTGCTCTTAATTCTAAAAAGTTGAACAAAAATGTGATTAGTGATGGATTGATTAAAAAGATATTTCTTGAAATGTTTATGAGGTCTATCATTGCATTTTACTTCAAGAAACCTTTATTTTCATTTTAAATGAAGGTACTCTTGTATGAGTGTGCATCTAAAGATTTTGAATGGATTTTTGTAGATTTGCAGGGATATCAAAATACATCTTTGTGAGTGTAAGCAGAAAAAAAAGAGTAAGGTAGAGCCTACAGATAAAGTATGTGGCTCATGCAGATCAATGTAAATGGCATGTAAAAAAAACCTTCATTTTCCCTACTTCCTCATATCACAAGACCCCAGAAATTCCCTGAAAGAGTTTGAGATACTCTAATAGGAACTATAAAAATTAGTAAAAAATACAGTCTCTCTCCTTTGAAAGATTTTATAGTTCCAATGGAAAAAAGAGGCAGTACAGATGCTAAGAAAGAAATATAAAGAAATATGTAAGGAGTTTCTTCAGAAAATAGCGTCTAGTAACTCTGATTGTGTTGGTTCTCTGTAACTTCTAGCATCACAAATCCACTTTTCTTACCGTATCAAGCCCCCAGTAATTATGGTTGAAAATGGAGGAATAATATTTAAAGAAATTGAAAAATATACATATTTGAGATTTCATGATTCTGTTTTTAAGGTAATAATATTCACCAGATTGTGGTTCATTGTCTTTCTACTTTGAACCATGTTGAGTACATAATTGATTTAATAATACATTAAAGCACTGAATTGAGTATGTTTCATTAAATTAAATAAAATCTTTTTATGAAAAATAAATTCAATGATTCATGTATTTGAGTTTTAGTTTTGTAATTTTGAAAGAACTGAGCAAATTTCAATATATCTATGAATGAGGGTGTATGTATGACTAAATAGCTCTGTATAAGACTGGAGACTCAGGCTCTGAGAGAGAAAAAGGGATATAAGGAAGAAAGGGAAAAAAAGGAAGAAATAAAAGGAAGAAGGAAAGAGGAAAGGAATGAAGGAAAAGATTAAAATATTATTCAATTTTCAACTCTTTTTTCCCATAACCAGCCAGAGAAAATGAGTTTCCTAACATTCACTATGTTAAATGTTGAAGAGGAAAAACAGTGTGGTGCATTATTGCAAAGGCCACTTACCTGAGAGTCAAGAAACAGATTTTCTTCCTAGTTTAGACAATAATGAGAAGATGACCTTGGGTAAGTTAATTCACCTCTCTAAGACTCATTCTATTAGATCACAATATTTCTTGCTGGAAAAAAAATGTTAGATGATTTACTGAGAAAAATGAAATTACTTATTAATGATATTCAGTTTATTTTCTTAGGGTCACAATTGCAAAACTTGGGGAGGGATGGGTTAGATCGGTGATGGGCAAACTATGGCATGCGGGCCCAATGTGGTCCCCTGAAATGTTCTATCTGATGTGCAACATTGTTCCTAATCTGAAGAATACAATGAGTAGGATACAATACAATGAAACTTCGAAAGAGTTGCCTTAGAAACAGACTAACAGATGACCATTTCCTTTCCTTTGGCCCCCTCTTTAAAAATTTGCCCATCACTTTGTTAGATGAATGTTAAAGTTCCTTTTAGTTCTATATGTAGTATATATAGACTTAAGTTAGAGTTGGAGGTCCCACCTCACACTGACAGACTGAGATCAAACCTTAACTGCTTATTGCTAACCTTCATTGTCTAAGGAGTTGTTCTGAGAGTCAATGTGGGTTCCTAATGCTGTGATTCATGAGGTTCCTTCTTATACCTATATATTTCCTATCACAAATATGGAATTACTTATTAATTAATTGCCCAGAATTAGTTAGTTTTTAGAAATGACCATTTGCTAAAATAGTATAATGGAAAATATTGCTACAATATTCCTTTGAAGATGTGATACATTCCCCATATAGTTTATATACAGTTCAAAGTAAAGGACCTCAAGTTTAGAGAGTACAGGTAGCAAAGTGGCAACATAGTTCCCAGCCAAAAATATGTTCTTCCTTCTTGTGGGCCTCAAGAAATTACCCTCAGGAAAGGTTGAGCCTCTTTACCTGACTGGAATATAGAATTTTTTTCACTATTTCACATCTAGTCGATGCTTAGCTCCTGATAACAACATTGATGCCAGTAGATTCTCCTTTGAAGGTGGATTCTAGGCAATAAATAAGATGTAGTCCTTGCCTTCTTGCAGTTTATACTTTATTAGTATAAGCAAGGAAAGCAGTATAATTTACCTAAGAGAAAAGGGATGGGGAATAGCACAAATCTGCCTCAAGAGATATGTCTCCTCTTTCTTACATATAAAGCATAATTAAACAATATATTTAAATGAAGTAGGAGAAACAATATTGTAGGTGTTTTTCTAAACTGGATTCAAAATTCCTTTGCACAGAGAGAAAATATAGTTGGCAGAAAAAATTATGCCAAATATACATAAAGAAAAATTCTCATTCAAAAAGGGGTTGATAATCTTGTCAGAGACACAAAATAATAACTAATAATACCAAGTAAGCAGCAAATTATTACTAGGAACAATGAAAATTCAGAGGGGAGAAATTTATCAAATATACTGATAGAGCTATTAAGAGAAAAGCTAGTGTTTATGTCAATGTGAATACATGAGTAGACATTAGACAAACAATTTCATTTAATTGGACATTTGCACTTATTTCATTAGCAATTCAGCTTTTATAACTAAATCATAGCCCAGTTTCAGAAAATGAATTCAAATATTATTTCCATATTTTCAACTGCAAAGCAAATTATATGCATTGTCAACTGACAGCTTTTATTGAGCAGAACTTTATACAAAATACATATTTCTATACTCTGGAGAAAGAGAGGATTGTTACACTTTTGATGATCTAGTGCTTGCCCACAAGATAGTTTTATTCTGAATGATGGTAGAGAAAACCAACATATGCTCTTCAACATATGATCGATTAATTTATCTATTTAAAAATATTGAAATTAATACATTTGACTTCTGGTAAAAATTCAACCTGAAAAAACACCAATTTTAATTTTGCTTAAAAATGTTGCAAGTCAGGGGCAGCTGGGTGGCTCAGTGGATTGAGAACTAGTCCTAGGATCAAATCTGGCTCCAGATACTTCCTGGCTGTGTGACCCTGCACAAGTCACTTAACCCCCATTGCCTAGCCCTTACCACTCTTCTGCTTTAGCACCAATATACGGTATTGATTCTAAGACAGAAGGTAAGGGTTTTTTAAAAAAATGTTGCAAGTCAAATCATATATTTTTTGTAATTGCTATAGCTTGTTTGAGGAAGAATTATTACAATGAAGTTCCACAGATTACCCATTATGTGTTCCTCAGTTTTGTTTTCCCTATGGAAGCTACAAATGCACAAGACATCTATACTCTAGGATCTTATTAACTTATAAGGAGACAAGTTATATATCCATTAGAATGAAACTATTAGAATGACATTGTATCATTCTAGGAAGGAGCACTGCTCTAGGGGACAGAGAACCTTACATATAACTCTCACTTTTCCATCAACTGGCTCTTTGATATTTGGCAGGCACTTCCACTCTCTGAGGGTCAGTATCTTCCTTAGTATTATAAAAATATTTACTCTAGCATACTTATTTTATGTTCTATGGCTTTACGTTAATGTAAATATTCAACACTAATATGCTTTCTTCAATGTGCCCACAATCTTATGCTTATGAACATGCTCTTTAGTAGTGAATGTCACAACTGTAATTGCTATTCTCTTGAGATCTACAATGGTTTGTGGTTCAAAGTTGAATATAACTAGCACAACACTAATATTCAGAAAATTGTCTTTTCTGACATTGAGAAGCTTAGGACTATTGAAAATATCTCTGTATTTCTCTTTCTCCAACTGTTATGACTATACATATTTATTTATTATAGTGAATTGTTAAATTTCCAAATGAGTAAAATAGGTGCTCTGGGGCATTCTGGTAAAGAATAGATAAATGAGAGCTATACTAATGAGGAAACACTAAAAGGATAAATAGGAATTAAAGCATGTCAGGGACTAGAGGGTAGTATTCTAGAGTGGGAGAATTTGGAAAATATTCTGTGCAATAGGTAGAAAAATGCTAAGAACTTTCTTTGCTTTCTCCCGTTTTAGAAAATGGTATCTACCAATCACAATAAAGCCTTATGTATAAGACCTGGAAAATATTTGAATATTAGATGACTCTTGACATAATAACATTGTCTTAGAAAAAATACTCAATAGGTAATTAAATTATAGTTCAGATTAGATTATGTCAGCTGTGCACTTAGTTGTCAATCAAGTGCAAGTTGTGTTAATAAGATTCACTGAGCTCATTATCTTTTGAAGGCTGTTAAATTCTGGGAGGGAAAAAAAAGAACTGTGAATAAAAAAGTATGTTATCTTGTTAAGCAAATTTCACTTTCCTTTGAAAAGCCATTGGAAGGGAAATAAAGAGAGTGGCCAATTCATAGTGAGACAATGAAATTATTTCAGATGACCTTTAAAACTATGGAGCTCCTTGCTAAAAGAAAAGATTATAGGTTAAATAAGAGAAGGATCTTGGAAAAGCAATTATAGAAGCCTAATATTTATGGGTGAAATAATACAGATTCTTTTCATTTCTTAGTCATATATTTGAAACCACTCTTTACTAGTTAATTCAAGATTTCAAGTTATTCTAGTGTTGTCATGTAAGAAAAACAAAACCAAACCTACTAAGCCTCTATGAAAAGAATTAAAGATTATATGAAACATACAACTAAGGGCAACTCCCCTCCATGAATAACTACTACAATAGTTACCTTTATTATTTGCAAAGTTTTAGAAAGTGATGAATCAAAAGTTGCTTTAAAGTATATATTAGATGAGTAAGGCAATATAGCAATATTCCATAATGAAATGACCTAAGCCTGGGGTGATGCCATTAGGTTATAGTGATGACAATAATGATAGTGACTATTTCTGAGGTTTGTAAAATGATGTGCATATATTATCAAAAGAGTTTGTCACTGCCTTTTGAGATAGGTGTCATTATGGGTATTCTCCATTGTATAGATGAAGAAACTAATGATCAGAGAGGTTGGAACTAGTCTGGTTAAACAGTGAGCCTCATATTATACTGTAGTGAAAGGCAGGAAATGGGTAGAGAAGTGGACATGGAATTAGGAGGACCTGAGTTATAATCCAAATCCATACCTTACAACTGTCTGACTGGACAAGCCATTTGACATCTGATTTTCTGTTCCTGAAATTGTAAAATGAAATTAATAACAGCATCTACCTTGAAGGGTTATTGAGAGGATTAAATGAGATAATAATTAGAAAGCACTTAGCATAGTGCCTGCCACATAGTAAATTATGAGGAGGAGGAAGAAGAGAAGGAGGATCAAATGAGAAAATAATGGTAAAGTCCCAGTGTAGTGCCTGGCACATAATCAGTAATACATAAATACTTTGTCTCTTCCCTTCCCCAGAGATAGGATTTAAACACTGTTCTTTTTATCTCTAAATTCAGTAACTTCTGCATGATAAAAGTCCTAAATCTATTTTGTATTACGGTATGCAGTTACTTGAGTATACTTGACTATTCCCCTGGATATTTCAATGAAGTAACTATGTTAGCATAAGCAAATCAGTTAACCCATTAAACCTGTAATTTCTAACATATTTTACATAACAATAAGAGTATTTACCCCTATATGCCTTATAACACTAGAGAAGAAAAGATTGGTCTTAACATAATTTAATATTTATTTTATTTTAATTTTTACAATTCTATAAAGCATGATTTATAAAGATCTTAGTATATAGTAGGATCCTAATAAATTCTTTGTTCAATTTCTCTTTTCTGGTAGACAGAAAATGGCATTAAAATGAGCACCTATTGAATAAAGAATTGCTGAACAAACTGTGACACATCAATGTAATGGAGTATCATTGTAGTATAAGAAACAAAGAAGGCAAAGAAACTATACATTATAAAGAAAGCCTATGTGAACTGATGAAGAAGGAAGTAAGAAGAACCCAGTTATTAACATGTAATTTTCCCATGAATGGAATGATAGCTTAGTTAGAGGATTAAAGATGCAACAGCCCTTCTCAACCTTACTGGAAGGGTGGTATACATTTGAGGCACACATTCAATTAGTAAACAATTTTAAGACATTAAAAAAAATATCCAATTGTAATACTTTGATTACAGGATAGGATTCAATGGGGAAGGATGTAATTAGAAAATGATAGTAATGTAACAGTCAGTAAGACATTGGAAATAAGAGAAACTGATATTTGAAATAGGAAAATAGCATGTAAGTTGAAATTAAAGTATGTGATCTTCCTCTTTGATTTAGCTGAAATTTTAAGTGCTTAGTAGGTCCTTAGAAAGGATTTAGAATGCCTTTTGGAGATGCTTTGAGGGCTAGCCCTTACCTACCAAGGTAGAAAATGAGCATTTCTTCTCATTTTACAGTTTATGTCCAGGAACTGAGTAGAATAACTTACTTCTGAATATTTTTGGAGCATCATTCTCAAGAAAATCTAAGAGGACCAGGAAGCATATGATAGTATTTTGAGCTATTTATAATTGAGCAATTACTAACAAATGTCCATTCAAATCCACATTAGTTGAATATGACAATTTCATGAGGTCTGGAGGTAAATGAACTGAAGATCTCTGAATGCATTTTTAGCATGAACAGTTTTGGTTTTAGCTTAAAGCACCTCCAGGCTGTTGTGGGTAGACTTTTGTGTAGCTATTTCTTGGACAGATTTTCAGGGACACAGAGACTAAGTGGTTGCAAAATACTCTTTGCATTATTCTCAGGGTCATATTTATTGGGCAAAATTGGAAAATGAAAAGCTGTTTTAATGCTTTCAAGAGACTTTGATAACTTGAAGTCAAAGTAGCTCCAATCAGAGCCACATCTGGACCAACTGAATGAGAAAATGGGTAGGCTGGTAATGATTAATATAGTACCAGAGGACTTAACTTTGAAATCTCAATGATTAAAAATCTTGAGGATGTGAACATCCTGGTTAACATGGCAGCAGAGTAAAAAGCAGCTGGTTAACCTCTCCTAACCAAAACATAGAGGACTCCGCCAGAAGACATAAAAACAAATCCAGAGGAACAAAGGGACTCCACAACAGGGCACAGCATTGAAGGTGCATGTAATTGGAGCATTTCCATGCTATAAGGGGGTGAAACAGCTCTCACTAAAATGCAAGCTGAGAAAACCCCTCCCCTAACCCATACCACCTACAGTGCCAAAGCCAGCTCAGAAGAGCTAGAGCAAGCTTGGGGCACCCATTAAATCCTTGGCCTCTACCTGGGGTCACCAGGGCCTGTTCCTGAGAGCAGCAAGCTTAAGACCCCAAGAGGCTAAAGAACAAGCAGACTTTGAACACAGACCCTGAGAGCAGTCTCAAGCACAGGCTCTTACGTCCAAGGATCCCAAGAGCAGGAATGGACTCAGACCCTGAGCCTAGGAATGGACACTGATCCTGAGCCCAGGAGAGGACTCCAATCCTGAGCACAGGAGTGGACCTTGAGTGAGGACCCAGTGCAGAGGGGTGGAAGACTGTGGAAAAAATTCCCTGAAACTCTTAAAGGAGCCTTGGACAGAGGAAGAAGCAAGGGGGCCACTAGGAGGCTTGACCCTGAGAACAACTAGATCTGAAACTTCAGGAGCCTAGAGAGCTCAAACAGACACTGGGTGTGAGGATAAACATGAAAGTGCACAGGGCTAACAATTGCAAGCCAGAGACATGAACCCCAAAAGAGAAAGATCATCAAGAAGAAATCTGTAACACTGGACAACTTTTACACAGAGAAAATCCAGACAACAGAGCAAACAGCAGAGGAGAACAAACAAGTAATCACATCCAAACCCTCCCAAAATAATGAAAACTGGTCACAAGCTATAGAAGAATTCAAATCTTAGATGATGAGAAAGATGGAAGAGATCTGGCAAGAAAATATAAATTAAAAGGTGGAATTTCACAATTGGAAAGTGAGGCAAATCAATTGAAGACCAGAAATGACCAGATTGAAAAGGAAAACCAAAAGATTATAGCCAAAAACCAAAAGATTATAACTGAAAACAAGTCCCTAAAGGCTAGAATTGAGCAATTAGAAGCTAATGATCTCTCAAGACAGCAAGAACAAATGAAACGAAGTCAAAAGACTGATAAAATAGAAGGAAACATGAAATAACTCAATGAGAAATTGACAGATCAAGAAAACAGGTCTAGAAGAGACAATTTGAGAATCATTGGTCTTCCTGAAAAACCAGAAATTAATAGAAATTTGGACTCCATACTAAAAGAAATTATTCATCAAAATTGCCCTGAAGTTCTAAAAAAGAGGGCAATATAGACATTGAGAGGATCCATAGATCACCCTCTACACTAGACCCTGAAATGACAATCCCCAGGAATATAATTGCCAAATTCAAGAGCTTCCAAGTAAAAGAAAAAATCTTACAAGAAGCCAGAAATTGACAATTCAAATATCAAGGATCACCAATCAGGATCACACAGGATTTGGCAGCCCCCACACTAAAGATCACAAAGCTTGGAATATAATATTCAGAAAAGCAAGAGAACTGGGTCTACAACCAAGGATCACCTACCCATCAAAACTAACCATATACTTTCAGGGGAAAGTTTGGGCATTCAACAATATAGAAGAGTTCCAAGTATTTGCACAGATGAAGGGGAAAGAAAGAAAACTCGTATTCTTTAAATTTGCCTCTTTAAGGGCTTCAATAAGATCTAATTATTTGTATTCCTATGTGGAAAAATGTCATGTATAATTCTCTGTGGTAAACTTTATTCACTCTTATAGTATTTACTATTATAGTAATCAGAAGAATTATACATAGGGAGAGGTTGGAATACTACATGGTCTAGGATGATATGGGGGTGGAAAAGAGGGGGGTGAATAGTAGAGAACATCAAGAGAAACTTGAATGAATGAGAAAAATAGAATAATCTATTACACATGAAGAGAGCATGGGAAGTGGAAAGAACGAATACTATTATAAGAAGGAGAGGAAGAGAGCATTAAGAGGTAATATTTAAACCTTACTCTCAGTGTAATTAACCCTGAGAGGGAAGAGTAGCAATATTATACAGATATAAAAATCTATCTAACCCTACTGAGAAAGTCAGAAGGGATAAACCACTAGGAATAGGGGAGTGGGGAGGTCAAGAAAGGGAGAGAAGAAGAAGGAGGAGGGAATTCATTAGGCCTTAAAAATAAAAAGAGGAGAATAATGAGGGAGGGGGTAGAAAGGGAAGTTAATCCAGGGAGTGGACAAGGGTTACTGGCTTAAAGCAAACCACTGGTTTAAAAGGAAATAGTGTAAGAAGAAGGGGTAGAACTAGGAGAAGATACCAAAATGTTGGGGAATACACAACTGATAATTATAACTCTGAATGTGAATGGGATGAACTCACCCATAAAACGGAAGCAAATAGCAGAGTGGATTAGAAACCAAAATCATACCATATGTTGTCTACAAGAAACACATATGAGGTGGGAGGACATACACAGGTTTAAGGTAAAAGGCTTGAGCAAAATCTTTTGGGCATCAAATGAGAAAAAGAAGGCTGGAGTGGTGATTATGATTTCTGACAAAGCCATAGTAAAAATAGATATGATTAAAAAAGACAGGGAAAGTAATTACATTATGATTAAAGGCAGTATAGATAATGAGAAAATAACAGTGCTCAATATGTATGCACCAAGTGACAGAGCATCCAAATTCATAAAGGAGAAACTGGCAGAGCTGAAGAAGGAAATAGATAGTAAAACCATACTAGTGGGAGATCTAAATATTCCTCTTTCAGATCTAAATAAATCAATCCAAAAAAATAAATGAGAAAGAGGTAAGAGAGATGAATGTAGTCCTAGAAAAATTAGATTTGATAGATATGTGGAGAAAAATAAATAGGAACAAAAAGGAATACACCTCCTTTTCAGCTGCACATGGTATATTCACAAAGATTGACCATGTAATAGGGCATAGAAACATTGCAAACAAATGCAAAAGAGCAGAAATAATAAATGTAACCTTCTCAGATCATAATGTAATAAAAAGAATAATTAGTAAGGGCACCTGGACAGGCAAATCAAAAACTAATTGGAAATTAAATAATGTAATTCTCCAGAACCAGCTAGTCAAAGAAGAAATCATAGAAACAATCAACAATTTCATTGAAGAGAATGACAATTATGAGACATCCTACCAAACTATGTGGGATGTAGCCAAGGCAGTACTCAGGGGGAAATTTATATCCTTGAGTGCATATATTAACAAGTTAGGGAGGGCAGAGATTAATGAATTGGGCATGCAACTTAAAAAATTAGAAAGTGAGCAAATTAAAATCCCCAGATGAAAACTAAATTAGAAATACTAAAAATCAAGGGAGAAATTAATAAAATCAAAATTAAAAGAACTATTGAATTAATAAATCAGACTAGAAGCTACTATTTTGAAAAAACAAATAAAATAGACAAAGTACTGGTCAATCTAATTAAAAAAGGGAAAGAAGAAAACCAAATTGACAGAATCAAAGATGAAAAGTTAGACCTAACCTTTAAGGAAGGGGAAATTAAGGCAATCATTAAAAACTATTTTGCCCAATTATATGGCAATAAATATAGCAATCTAGGAGACATGGATGGATATTTACAAAATTCAAATTGCCTAGATTAACAGTAGAAGAAATAGAATACCTAAATAATCCCATATTTGAAAAAGAATTTGAACTAGCCGTCAAAGAACTCCCTAAGAAAAAATCACCAGTGCCTGATGGATTCAAAAGTGTATTCTATCAGACATTCAAAGAGCATCTAATCACAATACTATAAAAATTATTTGTTATAATAAGCAAAGAAGGAGTCCTACCAAATTCCTTTGATGACACAAATATGGTACTGATTCCAAAGCCAGGTAGATCAAAAACAGAGAAAGAAAACTACAGACCAATCTCCCTAATGAACATAGATGCAAAAATTCTTAAATAGAATACTAGCAAAAATACTCCAACAAGTATTCAAGAGGATCATCCTCCATGATCAAGTGGGATTTATACCAGGAATGCAAGGATGATTCAACATTAGGAAAACCATATACATAATTGACCATATCAACAATCTAATAAGCAAAAATTACATGATTACTTCAATAGATGCTGAAAAAGCCTTTTAAAAATTACAGCACTCATTCCTATTGAAAATCCTGGAAAGTATAGGAATAGAAGGACCTTTCCTAAAAATAATAAACAGTATATATTTAAAACCATCAACAAGCATCATATGCAATGGGGATAAATTGGAAGCCTTCCCAATAAGATCAGGAGTGAAACAAGAATGCCCATTATCGATTCTATTATTTAATATTGTACCAGAAACACTAGCAATAGCAATTAGAGAAGAAAAAGAAATTGAAGGTATCAAAATAGGCAATGAGGAGACTAAGCTATCACTCTTTGCAGATGATATGATGGTCTACTTAAAAAATCCTAGAGAATCAACTAAAAAGCTTGTAGAAATAATCAACAACTTTAGCAAAGTTGCAGGATACAAAATAAAGGCACATAAATCATCAACATTTCTATATATTTCCAACAAATCACAGCAGCAAAAGGTAGAAAGAGAAACACTATTTAAAATCACCCTAGACAATGCAAAATACTTAGGAATCTCTCTACCAAAACAAACACAGCAATTATATGAAAACAACTACAAAAACACTTTCCAAACAAATAAAACTAGGTCTACACAATTGGAAAAACATTGATTGCTCACGGTTAGGATGAGCTAACATAGTAAAAATGGCCATTCTACCCAAATTAATTTACCTATTTAGCTCCATACCTATCAAACTTCTAAAAAACACTTTTACTGAATTTGGAAAAACTATAACAAATTTCATTTGGAATAACACAAGATCAAGAATATCAAGGGAAATAATGAAAAAAAAATATGAAGGAAGGTGGCCTAGCAGTACCAGATATTAAACTATACTATAAAGCAGTGATCATGAAAACAATATGGTACTAGCTAAGAGACTGAAGGGAAGATCAGTGGAATAGACTTGGGGTAAGTGACATCAGCAAGACAGTGTATGATAAACCCAAAGAGCCCAACTTTTGGGACATAAATCCACTATTTGACAAAATCTGCTGGGAAATTTGGAAAACAATATGGGAGAGAATAGGTTTAGATCAACATCTCACACGCTACACCAGGATAAATTCAGAATGGGTGAATGACTTGAATATAAAGAGGGAAACTATAAACAAGTTAAGTGAACATAGAGTAGTTTACTTGTCAGATCTCTGGGAAAGGAAAGATTTTAAAAACAAGCAAGAGTTAGAGAAAATTACAAAATGTAAAATAAATGATTTTGATTATATCAAGCTAAAAACTTTTGAACAAACAAAAACAATGTAGCCAAAATCAGAAGGGAAACAACAAATTGGGAAAAATGTATTTATAACAAAAAACTCTGACAGGTGTCTAATTACTCAAATATACAAGGAGTTAAATCAATTTTATATAAAAAAAAACAAGCCATTCCCCAATTGATAAATGGGCAAGGGACATGAATAGGCAATTTTCAGGTAAAGAAATCAAAAGTATCAATAAGCACATGAGAAAGTGTTCTAAATCTCTAATAATTAGAGAAAAGCAAATCAAAACATCTTTGAGGTATCACCTCATACATAGCAGATTGGCTAAAATGAAAGAAGGGGAGAGTAATGAATGCTGGAGGGGATGTGGCATAATTGGGACATTAATGCATTGCTGGTGGAGTTGTGAACTAAACCAACCATTCTGTATGGCAATTTGGAATGATGCTTAAAGGGCTATAAAAGAATGCTTGCCCTTTGATCCAGCCATACCATTGTTGTGTTTGTACCCCAAAGAGATAATAGATAAACAGACTTGTATGAAAATATTTATAGCTGACCTTTTTGTGGTGGCAAAAAAACTGGAAAAGGAGGGTATGTCCTTCAATTTGGGAATGGCTGAACAAATTGTGGTATGTGCTGGTGATGGAATACTATTGTGCTCAAAGGAATAATAAACTGGAGGATTTCCATGTAAACTGGAAAGACAACCAGGAATTGATCCAGAGGGAAAGGAGCAGAGCCAGAAGAACATTGTACACAGAGACCAATACACTGTGGTAAAATAGAATGTAATGGACTCCTGTACTAGCAGCAATGCAATGATCCTGGACAATTCTGAGGGATTTATGGTAAAGAACACTACCCACATTCAGAGGAAGAACTGCAGGAGTGGAAACACAGAAGAAAAGTAGCTGCTTGAACACATGGGTTGAGGCAGACATGATTAGGGATTTTGATTCGAAACTACCATACCAGTGCAATGATCAACAATTTGGAAATAGGTCTTGATCAATGATACATGTTAAAACCAGTGGAAATGTGTATTGTCAAGGGGTGGGGTGAGGGTGAGGGGTGAAGGGGAAAGTAGGAGCATGAATCATGTAATCATGTTAACTTTTCTAAAAAATGAATATTAATAAATGTTTAAAAAAATCTTGAGGATGTGCGGGCAATCTGGCTGCGACATCTGTCACCCCATTGATTGCCAGGATTGATTCAGCTGATCTGGCTGGCTACGTGGGTGTCCCCTTCCTCCCTCACTGCTCCATGTGTGTCCCTCCGGAAGTTGAGGGCTCTGTCAAAGAGGACAACCTTCCGGGATAGAGGTATACTGTTCTTTTGTCAAGGATATACAAGTAGCTGTGCTCCACTGCTAGAACAATTTCCGAAGGTCTATTTGTAGGAGAAAGTAGGGTAATCAAGCTTCCAAGACTTATATGAATAAAAAAAATCTTGAATTCAAATTCATAATGTTGTTTCTTTTTTATTGCTTTAAACATTTTCTTGCTGCCCTTAAATCTGAAAATTCATAGTCCCTAAAGAATTCTATAGTGTCTTCTCCAAACTTCATATACATATATACTACCTTAAAAGATTTAGCCAAAACTTTCTTGTCAACAATTCTTTGAGTATTTTCTCATCTTTATAGATTGAATTTAAGTGGTTTGCCTATAGCCAGATAGTACAAGTCATTGTCATTTCTTGAGTTTGCCTTTCATGACTCCAGAACAATCAATTGATGGATCAATCTGCACTTATTGAGTTTTTATATGTAAATTTCATTTTAATAGGTTCAAAGGAGGAGGAGGAAGAGTAGATGAATGAGGGAAAGAAGAAGTTGAGATTACAAAAAAGGCAAAAAAGAAGCAGAGAAAAATGAGGCTATCTTTTAAATGAGAGTGATATAATATTGGTCCTTCCCTAGAGTCAGGCAGGTATGAATCAAATGACTAGATGATATAAGGCAAGAGACTTTATTCAGTTAACTAATCAATTAGCAAATATTTATTAAATATTGACTATATGGTAGACACGGTTAAGTACTGCAGATCTAAATACAACAGATGAAATAGTATCTATTTTCAAGGAGCTATACCTTCTTATGAAAAGCACAAGAAGGGCATTAATTAGTGTGTATATAACAATAGAAGCAGCTGTGGCTTAGTGGTTAAGAGCACTGGACCTGGAGTCAGGAAGATCTAAGTTCAAATCCAGGTTCAGGCACTTCCTGAGTATGGGGCCCTGGGAAAGTCATTTAATCTCTATTGAGTGACAAAAACATACAGTAAAATTAACTGGAAAAGGAAATGACAAATCACTCCAGAATCCATGACAAGAAAACCCCATGGGGTTTTGAAGAATTGAATATAACTGAAGAACTAAATGACAAGCATAAACAACAAATAAAAATAAAGAGAATGCTAAAGATTTGCTTGAGGTTTATCTTTCAGGAACAGAAAGAGTCTATGAAGGAAAGATAAAGAACACATTTTAAGCATAGGAAACAAGCAGTGGAAAGGAATGAATGCAAATGAGGAATCCTGGGAAGACAGGAGAGGAGATCAGTTTGGCTAGATAGCAGAGTTCAAGAGTGAAATGAAGGTTGAGGACAAAGTTGCTATGGATCATTCATGGAAATGGGAAGGCTTGAGTTAAGACCTGCACTGATCAACTTTATAAAAGTGCTGTGAGTCAGACACTCTGGAATAGACTTAAGGCAGTTTGAGTTAACTTTGGATTTATCTGGGACCCAATTGTGGACTCTTTGTACAAGAAAGATTTAAAGATAGCTCTTTATACTCTAATCCAGAAGCTCTTGAGGCTTAGGAAACTTCTTTGTGAACTGATTTTAAGCTATAAATTTACCTGCTTATGCTTTCTTATACTATTTTTTATTGTCTTAGAAAATCCTTTTACAAAAAAGGTTCTTAGATATGTTGTTCTGTTTTGTTTTTCCTTAGAGGAATTGTTTATCTGAAACCTCAGGGTCTGTGTGATCCATTGTACCAGGCATGGAAACATGTATCAGGATATTTATAAAGGGCTTTCTTTCTTTTTTCTTTGTTTATACATAATCTTATTTTTTATTCAAAGCTATTTTCCCAATTACATGTAATAATAATTTTCAATACATATTTTCAGAAATCATGAGATCTAAACTATTTTTTCCCTTCTTCTACTCAGAGATGGTAATAAACTTGATTTGGGTGATTTATGTATTATCATGTAAAACATATTTTGATATTGGCCATTGTTATTAGAGCACAATCAAGCAAAACCCAAACCCCAAAATAAAGCCATAAGCATACTAATATAAAACATAGTGTATTTTGATATCCATCCAATCTACTCCAACATTTCTTTTTCTGGAGGTGTATAGCATTCCCCATCATACATAAGTCCTCAGAATTGTCCTAGATCATTGCAGTAGTCAAGTTTTTGTGAAAGACTTTCAAAGTTAAGGGAAAAACTAAATTTTATTCTCAACATAATGGGGAGGCAATGGAATTTATTGAGTAATCAATATGGTCACATCTGAATTTAAGGAAAATCATTTTCGCAGTAGTGTTCAAGATGGACTAAAGTGGAGACAATCCTGAGTGAGAGCCATTAGGAGATTAGGCTTTTATAGCAGTCTTACAGAGATAAAACTTATATATGCATGCATGTTTGTATTTAATATACATAAATATATTTATGCATATGTATATGTTTACATTTAAATGAAGAGAGAATGAGGAGTCAAAAATAATGGTAAGGATAAGAACATAGGGCACTACTAAAATACTTTACCTTTAGGAAAGTTTCAAAAGTGAAGAGAAAATTTGCAGGATGGGGAAGATATCAAATTCTATTTGGGGCCTATTGACTTTTAGGTATCTCATAGACATTCAGTTTAAAATGTCCCCATGGCAATTGCCAATGTGGCATTTATTGAAGCTTAGAGGGGAAACTGGACTTGTTTACAACAATGTCTCATTCAGAGGAATAAAGATGACAAAATCATGGCATCTAATGAGGCAACCAAGAGATAGTATTAAGAAAGAAGAATGGGTGAATAAAACTTGGAAGACCACCCACAGTTAACAAGTGTCACCTGAATGATGAACCAATATAGGGAATTGCCAATGAGAAAGTAGGTTGGAGAAGCAGCAAAAAAGAGTTGTATCTCAAAAAATCAGAATATAGAATTATTCAGTTGATTAATTTCCAAATAACAAAAATAATTTCAAATTTTATGGGAATGGAAAATGTCCCACCAATTTTAGTAATCAAGAGATCACTGACAGCTTTGCAGAGAAAAGTTTCATTGAAGATGAGATTTGAAGCCAAATTGTAAAGAATTGAGGAATAAGTGAGAAGAGCAAATGTAGAGGGAGTATAAAGAACTCCCCCCCCCAGTTCCACTGAGAAAAAGAAGATATGTAGAATGTTAATGGGATGAAAAGGTCCATTGAGAGCTTTGTAAGGATAAAGGGAGATGGGCATATGTGAAGACAGAAGGAAAGAAATCAGTCAATAAGGAGAAATTAAAGATGTGTGAGTGTGTGTGTGTGTGTGTGTGTGTGTGTGTGTGTTTGTGTGTGTGTGTGTGTGTGTGTGTGATAGAGAAGGAAAGAAAGGCAGAGACAGAGAAAGAGTTGTTGTGGTCCAAACAAGAGGTGATAGGATCAAAAGTTCATGTAAAGAGTTTGACGTTGGCAAGCAAAAATCCACCATTAGAGGAAAAGAGGATATAATGGAGGAATATCAAGAAGTTTTTACATGAATAGAGGAGAGGATTAAAGTCAAATGGACCCAATTATTTATTGGGGTTGCAAGCTGAGGAAGGACTAATATAATTTCTCTGTGCTTAAGGCAACTCTGACATGTTAATTGTCAGGTTGTTACTGATCTGCCTTCATTGTTAAATGACATTTCTTCAGTAGGAACTCCTTAAACTGATCAAGTCATAGATAAAGAACAATGAGAAATTGTCCAATAATACAGTTGATTCACTAGATTGATGAGCAATTCAGTCTGAGTAATAGATATATTATCACACAAAATACATTTCCGTATTATTCATTTTAATAAGTGAATGATCTTATTAAACCAAAACCTTAAAACATATGCCCAAATAAACAAATGATAAATCATATGTTTCCATCTTCATTCTTACACCAACAGTTCTTTATCTAGAGGTGGAAAACATTCTTTTTCATAAGTCCCTCAGAATTGTTCTGGATCAAAGTATTCCTGTTGGTAGCAGAGTCTATCACATTTGATTGTTCCACAATATTTCTGTGTATAATGTGTTATGTGGGTAATTTGAGGAAAGGTATTTGGGATAAAGGAAATGAAAGGAGGATGTTGGAGACTTGCTAAGTGGGTAATCTCGGTTACAGGTAGGCTGGGATTAAAGGAGATCCAGGGTATAATAGGACTGAAGTCAGGAGTATAACACAGAAGGGAAACAGAGATCTTTTAGGGAGAAGAGAAATTAAACTAAACAGACAAACACAGCAGGCTTACAGACTGGGACTTAGACTCAAACACACCCTGAGGGAAATAGACTAGGCTGAAATTAACAAACAGGCTTTAGTTAATTTCACAGGAAGGGACCTGTTTTGAAGTAACACCTTCCTTCAAGATGGATACCCAGCTTCCCTCTAAGCCCAGAGTATGTTGTCTCTTTCCCTCTTCTTCCCTCTTGATAACTAACAGACAAATTACACTAATAGGGCTGTTGAAACACAAAAGGGTTTATTTTGTTTGAAGGATGTTTGTTAGGAAGGTGGATCAAAGGAAAGCCCTATCAGTTGTCTCAGGAACCTCAGATGGGGGAAGGGAAGCAAAGATGGAGTCTGAGTAAGGACCTGCCTTTAAACTCAGCTTTACTAAGTGCTATTACTATCTAAAGGGAATAAATGATGACTGACTAACTATAACTAATGCTGTCAATCAGGTAACTCTTCACAGATTTAACTCCTCTCTAATTACTCTCCTTATTAACTCCACAGACATATAAGGTAAGGGAGGGAAGGCAGGGATGGTATTAGGAAAGGAAGATATAAAGGGTTTATCTAAATAATAATTTCTTAAGTAAATATATCAAAGCTAGACTAAATTTCAATATTAAAGCTAGATAATCAAAGCAGCTTGGCTGATTCACAACCTCCCTCCATGGAAGATCCAGTCAACTCTCTTTTCCTCATGATTCCAAACCTCTAACAGCTTTTGGAACTCAGCCAAAGCTAGAAAAAACTATATGACTCCAATTCGGTATACTACAAATGTTTTCCTGGTTTTGCTATTTTCACTCTGCATTAGTTCATGTAGATCTTACTAGTTCCTTGTGAAATTATCCTGTTCATCATTCCTTATAGTACAATAAAATTTCATCACCATCATATAGCACAATTTGTTCAACCATTTCCCAATTGAGAGATATCCCATTATTTACAATTCTTTGCCACCACAAAGAGAGCAGGTGTAAATATTTTTATATGAACAGGTCCTTTCCTATTTTTTAAAATCTTTTTGAGAAACAGAACTATTAGACGTATTACTGGATCAAAGGTCATGCATTCTTTATAGCCTTTTGGGTATAATTCCAAATTGCCCTCGACAGTGGTTGGATCAGTTCAAAACTCCACCAGCAATGTATTATTGTCCCAATTTTGCCATATCACCTTCAATATTTATCATTTTTCCTTTACTGTCATATTGGATAATCTGATAGATATGAGGAAATACCTCAGTATTGTTTTAATTTATATTTCTCTAATAAGGAGTGATTTAGAACATTTTTGAATGGTTATTGATACCTTTGATTTCTTCCTCTGAAAATTTACTATTCATATCCTTTGACTATTTATCAATTGGAGAATGACTTGGATTCTTATAAATTTGAGACTTATTCTTTCATATATTTGAGAAATGAAACCTTAATCAGAGAAATTTTATAATTTTCCCTTTTTTGTTGCTTCACTTCTAATCTTGGTTGCATTGCTTTTGTTTGTACAACTTTTTAAAATTTAATATAATCAAAATTATTCATTTTACATCTTGTAATGTTCTCTATCTCTGGTAAAGTATTCAATTTTCCCTTAATTTACTTATAATATCACTATTTAATATTTAAATCAGGCACTCATTTTCACTTAATCTTAGTAAACTGTTTGAGATATTGATCTGAGACTAATTTTTGCCATAATGTTTTCTACTTTTCCCAGTTTTTGTCAGCTGATGAGTTCTTATCCAAAAATCTGGGATCTTTGTGATTGATTATGCAACACTAGATTCCTGAGGTCATTTACCCCTAGTCTTTTTCATTGATCCACCTTCTATTTCCTAGCCAGCAACAGATTCTTTTGATGACTACTGTATTATACTGCAGTTTACAATCTAGTACTAAGTGCCCATCCTTCACTTTTTTTCATTAGTTTGGATTGGGGGTCTACTGACCTCTGTTCAAAATCTGTTTATATTACTTGCCTCCTGTGTAATTTTGGGCAAGACACTTTCCTTCTCTGGCCCATGGTTTTATCATCTAAAATATCAGTGTTATATTAAAGGACGTCTTTAATCTCTTCCATCTAAACTTCCTATGGACCAACTTGGGTTGTAATTTCCTTATTTACAAAACAAGCAGTGTGACCTATGAAATTATCCTGGTTCCTTTTAGGGGAAATTTTCTAGCATATTCATAGGGAAAAAGAAAACCAAAAGAGGAAAAGTTAGGATGATAATGATTCTGGTGGTTAAGTCTTCTGGTCTATTTACAGGTACACATTCATTCTTGCATATATACAGTAACATTTCTAGAGATCTGAAATGGTATTCTTTAAAAATGTTACAATTTATTACTCCATTTACTATTTCTCACTATTGAATACATTTTTCCTCAACATTATTGATCATGATGATTTTTATGGCAATTCTTGAGTGAGCAAATTTTTTCCCTATGTTGACACTTAAGAAAATGTTAAGAGGAGAATAAAACCATGTTTCTCCTGAAGGAAAAATATTGCATTCTGTGATGGCTGTATTTTACATTCCTGTCATGAAACAATGACTAAACAAAAGTTCTGCATTATTTGTCTTTTTTATTATCTTTGTCAGGCCTGACAAATTATTATTTTTATTACTATTACTAGAGTTAGTCAGAGGAAACCTGAATGTCTTGAAAGCAAAACTGTTCAAGAACTTATAAATCTTTATTACAAATCACTTCTTTGAAAACCAAAGGTCTTCTGTCACAAAATTTTTAGACCATGACAATGGCCTTCTTTACTTTCCCTTTAGCCATTATCTATAAAAGAAGTATATCCTGTTCTCCTTAGAGAACTATTGACCCAGAATCCTTTAACTCATCACTCAAAATCAGTAACACATGCTCAGAAATTTTCCAGGGTGGCAAAGTACATAAAGGCAATTCAATCACAATGGAATAATGAATTCTTACAGTTCATTGGAGAAGTGAAATTCTATTTTATTAATCAAAGTATTCCTAATTATCAAACTATACATGAATGACAATGTTTGGATATATAGTTCACTCCTGTAAAATGTTGAACAGAAATAAGGCACAATATTCCCAAAGATTATATAAGTTTAAGTAAATTTGTTCATGAAGCATTTATTATTTACTTTATATAAGGCATTGTATAAGGTCATGGGCATAGAAAGACAAAAGTGAAACAATTTTTACCCTCAAAAAGATGGATTTGATATGGATTCAGTTAAGTATTGTGGTAGAAAAAGCAGCTGAATTTTGTATAACATCCATTTACTGCCTCAAAGATTTTAAAAAAGAAGGGATATTTTAGACAATGGAATGCAGTGCTTTCATATTACAAATGAAGAAACTGAGGAATAAAGAGTATAAGTGAATTGTCCAGAGTCTATGGAATTCAAATTATTCTTGCCTCGGGTCCAGTTTCCTCTCCACTGCTATTAGCAATTATTTGACCTGTGGCAAATCATTTATCTTACTAGAGTTGTTTTCTCATCCTTTTAAAGTGGGTAGACTATTTATAGGTGGGATTTTTATGGATATTCATTATTTAGTAGATAGACTAAATCATCTTTAAATTCTATACTAGTTCAGGACTTTGTGAACTTCATAATATAAGAGGATTTGGGAGACAGACAAAACCCTTCTAATAAATATGTATTCTCAAGTAAAACAAATTTCTGATTTAGCCAAGTTCAATTATATGGCTATATGTATAAAGTATATGGATACATATACTTTCAAAATCTACATTCTGTTTTTTATCTTTGTATTGTGAATTATTACTATTATTATTAGTAGATTAAATATCTCATATGATACTACTAAAATGTGGCTATTTTTATTAAAATTTTATCCAACATTACCCTATATGCATTTTATGGATGTCATACAGATTAAAATAAATAATCTTATGTGAAAGGAAAATTGAAAAAAATGAATGAATTTTTCTCACTTTTCCTGTAACATAAGAGTTCAAATCTGACCTCAGATGCTTTCTAGTTTTGTAACCCCCTTTGCCTACCCCTAACCATTGTTTTGTCTTAGAAGTCATACTTAGTATCAATTCTGACAAGAAAAGGGTTTAAAAACAAGAAAAATGTAAAGATCATAAATGAAAAATTTAACATTTTTTGCAAAAAGTTATGAAACTATTTAAAGTTAGTAAAATAAACTAATTCAAATTAATTCTAGAGCCTTCCTATTATACTGTATATAACTTTTTTTTGTAGATTGAGTGTTATCTTCCCCATTAGATTGTGAAGATCAGATCCTGTCTTTTACCTCTTTTGGGGTCCCCCCAGAATATAGTCAAGTGCCTGGCACATAGGAGGCACTTCAACATCTTTATCAAGTCATTATTTGAATAAAATCTTGATAAAAAAGAAAATAGCCATGCTTTAGTAGTATTAAATGTGATATTTAATTCATTAATAACAATGGTAATAATTCACAAGACAAAGATGAAAGAATAGCATGTAGATTTTGAAAGTTTATATATTCACATAGGTACATAGATAGAGTTGGCTAAATAGGAAGTATGTTTTACTTGAGAATACATATTTATTAGAATGGAACAGGACAGGTATAGATGTAAGATTCATTTACTTAGTAATAATAACTATATCATTGGGGATATGATGAGGTCACCCAATAATATTGTCTAGAATAATAAAAGAAGAGGTTCAAGGAGCAATAAATGGGGTGCCCCACAGACATAGGGCCATTACATGAATGACAAACCCTGATGGTGAGTAAGAAGGAGTGGTCATATATGTTTAAGCAGGATTAAGAAAAAATAATGTCACAAAAAACTCAGATCGCAAAAACATCTAAGAGGAGATTAACAACAGAATCAAAATCTGCATGGTCATTAAGTTGCTGTTGCTGTTGCTGCTCTACCTTGCAAATCAGAATTTTATTATTTCTTTTCTCTTTTCAAATTTATTTAGGATATTTTTCCATGCTTAAATGATTAATGATTTTTTACACCCCTTTTTCCTCCCCCATCCTGGAGCTGAGAAGCAATTCCACTGGGTTATACAAGTATCATTGTTCAAAACCTATTTCCATGTTATTCATATTGGCAATAGAGTGATCTTTTAACATCACAACCCTAATCATATCCCTATCAAATCAAGCAATTGATCATATGTTTTCTTCTTTGGTTCTACTGCCACAATTCTTTCTCTGTATGTGGATAGCATTCTTTCTCATAAGTTCCTCTGGATCATCCTAGATCATTGCATTGCTGCTAGTAGAAAAGTCCATTATATTCGATTGTGCCACAATAGATAAGTCTCTGTGTACAGTGTTCTACTGTTTCTGCTTCTTTCACTCTGCATCAATTCCTGAGGGTCATTCCAATTCACACAGAATTCCTCCAGTTCATCATTCCTTTCAGTTTGGTAGTTTTCCATCACCATCAGATCCCACAATTTGTTCAGGATTCCCCAATCATTGTACACCTCCATATTTTCTAATTTTGCCACCACAATGAACACAGCTATAAATATCTTTGTACAAATATTTGTCCTTCTTATCTCTTTGGGGTACAAACCCAGCAGTGGTATGGCTAGATGAAAGGGCAAGCGGTCTTTTTAAACCCCTTTGCGCATAATTATAATTTGTCTTCCAGAATGGTTGGATTAATTCACAACTCTAACAGCAGTGTCTTAGTGTCTCCATTTTGCCAAATCCCCTCCAAAATTTACCACTTTCCCTTGAGTCATATTGGTCAGTCTGCTAGTTGTGAGGTGGTACTTCAGCATTGTTTTAATTTGCATTTCTATAATCAGGAGAGATTTAGAACGCTTTTTCAGGTGCTTATTGATAGTTTTGATTTCATCATGTTAAAACTACCTATTCATGTCTCCTTGGCCATTTTTCTTTTGGGGAATGGCTTGATTTTTTTGAAAATTTAGATTACTTCCTTATACATTTTGGAAATTAAACCTTTGTCAGAGAATTTTGTTGTATTTTATCCCAGTTAATTGCTTTCATTCTAATTTTGATTGCATTGGTTTTATTTATACAAAACCTTTCTAATTAGTTATAATCAAAGTCATTCATTTTACATTTCTTATATTCTCTGTATCTTGCTTGGCCTGAAATTCCTTGCTTTTCCACAGATCTGACAGGTATATTATTTATGTTCACCTATTTTATTTATTATTTCACTCTTTATATTTATATCCTTTACCCATTTTTGAATTAATTTTGGTATGTGGTGTAAGATGTTGATCTAAACCTATTTTTTCCCATACTGTTTCCAATTTTCCTAGCAGTTTTTTTTTTCAACTTGTGAATTCTTGTTCCAAAAGCTGGAATTTTTGAGTTTATTGCACACTAGCTTGCTGGGGTCATTTACCCCTAGTCTATTCCATTGGTCTGCCCTTCTGTCATTTAGCCAGTAGTATATTATTTTTATGACCACTGCTGTATAGTACAGTTTAAGATCTGATACTGTTAGGCCCCCATATCTCATTTTTATTTTCATTATTTCATGTGATATACTTGATCTTTTGTTCTTCCAGATGAAGTTTGCTATAATGTTTTCTAATTCTATGAAAACACTTTTTGGTAGTTTGAAAGGTATGGCACTGAAAAAGTAGATTAGTTTGGGTAGGGTTGTAATTTTTTATTATATTAGCTCATCCTAACCATGAGCAATTAATATTTTCCCAATTATTTAATTGTTTGAAAAGTGTTTTGTATTCATATTCATATAATTCCTGATTGTCTTGTCAGATAGATTACCAGATATTATCTACAGGAATTTTATTTTTTTCCTGTTTATTTTTATTAAATTTTTAAAAATTATTTTTTAAAAAAATTTTCCATGGTAATATGATTCATGTTCTTACTTTCCCCTTCACCCACCCCTTCCCCCCCATAACCAACATGCATTTCCACTGGTTTTAACATGTGTCATTTATGAAGACCTATTTTCATATTATTGATGGTTGTATTGGTGTGGTCCTTTCGTGTCCGCATCAACCCATGTGTTCAAGCAGTTGTTTTTATTCTGTGTTCCCTCTCCAGTAGTTTTCCCTCTGAATGTGGGTAGCATTCTTTTCGGTAAGTGCCTCAGAATTGTCCTGGATCATCACATTGCTGCTACTACAGAAATCTATTACATTCAATTTTACCACAGTGTATCAGTCTCTGTGAACAAAGTTCTTCTGGCTCTGCTCCTTTCACTCCGCATCAATTCCTGGAGGTCTTTCCAGGTCACATGAAATTCCTCCAGTTTATTATTCCTTTCAGCACAATAGTATTCCATCACTAACATATACCACAATTTGTTCAGTCATTCCCCAATTGAAGGGCATAACCTCATTTTCCAGTTCTTTGCTACCACAAAGAGTGCAGATATAAATATTTTTGTACAAGTCTGTTTATCTATGATCTCTTTGGGGTACAAACCGAGCAATGGTATGGCTGGATCAAAGGGCAGATATTCCTTTAGTGCTCTTTGGGCATAATTCTAAATTGCCATCCAGAATGGTTAGATCAGTTAACAAATCTACCAGGAATGCATAAATGTGCCAATTGTGCTACATCCCCACCAGCATTCACCACTTTCCTTTGTTGCCATGTTAGTTAATCTGTTAGGTGTGAGGTGGTAACTCAGAGTTGTTTTGATTTGCATTTCACTAATTATTCAAGATATAGAACCCTTTCTCATGTGCTTATTGATAGTTTTGATTTCTTTATTTGAAACTTGCCTATTCATGTCCCTTGCCCATTTATCTATTGGGGAATGGTTTGATTTTTTTTTTACAATTGATTTAATTCCTTGTATATTTGAGTAATTAGACCTCTGTCAGAGTTTTTTATTATAAAGATTTTTCCTGGTTTCTTGTTTCCTTCTGATTTTGTTGCATTTATTTTGTTTGTACAAAAATTTTAATGTAATATAATCAAAATCGTTTATTTTATATTTTGTAATTTTTTCTAACTCTTGCTTGGTTTTAAAAATCTTTCCTTTCCCAGAGATATGACAAGTATACTATTTTGTGTTCACTTAATTTACTTATAGTTTCCTTCTTTATATTCAAGTCATTCACCCATTCTGAATTTATCTTGGTGTAGGGTGTGAGATGTTGATCTAAAGGTAATCTCTCCCAAATTGTTTTCTAAATTTCCCAGCAGTTTTTGTTGAGTAGTGGATTTTTGTCCCAAAAGTTGGGCTCTTAGGGTTTATAATAGACTGTCTTGCTGACATCACTTACCCCAAGTCTATTCCACTAATCCTCCCTTCTTGCTCTTAGCCAATACCATATTGTTTTTATGACCTCTGCTTTATAGTATAGTTTAATTTCTGGTAATACTAGGCAATCTTCCTTCACATTAATTTTTCATTATTTTGCTTGATATTCTTGATCTTTTGTTCTTCCAAATTAACATTGTTATATTTTTTTCTAATTCAGTAAAAATGTTTTTTGCTAGTTTGATAGATATGGCACTAAATAAGTAAATTAATTTGGGTGGAATGGTCATTTTTATTACGTTAGCTTGTCCTAACCATGAGCACTCAATGTTTTTCCAATTGCTTAGGTTTAGTTTTAATTTTTTGGATAGTGTTTTGTAGTTGTGATCCTATAATTCCTGTGTTTGTATTAGATTCCTAAGTATTTTATATTGTCTAGGGTGATTTTAAAAGGTGTTTCTCTTTCTACCATTTGCTACTGTGATTTGTTGGAAATATGTAGAAATGCTGATGATTTGTGTGCCTTTATTTTGTATCCTGCAACTTTGCTAAAGTTGTTGATTATTTCTACCAGCTTCTTAGTTGATTCTCTAGGATTTTTTTATGTAGACCATAATATCATCTGCAAAGAGTGATAGCTTAGTCTCTTCGTTACCTATTTTGATACCTTCAATTTCTTTTTCTCTCTAATTGCTATTACTAGTGTTTCTAGTACTATGTTGAATAATAGAGGTGATAATAGGCATCCTTATTTCACACCTGATCTTATTGGGAAGGCTTCTAATTCATCCCCATTGTATATGATGCTTGTTGATGATCTCCGATATATGTTGTTTATTATTTTTAGGAAAGGTCCTATACTTTCTACTGTTTTCAATAGGAATGGGTGCTGTATATTGTCAAAGGCTTTTTCAGCATCTATTGAGATAATCGTGATTTTTTATTTGTTAGGTTGTTGATATGGTGAATTATGTTGATGGTTTTCCTGATGTTGAACCATCTTTGCATTCCTGGTATAAATGCCACTGGCTTATGATGTATAACCCTCTTGATCAAATGCTGCAGTCTTTTTGCTAGTATTCTATTTAAGGTAATTGCATCTCTATTCATTAAGGATATTGGTCTATAATTTCCTTTCTCTGTTTTTGATCCAGCTGGCTATGGAATCAGTACCATATTTGTGTCATCAAAGGAATTTGGTATGACTCCTTCTTTGCTTATTATATCAAATAGTTTGTGAAGTATTGGGATTAGTTTTTCTTTGAATGTTTGATAGAATTCACTTGTGAATCCATCAGGCCTTGGCGATTTTTTTCTTAGGGAGTTCTTTGATGGTTTGTTCAATTTCTTTTTCTGATATTGTATTGTTTAGGTATTCTATTTCTTCTACTGTTAATCTAAGCAATTTATATTTTTGTAAATATTCATCCATATCACCTAGATTCCTATATTTATTGCCATATAAATAGTGTTTAATGATTATCTTAATTTCCTCTTCATTAGAGGTGAGGTCTCCCTTTTCATCTTTGATACTGTTAATTTGGCTTTCTTCTTTCCTTTATTTTATTAGATTTAACAGTATTTTTTATTTTATCTTTTTTTTTTCAAAATACCAGCTTCTAGTCTGATTTATTAATTCAATAGTTCTTTTACTTTTGATTTTATTAATTTCTCCTTTGATTTTTAGTATTTCTAATTTAGTTTTCATCTGAAGATTTTTAATTTGCTCACTTTCTAGTTTTTTATGTTGCATGCCCAATTCATTAATCTCTTATCTCCCTAATTTTTTAATATATGCACTCAGTGATATAAATTTTCCCCTTAGAACTGCTTTGGCTGCATGCCATAAGTTTGGGTAAGTAGTCTCATCATTGTCATTATCTTCAATGAAATTATTAATTGTTTCTATGATTTTTTCTTTCACTACATTATTTTGGAGAATCATATTATTTAATTTCCAATTAGTTTTTGGTTTCTTTCTCTATGTATTCTTACTAATAACTATTTTATTGCATTATGATCTGAGAAGATTGCATTTATTATTTTTGCTTTTTTGCATTGTTTGCCCTGTTCCTATGCCCTATTATATGGTCTATCTTTCTGAATGTTCCATGTGCTGCTGAAAAGGTGTTTTCCTTTTTATCCCTATTTGTTTTTCTCCGTATATCTATTAATTCTAATTTTTCTAGGGTTTCATTCACCTCTTTTTATATTTTTCTTATTTATTTTTTGTTTGATTTATTTAGATCTGATGGGGGAAGTTTGAGGTACCCCACTAGTATAGTTTTGCTATCTATTTCCCCCTTCAGCTCCATTATATTCTCCTTTACATATTTGGAAGCTATACTGTTTGGTGCATACATGTTGACTAATGATATTTCTTCATTTTTTATACTGCCTTATATTAGGATGTAGTTTCCTTCCCTATCTCTTTTAACCATATCTATTTTTTCTTTGGCTCTGTCAGAGATCATGATGGCAACCCCTGCTTTCTTTTTTTCATTTGAAGCCCAATAGATTTTCCTCCATCCTTTAATTTTTACTCTATGTCTGTCTGTCTGTCTCATGTGTGTTTCCTGTAGACAACATATGGTAGGATTTTGCTTTCTAATCCACTCTGCTATTTGCTTCCATTTTATGGGAGAGTTCATTGCATTCACATTCAGAGTTATCATTATCAACTGTGTATTCCCAGACATTTGATTCTCTCTCCTTTTTCTGTCCTTTCTTCTTTCACTATTTCATTCTATATCAGTGTTTTGTTTTTAATCAGCTCCCCTAATCCTCTCCCTTATTGTATTTCCCTTTCTCCCCTTTCCCTACTCAATCTTTTTAAGACCTTTTTAAGCTACCCTAACCCCACCCTCTCCCTTTCTAGTGTTACTTCCCTCCCCACCACTCCTTTTGTTACCCTTCTACCTCTCTACAGGGCAGGAATAAATTCTCTGTCCCAGTGGATCTGATTGTTCTTCCCGCTTTAAGTTGATTTTAATGCACCTAAGTATTAAATTGGTGAACTGGTCCGTCTCCTTGATGTTTTCTCCCTGTAATAGGATTGGCAGGTCCTGTCTGCAGTTGACTGTGATCACCTCGGTCTTCTTCTTGTTGATCTTCAGACCAGTCTTCTCCACCTCTTCAGAGAGTCGTGCAAGTTTGGCTTGCACATCCTACTGCTTGTGAGAAAGGAGACAGATGTCATCCGTGAAGTCAAGGTCCTCAAGCTGTTTGGTATGAGTCCATTGCATGCCCTTATTGTTGTCCTTGGTAATTCTTCTTATGATCCAATCTATGACCATCAAGAAGATAAGGGGCGAAAGCAGGCAACCTTGCTTCACTCAGGTCTTCCCTGTGAAGGGAGCCGTCAGTTTCCCATTATGGATAACCGGGCATATAACCGCTGGATGATGTTGATGAGCTTTGGGCGAATCCCGTAATGCTGCATCAATCTCCAGATGGTGTTCCTGTCCACGCTGTCAAATGCCTTCTCGAAATCCACGAAAGTCATATAGAGGGGAAACTGCCATTCGATGGACTGTTCGATGATGATTCTTAGGGTGACGATGTGGTCGGTACACAATCTGTGCTGTCGAAACCCTGCTTGTTCTATTCTCAGTTTCTTGTCCAAGGTCTCCTTCAGTCTTTCTAAGATTACTCTGGTCAGGATTTTGCTGGGAGCGGATAGAAGCATGATTCCTTGCCAGTTGCTGCATTGGGATAGGTCACCTTTCTTGGGTAGCTTCACTAGGTAGCCTAGTTTCCAGTCTGCTGGGACTTGTTCCTGTTCCCAGATCTTCTGCAGGAGGGTTTGTAGCATCTCCGCTGACATTTCTGGGTCTGCCTTGAGTGCTTCAGGGGGGATGCCGTCTGGACCTGCAGCCTTACCATTTTTCATGGTCTTGATGGCTTTGATGATCTCAACTTTGGTAGGTGGGCCCGTGTTCACCTGAAGCAGTTCAGTGGCTGGTGTTATGTCCAGAACATTTGGTGTAGGCGGTCGGTTCAGGATTTCTTCGAAATGCTCTGCCCATCGGGCTCTCTGCCCTGCATTGCTTGTTATTGTCTTGCCAGTCTTGTCCTTCACTGGCTTGCTAGGGTTGTAATTCTTTCCCGATAGAATTCTTGTTATTTCGTATAGCCTCTTCATGTTCCCCTGCCCAGCTGCTGTTTCTGCTTCTTCGGTCTTATCGTGAATGAACCATCTTTTGTCATATCTTGCGCTCTTCTTGACTTAAAGGTTAATTTCCCAGTACTGTGTTCGAAGTTCTTCTTTCTCCTGTTGACCTTGGCACTGGCTAATCTTCTGTTTCAAATCTCTTCTCTGTTGTATCTTGGCCCATGTCTCTTGTGTTAACCATTCCTTGAGCTTTCTCTCTCTCTTTCTTAGGACTTCTGCACAGTTGATCTTCCAGGTCTACTGGAGTTTGTTCCATTGGTTTTCAACTGTCTCTCCCATGAGTCCTGTCAAGGCCGAGAACCTGTTCTTGATTTTCCAATTGAATGCCTCTTTTTCCTCTCTGGTCTTTAGATCTTGCATGTTGAACTTATGGTGTAATCTGCCTGAAAGGTCGTTGAATGATTTCAACTTGGTTCTAAAAGTTGCCGTCCAAGGCCACATCTACACCATGTCTTGCTCTAACATCTAGAAGGCTTCTTCTCCACTTGCGGGAAACTGTGATGTGATCTTTCTGATTTTCCATCCTTCCATCAGGTGAACTCCAGGTTGACTTATGAATTTTCTTGTGTGGGAATATAGTACCCCCAATAACAAGATCGTTGAAGGCGCAGAAATCCATAAAGAGCTCTCCATTTTTGTTACAGGTGCCTACTCCATGCCTTCCCAGGTAACTGCAGACAGGACCTGCCAATCCAAGAACAGGGAGAAAACATCAAGGAGATGGACCACTTCACCTATTTGGGTAGCATAGTCAGTAAGGATGGCAGAGCAGATGAGGACATCAGAAACTGAATCAACAAAGCCAGACAGGCATTTAACACCTTATGGTCTGTCTGGATCTCCAAAGCACTGTCCCTCATCACTAAGCTCCGAATCTTCAATACCAACGTAAAGGCCGTCCTCCTATATGGATTAGAAAGCTGGAGAGTGACGAAAGTCAACACCAACAAACTCCAAGTCTTTGTTAACAGATGTCTACACTACATCTTGAACATCAGATGGCCTGAAAAGATCTCCAATGCTAGTCTCTGGGAAAGAACAATCCAGTATCCCATTAGTCAGGACATAAAGAAACGTAAGTGGAGATGGATAGGACATACGCTATGAAAACAGGAAGACAACATAGCCAGAGAAGCATTGTGCTGGAATCCTTCAGGGAGGCGGAAAGTTGGAAGACCAAAACAGACCTGGCAAAGATCTGCTGAAAATAAAACAAAAACAGTCGGAATGACATGGGCCCAGCTGGGGGAAGTTGCCCAGAAGAGAGTCTGCTGGCGTGAGATGGTTGCGGCCCTATGCTTCTAAGGAGTCAACAGGAATAATAATAATAATAATAATAATAATAATAATAATTATTATTATTATTATTATTATTATTATTATTATTAAATAATTCCTTTCTCCAACCTCTTTATCCTTACATGGTATTGTTATTCTTCCCTTTTGACCCATGTGCTTCTTTATTGAATATAAATTTGCTCCATATTGTTTTCCTATTTTTCTTAATATCACCTTCTTGCTCCCCTCTAGTTTTGGATATATTTATACATATATATATATATGTATATGTATATATATATATATCTTGTCATTTCATTCTATACTGTTTGTCACTGTTTCCTTTATGTAAACTTCTTCTAGTTACCCTCTTGGTAATAACAATTTTTAATATTTACCAATATCTTCTTCTCTTCTTGGGATATAAATTGATTAAACTTATTGGGTCCCTTAAAGAAAAGATTTTCCCCTTCCCCTGTTCTCTTAATTAACTTATGGTGATTCTCTTGAGTTCTGTGTTTGGGCAGTAAACTCTCTGTTTAAGTCCGGTTTTTTCTTTATGAATGCTTGGAAGTCCTCGATTTTATTGAATGACCATACTTTCCCTTACAATAATATAGTCAGTTTTGCTGGATCATTGATTCTTGGTTGTAGACTCAGTTCCCTTGATTTCTAGAATATTCTGTTCCATGCCTTCTGGTCCTTCAATGCAGATGCAGTCAGATACTGTGTTATCCTAACTATGATTCTCTGATACATGAATGATTTCTTTTTAGCAGCTTATGATATTTTTCCTTGATCTGCTATTTTTTGAATTTGGGTGTAATATTCCTGTAAGTTATCAGTTGTGGATTAAATGTAGGAGGTGATCTTGTAAGAAGGAAATTTATATATATATATAAATTTCCTTCTTTATATATATATAAAGAAGCCTCCTTGAGGTAGAGACCTAGAAATGCCAAGGTAGGGGAAAGGAAGTCAGCCTAACTTACCCATGTGACAATTGAGAGGGGAAGCTGCCTGAGGTCTCAGCAGAGATCATTCAGCACCAAGTTCAAAGCACCAACCCTCAAGAGGAAGTTACCATCATATTTGAAGGACAGCAGCTTTCGTCACTTCCTAGAGATCCACCTCTAATTCAAGTGGACATGTGGCAGCCTCATAATTGTTTTGGACTGCCCAAAGTGCAGTCCCTTGTTCTTGATTTGTTACTTATTATCATGTGTGGGTAACTCATGTCCCCTCCCCATTAAGGGAGGTGGGGATGACATTATATTTGGAGGCTAGAGTTCTAACTATGAATGGGCTTGAGCTAATTCCATTTACACATCTATGGATTCTTTCAGTTTCCACATTTCCCTCTTGTTTGCTGATGTCAGGGCAGTTGTCTTCGCTTATTTCTTATAGGATGATATCTAAAGTTTTTTCTTTTATCATAATATTCTGTAAACCAATAATTCTTAAATCGTCTCTTGTAGTTCTGTTCTCCAGATCTTTGGTTGAATTAATGAGGTGTATCATATTCTCCTCAAATTTTTCATTTTATTATTTTGTTTTACATATTCTTGCTGCCTTGTGAAGTCATTTGCTTCTAGTTGTTGATTTCTGTTTTTTAAAGACTGAATTTCATCCCTGGCTTTTCGGTCATCCTTCTCCTTCTGGTCTGATTTTCTTTGTAAATCATCTTTTGCCTTCTTTGCTTCCTTTTCAAGCTGGCCAATTCTGGCTTTTAAGAGTTTATTTTCTTGTTTTTTTCATGTATTTCATTTTTCAAATTGCCCTCAGCCTTTCTTGGCTCTCTTTATTGCTTTTTGAGTTCCTGAAGTTCTCGAATTAATTGAATTTTGAGATCTTCCAAAGCTTATGTCTAATTCACTGGAACTTCTTCTTCTTCTTCTATTCCTATTTCATTTGCTCTCTTTTCACTTCCTTGAAAGAAGCTGTCTAATGTCATTTCTTTTCTTTTTTTCTGTTGTTTACTCTTATTTTTTCTTTTCTTTTCTGCTAGTTTGAGCAGATGAATTTAATGATCTTTGATTAAAGATCTTCCCACAGGTGGCAATGGAGGTTTGTAATTACTTTCTCTGCCTTCTGAAGAGGTCTTGTTTTTCCAATTGTTGGTATTTAGACTGTATTGATTGGATTAGTATGTACTTCTTAATCTGCCCTGAGGCTAAAACCTAGAGAGGAGAAAAACAAAAACAAACAAGAAAAAAATTTGGATGGGACAAGAAGGAAAGTTTTTGCTGAGCTGAGCTGTCCAGCAGTGGGGTCCCCTTCAGCTGTCCTTGTGTTTGATCTGGTTTTAATTTCCTCTTGAAGGCCTTTCTTCTCTATCTCATTGTCAGGAAGCCAAGTGGTCTGCAGTCTGAGTTTTGGCTCTCTCTAAGCCACCTTCTTTCAGTGTTTCTCTGGTTTTCTCCTACAGTCACCTCTTCAGTGCCTGTGTTCACCTCCCTGAGTCTGGAGCCAGCAAGGCCCTCTTTCTGGGCTGGTGCACCTGCATGCCCTGAGATTTCAGGGGCAGCTAGAGACTCCACACATCATGTGGGGAAGGCGTCATGGGATTCCCCTTCTATACACTCCAACTGGGCAGTTCAAGAATTGAAGCCTTTTTTTTTTGGTGTACCTCATTATTTGTGCAGCAGTGGGGTTCCCCTTCTCTGTTCCTTGTTAGATGTATTCCTGTTTCTTCTTGTTTGTTTTCTATCTCAGTGTGTGAGGGTGGGGAGGTTTTAGGATTTGCTCAGTCTAAGCCGCCATCTTCCCAGAATTACTCCAAGACAATCTAGAGTGATTTTAAATGGAGTTTCTCTTTCTAACTCCGGCTGCTGAATTTTGTTGGAAATATACAGAAATACAGATGATTTATGTGGGTAAGGAGATGGATCTATAGTTTTCTTTCTCTGTTTTGATTCTGCCTAGCTTTGGAATCAATAACATATTTATGTTATCAAAAGAATTTTGTAAGACTCCTTTGCTTATTTTGTCAAATAATTTCTATAGTACCAGAATTAGTTGTTCTTTAAATGTTTAATGGAATTCATGTGTGAATCCATCTGGCCCTAGAGATTTTTTCTTTGGAAATTTCTTAATTATTTGTTTATTTTTTCTGAAATGTGATTATTTAAGTAATCTATTTCATCTTTTGTTAATCTATGCAATTTATGTTTTTGTAAATATTGACCCATTTCACCTAAATTGTCATATTTATTGCCATATAATTGGGCAAAATTGTTCTTAATAAGTACCTTAAATTGTTCTTCATTAGAGATGAGATTACCCTTTTCATCTTTTATACTGTCAATTTGATTCTATTCTTTCTTTTTTTATTAGATAAACCAGTACTTGATCTATTTAATTTGTTTTTTCAAAGTACCAGCTCCTTGTCTTATTTATTAGTTCAATGGTTCTTTTTATTACAATTTTATTAATTTCTCCTTTAATTCTTAGGATTTCCAATTTAGTTTTTATCTGGTGATTATTAATTTCTTTTTTTTTCTAATTTTTTAAGTTGTAAGCTCCATTCATTGATCTCCTATTCAATTTTGTTATTGAGTAGTCATTAATAAATTTAGAGAAAGTTTCAATTCAGTGGTTTACTCACAAGCAAAAATGCAGAATAATGAAGAGTAGGAAGAAAGGAATTAAAAGGCAATCAGTATAAGAGAATTTTTCAAGAAATTTGATTGAAAAGAGACATTCTGAAGAGATAGTCGAGTATAAAGAACTTTTTCTCTTCATTTTATATGATCAGGAGAATGACATATTTCTAGTCAATATAAAAGAAACCAGTGCATAGGGAGACATTGTTTATTAGAAGAAGAGAATGAATAAATGGTGGGGCATTCCAGTGGATAAAGGAGGAAATAAAATCAAGGAAAAATAGCAAGGAGTTCACCTCTGAAAGGAAAAGGATCAGATTTTCATCAGAAACTGTAAGAAAGGAGCTGAAACTTGAACACATAGTGAAGGAATTATTAGATTTAGGGAAGAGAAGTCTGTGGAAAGGAATTCAAATTCCTTAGCAATATTAAGAGGTGATGTTCTCAGTTCACTGAGGGGGCAAGTAGAGGTGTGGGGTGGAGGTTTAAGAAGAGAAGGCTAGTTTTAGAAGAGTCTCTGTGGGAATTATGATAGACAATCAGTTTCAAGATAATGCAAAGTTCACTTTGCTTTCTGACTCAACTTGAGATTAGATAATGTTTCTATTATCACAAATATGCATAGTGGAGGGAAACAGTTTTCTGAACTTTACATTATAATGTGTTAAACCATTTCTTCACTGATCATCTTATGATTTGTTTTCTGTTCTTTGATATATCAAAATGCAAGAGGAGTTTTGATGCTATCTATTTGTAGTGGTTTATGTAGGACATCTTTTACTTTTGATTGTGAACTACTGTGAAATCTGTGGGTGAAAGGCTATGGGAATTTTAGTCATTTTCTTAGCATGCTATAATTTTAAATTTCATTCCAGAATGCTTAGACGAATTCATATATAGAACAAAAGTATATATTCATGTTCCTATATTTCTGTAAACTCTCCAACACTGACTATTCAAATGTTTTGTCATCTTTTCTAATTGAAAGTTTAGTTTTAAAGAAATAGCTTGGGAGGGTAAGCCAAGATGGCAGCTTAATAGCAGCAAAAGAAGAAATCTCTTTGACAGTCCTTCCAAACTAATTTTTAAAAAGCACCTCCAAACAACAGGAATCAAAAACCAACAGCAGGATGGAGTGTGGAGGTTCTCCCACTGAAAACAACTTAAAAGGTAGGCACAGAGAGGTATTTTTTTTATGGGATAAGGGAAAGCAGAAGTAAAACTGCATACTACGTTGCAAGATTGGGTATATGCCAACTTTGGGAACCAGGGACCCTGGAAACAACAAAAATAGAGCCCTCTATGTCCCAGACTCACTGAAATTATAGGCCTCAGCACATCCCCAGTAAAACACAGAAGTCCATAACTTTGTTACTTTAAATCCTGCTCTGCAGTGAAGTTCTGGAGCAAATTAGCTCACAGTGCAGTCAAGTAAACCAGCAGCATAGGAGATTGAACCAACAGCTTTCAGAATTCACAGTCCACAGGCAAAAAAAGGCTACAAAAATGAGGAAACAGCAAAAGAAGCACCTCACCATAAAAATTTATCTGGATACAAGGAGGGAAACACAGAGTTATTAGGGGACAGTGTAATCCAATAAACTACATGCAAATCTTAAAAAATGGAAGTTATTCTCAACTTCTGGAACAATTAAAAAATCAAAAAAGATAGGTTGAAGAAAATGGGAAAAAGAAATGAAAGCCATGATAAGAGGTTGGAACACAATCTATTGTGTTTAAACTGTGACCAAAAAAGGAAAAGTAGCAATCATGATCTTATGCAAAGCTAAAGCAAATCAATTTGATTAAAAGTGATAAGGAAGGTAATAACACCTTGATAAAAGGCAGTATAGTTAATGAAGGAATATCAGTACTTAGCATATATGCATCAAATGGTACAGCATACAGATTTTTAAAAGAGAAACAAAAGGAACTTAATGAGAAAATAGAAAGTAAAACTATTCTAGTGGTCAATTTTGTTTTTCAACTAGCTCATTTCTTGGTTGGATTTTTGTGCCTCTTTTTCCAGTTGACCAACTTTGCTTTTAAAGCTATTTTGTTTTTGCATTACTTTCGTTTCTTTTTCCCATTTTTCTTCAACCTGTCTTATTTGGTTTTTAATTTTTGTGTGTTTGTTTTTTCAAGTCTTGAGGCCAATTCCCATGATTTTTTTTGGAATTTTTCAGGTGATTACTTGGATCTCACCAACCCCTCTTTGTTCTGTGCTTCACTCTTTGTCTCTGTAGAAATTTTTGAGGATTAAGTGTTTCTTATTTTTTGCTCATTTTCCCAGTCTTTTTTGCCTGTGTATGGGGAATTCTGAAAGCTGCTTGCTGATCCTTTCTCCTCTGCTTCTGGCTTGCAGGGCTCTGCATGGTGCGCTATTTTGTTCTATGGCTAGATCTTCACTGCAGTAGTACAGGCTAGAAAGACCCCAGAGCTATTGACATCTTAGCATCATAGCAGGCTGGTGCCATGACCTGTTTGTCCAAAAATATTTGTAGCTGTGCTCTTTGTGGTGGCAAAGAATTGGAAATTAAAGCAATTTCCCTCAATTGGGGTAAATTGTGGTAGATGAGGATGATCAGATAGTATTATGCCATAAGGAATGATAAACAGGATGATTCCAGAAAGTGCTAGAAAGACCTATATTACATAAACTGATACAGAAGAACATTATACATAGTAACTGCTATATTGTGGAATGATCAAATGTGATAGACATTGCTAATACCAATAATATAATGATCCAGAACAATTCTCAGGGACTTAAGAAAAAGAATGCTATTCACCTCCAGAGGAAGAACTGTTGGAGTTGGAATGCAGAAGAAAACATTTGATTTACTTCTTGTATATTTGGCTATATAATTTGGGGTTTTGGTTTTATGAGATTATTCGTTTGTTAAAATGAATAATATATAAAAATGTTTTACATGTTAATACATGTATAACCCATATTGAATTGCTTATTAGTCTGGGAGTGGGGAGGGAAGAAGGGAGAGAGAGATGATGAATCATATAATTTCAGGGGAAAAATTAATTCAATGTGATGAAAACCTGGAATCAAATGAGATCTGAGTTTGAATTTCACCTATGGTATTTAACAGCCATTTGGTTATTGCATAGTTTTCTCATCTAAAAAACAGAATAATAATACTTATTCCTGATTGTTCTGAAGCTCAATTGAAGTAATGGATGTACAACAACAAATACTTATTGCAAATTGATCCATGTAGCTTAATACATCAATTATAATGAACTATGACTCAGGAACTTTTTTTTCACAGTTAGGTAAAGGACTTCCTGGATATTGCCAGGCCTGGTAAAAATAAGAATAACTAGGAAGCTAAAAGAGTACTCAAGAATAAGCAGCAATGTGAGTAGAGAACTGGCAGACTGATAAAGGAAGTATTACCAAGGTTGTGTGTACAGAAATTGAGTTAAGTGGATGTCTGTTTAATGGTTTAGAAAACTGTATCATTTGTAACAGTAATGCTATTCATTTCGTGTTCTAATTAAGCAATCTGAATCAACTAGAAAATAAGCCATTTATAAAATGAGTCCTGGTCAAACTAATTCTATACTGTGGTAACTGAAGGTGAGATATATAATTAGTTTAATGGAAAATAATGAACACTTTCTATGTATTTGCTTATTTGAATATAATCAACCTATAATAGTGGAAGAGACCTTTGATGTCACCTAGTTCATCTCTTGCATTTTACAGAGGAGGAAATGAGGCTGTAAGAGGTTAAATGTCCTGCCTACTATCACACTGGGAAAAATGTCCAAACTGGGATTTGAACACAGAAGTTATGCTTAACATTATAACCAGGATACAGATCTTTCTGAGTACTAATAAAAGCTTTCCATGATAAAGAAGCAAATCAATTCCAAGGATCAGTAATACTTTTACTCATTGCATTTTGTGTATTCTGATTCTAACTCTATCAGAGGTTATAGTTCATAAGATTGAATGTAGATACTTTAATATGATATTTCAAAAATTCATTGAGCAGGAAGGAAGTGTGAAGACCTTGCTATGATATCCCCAAGTCTTGATGATTTCTGATTCTCACTGGTAACATATTTTACTTTGTGGCACCTCCATAGAGTCTAACTAATTAATTCTCAACTGATGTTTTCAAGGAAATATAACATTGAAATTTTAAAAGGCACTCATTATCATTGTGGTATAGAAGAAATGAGTGGATGTGGAGTTAGGAAATCTGCAACATCTTGTCTGGCCAATTGTGTAACTTTTAGCATCCTTACTAGTTTGATCTCCAATCTCTTCATGTATAAAATGGAAATAATTGTATTCTACTTACTTCACTCAGGTAGGAATATTTTATTTTTCTCCTTATAACCATAGCACCTAGCATAATGATTACTGCTTAGTAGGTAGTTAAATGATCCTTCTTGAATTATTTTGTGTCAAATTAAAAGTAATGTGCATCTATTTTATTTATTATATTGGGTCTTTATATATTTGAGAGTGTTTCATTCTTTGTAGTTTTTAGTTTACTATAATAATTATTTAGTGGTAGTAATAGTGATGGTAGTAGTAGTTGTAGTAGTGGTAATAAAATAGTAGTAGAAGCACACATTTCAATAGTGCTTTAAACTTTAAAGAGTGCTTTCTTACAAAAAACCTTTTTATGTGGGCAATATAAGTATTATTGACATCTTATAGGTAAGATAATGAGGCTTAGAAGGAAAGTAATTTGTCTAAGGTCACAGAGCATGTATTCAACAGAACCAGAACATCAACCCAGCCCTTCAGGCTCTAAATTCTTTGATTTTTCCACTATATTAGGCTACTTCCTCTAAATCAGCAATCAGATTTCCCCCCCAAAAAAACCTCTAATAAAGAATTTTCATGTCCTTTGTGTATAGTTATTCCTCTTTATTTACTCATTTATCCAATTGGAAGATTTCATTAGGCCTTTCAATGGCCTGAGGTGAGAACATAGGTTTGTTGGTGAGGAAATAGGGAAGGGGTGTGTGTGTGTGTGTGTGTGTGTGTGTGTGTGTGTGTGTGTGTGTGTGTATTCCAAAAGTAGAAGTAGATAGACAAGGATGCTTGAAAGTAATAAAGTGTATTGCAGAGAAAATGACTTTATTCCCTGTGGTATAGAAAGTGAATTATATAGTAAACTTTAATTTGAATCAAACATTTTGCCTTGTAAAACAAGTGCTAAAATCTCAAGCAATGGAAGTATTGCTGTATTTTATATGCTTTTCAGTTAGTTTCCTCCTGGCATCAACTCAGAGGAGTGACTTATCAGTGACATATCATAGCAAATTAATAGGTACAGATAAAACCTTCTATAAATATTCATTATATCTCATTACTGTAAATTAATGAGATATTTTAAAATTAAGCATAGACACATTCCAAGCTGAGGATCATTTTGTATATACTACGCTTAGAAATAAATTAGTGTCTTGATCAGTGTTCCAATTTATTGTGGAACCAACTGTCTAGAATTAATACCCTGAAATGACAGTAATGGGTTTGATGTGTCCTGTCCTTGGACATCTAGTTTTAGGTTTGATGGAAAACTGTCCTTATAGTCATTACCCATTTAAGCAAGAAAATATTTTCAGTGCTTTCCTGTAATTATCATATGTGATATATATTTTAAGATATTAATCAAGATTTCAGGAATTTACTGAAGAGAAGTCTTTATATGAAAAGTTCATGTCTTCCAAAAATAAAACTAATACTCCAAATAGATTTTCCATTTTCTTTCTCTCCCTATTTTTTTTTTATTTCAGGGATACATCTATCATAATTCTGCATCTCAAATTTACATATCCTTCCTTTGCTTATTTCTATTTTCAACTTCAATATTGTACCTCCAACTGCTTTGAGAACATCTCCACCTGGAAACTCCACAAATATAACAGGTCAAAATAGAAATATATATATATATATATTTCTATTATATATATATATATATTAAGTATATATATATATATTTCTACTAATACCTACCTAAATTTTATTTTAATTTCTCTTCTCTTTTGAGAATTCTCACCATTTTTCCAATCATCAAAGTTTACTCCCTATGAAGGTTATTATACTTTGCATTTTCAATTAAAGCACACCCTCTCCCCATCTACTTGTTGTTAACCCTTGTTAATTCAACTTCCTTGAAATCTCCCTCTAATTGATCATATCAAGTTACCTGTATTTATCCACACACCATTTTTTGTCTTCTGTTAAAATATAAGCCCATTGATCTTTTATAGTTTAGACCCTCACTTTTTTTTAGTCAACAGCTATAGCATTAATATTCTTAAAACCTCAGTGTGAACATGGCACTCCCTTTAGCTGTAGGATGAAATTCAAACTCCTCTGTTAGGCACTAAGAGCCTTTCATTATCTTGATAAGGCTGATATTTCCAGAATGACTAAACATTACTCTCCCAAATGGAATTTATGTTCTACACGTCTTGGCTGAATTTTTTCCTGAGTCATTATATTCTAACTCTTGTCTTCCTGACTATTATTTAGCAATGCTCCTTATATTTGAAATCTTTTTCCTCTTCATCTTCATTTCTCAGGATATCTAGCTGACAGTACACTTTCTCCATCTCTGAAGTCATTGTACTTATTTTGGGTCTATATTTGACTAACTTATAATGTGAATGTTATATTGCCCTGGATAAAATTAAGTTTCTTGATGGCATGAATTGTTTCTCTTTTGAATGTATATCTCCAGTGCCTGGAACATATTGAATGCTTTTGATATGATTCATTGCTTTATCTATGAGTTGATGATTGTGGATATTGCTTCCAAAAGGAAAGATTGAAATGTCTTATTCTGTGCAAATCTTGTATATGGTTTCCCTTAAATCTTGAAAAGGAGCAAGCATAAAATGCCAAGGCTTTTTCTTTTGTTCTTTGCCATCTCATAAATATCACTAAAATGGTCTATAAGCATAATATAGCTCTTCTCTTATTATGACCAGCCTGGTTTTTATTATTATATTTATTTATATAGATCATTTGTGTGTGTTTGTTTACCATTCTATTTACTTTTTTTTTAGTGTGCCAAATTCTGCTATCATGTACCATGTATCTCTCCATCACCACCTTTTGGGTCATGAAATTAATTTTTTGAATACTGGGATATTCCATAGCCAAGCAGAAAGTATTACTAGCAGAATAGTTTTTGAAAATGGACTTTTAGGAAAAAGCTTATGATCAATTTTCAACATGACTAAAATATATTTAGTTATATCTAAATATAGATGAGCAGGTTAATTAAAAACACATGAAAAACCTATATGAATTTAGGAAGAGTGAAAATTGCAGGACCAAAAGAACATTATAAACAACACTGGATATATTATTTGAAAAATAAGTTGCTGATCTCCTGAGAAAGAACTGACAAATAGAAACAAACAAGACATAATTAAATATTTACATATTTTGGGGGCAGCTGGGTGGCTCAGTGGATTGAGAGTCAGACCTAGAGATGGGAAGTCCTAAGTTCAAATCTGGCTTCAGACACTTCCCAGCTGTGTGACCCCGGGTAAATCACTTAACCCACATTGCCTACCCCTTACCACTCTTCTTCCTTGGAACCAATACATAGTATCGATTCCAAGACGGAAGATAAGGGTTTAAATATATATATTTGTTTATTTATTCATTTAAAGAAAAGAAGATGTATGTCTGTGTATATTTGTATACATATTATATATATATATATATAATTTATTTATTTAAAGAAGATATATGTCTGTGTATATACAATGTGTATATACACAGACATATATCTTCTTTTCAAATGATTCCTTCTTTAGTGTAGGGAGGATGGGGGAGGAAGATATCTGAGAATTTTAATGTAACAAATAATATCATTTAAGAAAGAGAAATAGTTATCATCCTCAAGTAGATCACATCCTAATGGAAAAGAAAATATGTAAATAACTACATATAACATTGATATAGTGCTAAAGAAAAGTACACAAAGGGGTATAACATATTTCTGGAATAATTTTCCCCACATAATATATATATATATATATATATATATATATATATA